>NW_028252459.1:0-315000 GCF_964263255.1 Lissotriton vulgaris
ACTTAAGGACACGTAAGCTTTAGCCGGCGATTCACCTTGCTGGTGACACGTGCACCTTAGGACAGAAACGCTGTGGCCGCATGACTCGGCAAAAGCTGCCTTCCCTGCCTGAGGCCAGTCCTGTCATACTGGTTCTTGTGTTCGTTGGCCTGATCATGATTAGGCGGCCGAAGCTGGTAGCCTTGCCCATTTACAACCCACAAACATCTCTTATCCTGTTTTTCTATCTTCTACACCTGGCTCTGCTCCTTTCCTTCTGGGCCTTTATTAGGGGGAGGTAACGAAATTTACGATGAGGCGGTCCGGCTCTTGAATGAAAAGATGACATGGGATTATGATGGAAGAGTGGGAACCTCTCGTTCGTAATGTTTTGACATCAGATATTGTTGACGATTCCAGTGTAACGCCAAATATTTATTGTTTAGGACATAAAGGTTAAGAAACGCACTAGTATGTGGAGAATGTTGCCCCCAGCTAAATAATTCGTATTTAAGGAGCAAACCTTTTTGTGCAAATTGAACAGGCTCCTAGAATCTGCCGTGTGTAGTTTCTGTGACTTCTGTGTCCCTGCAGTAATAAACCTTTGGTCTTGACGCCACCATCGAGAAGCCCGTGTTTCTGTTTATTTGTGCACCGAGACAGGTAGAACTCAGGGGTCTTCGGGTGTTGTCCCTGACACCTCTGGACAGTACCAAAAAGTCCAGAACTCCAATTGGCGCCCAACGTGGGGCGACGTCATTCGGTACCGGTCCAAAAGCCTGAAGAGTTCGAGAAGCTTCGTGTGAAGATTCCAGAGGGAGGCGCCCCACTTCATCGATCCCGGCATATCGCAAAAGTGGCCCGACGTTCTCTTCCACAAGGGTTCCCGTTCGGACGGCTGCAGTGGTCCGCTGCCTTGACTGTCGCCCTGTCTTGGACCCGAGGTTCAGACCTTAGTACGGCGAAACGAGACGGGTTTCTCCTTGGTGACGTCTTCAGTGCCTCAGTTAAGTATTAAGTGGTTGCTAGTTGTTTGGTTACTTCGTAAGGGTTTGCTCCTGTTTGGATAATCCTTTTAGTTCCTTGGTTTGGTTTGGTTTCGTAAGATTATCACTGGTTGTTCTGGTTACGATAATCTTTTGGTTTAGTTTGGGTATCGATACATTTGTTCGCTTTGGTAGGCCTGAGTGATTAGTTCGAGTGTGCACCTTTGTTTGTGTTTGTTCTGTGTTCCGGTTTATAAAATGGTAAGTCGGAAAAATTGTATGTTGTCATGTTTTGGTTGCAACAGGGATTCCCGGTTGGAGGACTCGTGTCTGGTTCCTCCGATTGGAACTCCTCTTTATGATCTTTACTGCAAGTATGGTGTGGGTCCTATATCTTATAATGAGGTATGGATCCGTTACACGAAGAAAGATGGTGTCCTTAGTTGGCCAGTACATGGTAGTTTTGAACCTGAAATTCTTGATAATCTAGAAATGAAATTGTTTAAGAAGAAAGCCCGGCCGGCAATGTTTGATTCTTTCCGTTATTGGCGAAAAGAATCCAAACAGAGAGAAACTAAAAAGTTGAAGAAAGAGCAAAAAGAGCAAGAGTTGACTTTAGAACAGTCTGCCAAGCAGCTGCAACTCAATGAATCTGAGAAAGCGATTGAGGAAGCCAATAGAGAGCGTAATTTAGCGATAGACAAGTGATACCCTGCCTTGCCATCGAGTACAGCTAAGATAATAGAGGACCCTGAAAAGGATCCCCTGTTGTCTTACTTGTTGAGGTCACCCCCACCGTATGCACAGGGTGCTACGGCTCCACCTTTACCGAATGCTTTGTTACCGGTTGCAGGACAGCCTGGTATACCTGCTCCTGCTCCCCTGAATCAAGCTCCTGTACTTCCTGTGGTTAACAATATTCCTCCGGCACCCCCTCTTCCAGGGTTGCCAGCTCCTCTGCCTGTGCCTGTAGTGCCTGTACCACTAATACCTGTTGTTTCACAAGCTACTTTGCCTGCTACTCCTACTGTTGCTGTTTCTTCCGTTCCGACTACTACTCTACTTCAAACTTCTGCAAGCTATGTGACTCCGCTTTCTGTTCGTCGGAGAATCACTGACTCTGTCTCTAATATTCTATCTCCTTTTTACAAAACTCTGATTAGGAGTCCTGCCTCTGAATCTGTTCAGAGACGTAGTCAGCTTCCTAGTAGTGAAGAACGAGGAATATTAGATTCCACTGCCCTCAGATGGATTTCGAAAGTTGGAAGGTACAATGTACGAGATGTATTAGATACATTTATGCAATGGAATGAACCGACGCAGCGCTATGTGTTTGATGTAATGTGTTCCCTCTTACGTGAAGAGTGGGAGGAGAGCGAATCTGAACAAGTACCGGATGAATTAATCCATGTTCAACAAAAATTTGCTGCAGGAATGATAGTTGGTCAGGAGATAAAAGAAGCAATGGAATTAGTTTTAGATTTTAGATTTGATCCTTCCCGTCGTTCACCAAGAGATTTAGAGAAACGCGGCACGAAGCAAAGTCGTCAATATCCCATGAGAGAAGTTCCGCCAATATGGCGCGAAGCTGTGCAAGCTGATGCGGTTCGTGGTATCGCAGCCGCTCCGGCCCAATTCCAGAGAGTGTGGATACACATTCCGTGGAAACGAGCTGAAGTGTTAGCAGTAAAACAGGCCTTGCCAGACCCGCGTAAAAATCCTGCTGGATATTACAAAGAGTTGGCCCAGACGGTTGAAGCTTGCGTAATGAATTTAGCGGACATTGACATGTTATTTGGTAATGTAGTACCGCAACCAATTTGGGCTAAAATTCGTAAAGAGAATCATCCTGTTGCCCTAGGTGGTGATTGGGCAGCTATAATAGCGGCGGATGGTCAACAAATTGGTGGTTCTAAACCCGAACCTCTAATTGCTGATTTGCCCGGTAGAATAATCGATTTAATGAAAACTCTGCGCAGTACCTCGCTACTCTCTCTCTATTCTGCCTGTTCGGACTGTGCCTGTCACTATCTGCCGCAGCCCTGCCCCCACGGCCCACTTCCTAATGCGTTGCCCGATTCTGTCGGACTTGTCCCGCCGGGGCCGGTAGCGCGCAGTTTCAGTGTGGGCGCTGCTCAGATTTATTTAAAAAAATACTTTAATAATGTTGGCAGTGCCGTGCGGTCGCGTCCAAGGCTAGTGGGGTAACGCCCCAACGCCCCCAATGGACCCCAATGTGTTGAAAGCAAAGCCGTGAGGCACATCCCATCTTAGCGGTTTTGCAGCAGAGGTGAAAGGGTGGAGAAAGACTTGTTGGTCCCGGCCATGAAGGTAAGAAGCGATCCAGTCCAGCGTCGTCCCACGGATGCCAACTTGCTTAAGACGATCAAGCAAGATGGAGCGAGACACAGTGTCAAACGCTGCTGACAGGTCGAGGAGTACCAGCATAGCTGCAGAGCCCACATCCAAACCCCAAGGAATAGAATCAGCCATCTCAATCAGTGCTGATTCAGTGCTGTTGCCAGGGCGAAAGCCAGACTGGGAGTCATGCACTAGCCCGTTGGATTCAATGAAGGCAATACTAGTTTTAGTTTGCCTAAGTGGCGACCTAAAAGAGCAAGCAGAAAACACATGAAAGGAGGTGAGACCAGTGCTCAAGGCCGTCACAGTGGGAGGGTAGCCAGCGTTTCTTTTTTGGCTCAAGCCCTCGGTTTTTACGGCCCTTAGCTCCTGTTACAATTTATAACTTACTAAATATATTTACATAATAGAAAATCAGCAGGTCGAACCTGTACCTTCACTACGCAGCTAGCTATCTGCCACTAGGTGGCGCCTAACACTATGTTTTATCTTTCCCTGAAAAGCATGTTTATTCTCAATCTCGAGAAGCTAATTGGATTTAAAACCAGAGTTTTTTACTCCGGACCCCACAAAAGCTTGTGACAAGCATGCACCAGGCTTTGGGGCACAGACATGACCTAACAAAGTGCACTGACGCACTAATAGACTAGACTGGTGCGCTGAAAATATATTGAACATGGACAAATGGTCTTTAAAAATCCAAACGTGCAGCCTTTCCTGAGCTCTGGTTAGTGAAGGTGGGGTGGGCAATGGGCATGTGTGGGCATTTGACCAGGCATGAACCCTACAAAATAGATTAAAGCAGTTTTTTTCCCCCCACGTCTAGCTGCCTGCTTTAGATGGGATGTGTTGCTCGGCTTCCTTCAGCAGGTGTAAATTAAGCACTTCTAACCCTACTACAGAAAGAGGAGCTGCGCTGCTCCAGAAACACGACGCTGCTCGGGCACTCGGAGGGAAAGAGCTCTTGTGCAGAAGTGTACGTTGCGTTGAGCACAACGACAGTGCATAGTTTGTCAAAGAACAAGTACAGAGGCCCAACGCTTTGCTCAGAAGCACGAGGTCGGTGATGTCGAGAATGCCAAATACGAGGGGCGTGTAGTCTTGATTTTACCTCCTCAATCCATCACAATACACCCTATGCCTGTTTACATCACCCTCGCGGGGTTTCTCATCCCTGCTTTCTCTCGTTGTCACTGTTTCCGTCTTTCTTTACCACCTTCTGTGTTTTTCTGTCTCTAGCTCCTGGTCAAAATCTGATCAGGAAAAACAAGTGGAGCTCCCCAAAAATCAGTGCCAACGAGCCCCACCTGCAACTACGGGCTCGAATCAGCTCTGCTGTACCTGCTCGCTTGCTTTATTCTGTGACTCCTGCCTTCGGTTGGCAGCTTCACCAGGCACGCGGACACACGTTTCCTTAATCTGCGACATCATCCTTGTTAGGCGGGTATGTCACCAAACCAGAGTGACGGCCGCATTCTTAAAATACACAGCACGTAAACATTCTTTCAACAATTGCATGACCCAGCCTCCAATCACGAACCTCCCAGTTCACAGGTAGACAATAGCAGGCTGAGAGTCCGAGCATTTTGGCTCCCGGAGAGCTTGGGTACCAAAGGTGAACAACAACGCGCGGCGCCATGTTGTTTCTATGAGGGCTTTACGTGACCGAAGAGGGGTGTCCCGGAAGAAGGTAGGGACGAGGATTCTCTGGTTTTATAATTCAATTGTCAGATTTCGGAAGGGTAAGAGGTGTAGTATCAATTAAATAAAAAACCTACAGTACATGAGCGGGGTTTGCCCCGACCCAAACGGACTGCTCATTCCTACATGCTCGACTTGACTCAGAGGCGGCACACACTTTCCAGTTTCCTTGATGCCAATATTCTACTATTTCTGCTCCCTAGCTCTAGAAATTCATGTCAGGTTACCTGCTTCTATGGAAAGGTAGCTCCCATCACTCATCCACTGCCCCAGGCCGGACTGGCCGGACCAGGCATCGGGCGTTTCCGGGAGGCTGGAAGGCAGGGGCGTAGCTTGGTCAGTAAGATTTGGGGGGGTGTGAGCGTTCGGCTAGGCTATCCGACAACCATGCTGGCATAGCATTTACAAAACGTTTAGAGGGAAGGAGGGCATAGGGGGGATTTAGAGGGGGTGGAAAAGGAGCAGAGTGCAGATTGTAAGGGACACTTAAAACACAAGGTATTGTAAAAAAAACATTCTAAGACATTTAAAACACAGACAAGAGTGTGTGCATCGGTGTTTTTACTGTACAAATCTCAGATGAAATCCAACAGACTTTTCATCACACCGGACTAAAAGCACCTGTACCAACTATTTACAAGATAATAGATTTATTGTGAGGGGGGGGAGGGGGGTGTAGCACCCCAAACACCCCCATGAAGCTACACACCTGCTACACATTTGAGGGGGTGGAGGGGGGATGGCGGTTTTGCAGCAGTGCTGCAATATCTGCCCCTTTTACAAACTCAGCAGGTCAGCATAATTCTCTCAGCACTCACTTTCATTTCCAGCCCCCCCCGTGTGTTGTCAGTCAGTCAGTCAAAGAAACTTTATTCGGTTATTTAAAACCACAAAAGCAAGACATAGTATACAAAGCAAGTTTTAAAATTCAATTAAACATGTATGAAAAAGACATTACTACACCTTCATAAAAGCACAAAAAAGAGTTTTGTTTAAAATAAGTGTCTATGTCAGCAAAGTTAAATGGTGTCCAACAAAATTGTGCAAATGTCAGATTTGGTTATTAAGAATAGCAGCCGTTCTTAATTTATTTTGTCTGGCAGCTGCTGCCAGAAAACAAGCTACCCCATATGTTGTCTGTACCGAATTCAGCATCTGTAGATATAATAATGCTGGCCGAACCTGGACAAAGTTCAAATCTTTCAGAATAGGTACCAGGAATTTTTTGCGAGCCACCAGGTAATGTTCACAAAGCATAACTAAGTGAAGGGTGTCCTGTATAGAGAAACAATCGCAGGTACAGGGGGGTAAGTTTTCTGGTAAGCCCCACTTTGATTGTGAGCCGAGCACAAGGTGTATTAGATTAAACCTGAACCTTATAAGTAAGAAGCGATGGTAAGGCTTGGTAACATATTTCAAATAAGGTTCCATGGCTAAAGTTGAGGAAAGTTGGAAAAGTGAACGTACCATTGGTTTACCTAATTCAACCGTTCCCTTTCAGACTCCAACAGGTTTTGGAAATGCAGCTTGACCCACTTTACATCCTCTTTTTTTAAATTGTGTGGCAGAGAGTACATTTCTGGGCGCCCTAGCCTTGCGCATGCCGCTCTAACATACGCCAGCCACGGGATGTTATTGGCTTTATCCAGAGACAAACAATCTTTGAGGATACAATGATTTAGACTGATTTCCTCGTTTGTCCAGGTTTTAACCCAGTATATCACAGGGGCCATTTTTAAGAGGTCAGTAACATGGCCCAAGCCTAATTCGTTATGAATTGTATGTATAGGAGAAGATTTAGGGAGTGATAATAAGGCTCGTAAAAAGTTATTTTCTGCAATCTGAATACCTGGGCATGAGACATAGCCCCATATGGCAGCCCCGTAAGAGGCAATTGCCAAACATTTAGCTTTATAGATACGGGTCATAGCTTCCATGGGTCTTGAGCCCAGTTTTTTAGAGAAATGCAGGAGGGCTGTATTGGATCTAATGACTCCATTCTGTTTTAATCTCATTTGTGCACCCCATGTTCCTTTCTCATCGAAGGTGACACCCAAATAACAAAAGAAAGGGACCCTGGAAATTGGTGAACTATTACAGCTAAAAGACCTGATCTTCGTGTGTTTTTTTCGTGAACCAGTAACCATAACATGGGATTTGGTCGAGTTAATCTTGAGATCGAGTGCTTCCATAAAAAGGCCAAAATGATCTAATAGTTTTTGAAGGCCTGTACCAGTCCGAGCTAAAAGGACAGCATCGTCCGCGTATAGGAGGACCGGAATAGGTACCCCCCCCCATACGCGGAATGTCTGGGGTGACTGAGTTCAATGAATTGCCCAAGGAGTTGATGTACAGAGTGAAAAGGAGAGGTGCCAGGATGCAGCCTTGTCTGACACCTCTCCCGGACTTAAACTTCGCTGTGCACCTTCCATCCCTGTTCACCCTAACAGATGCAAATAAATTTAAATGGAGGTCGTGCAGAAAATTAACCAAAATTGTGTCCAAACCCATATTGCATAAAATAGTCCACAGTTTAGAACGATTGACCAAATCAAAAGCGGATGATAAGTCCATAAATCCCAAATAAAGGAGTCCCCCCTTCACCACAGTGTACTTGCTGATAATTAGATGGAGGTTAAGACATTGGTCCATAGTCCCTCTATGTGCTCTGAACCCATACTGTAACTCCGAGAGGATCCCGCTTTCTCCAAGCCAATCCTCAAGCCTCTGCAGGATGACTCTGCCCAAGATCTTAACGGCAGAGTCCAGCAGGGAGATTGGCCTATAGCAAGCCGGGTCCCCCCTGTTCCCCTTCTTGAATATGGGCACAATAATAGAGGTGGACCAAGAGGAAGGAAAACCCGCTGTGGGTATTGCATTAAAAACATTAGTTAATATCTTCGACCAAAATTGTGGGTATTGGATGTAGAGATCTGCAGGGACCCCGTCAGGGCCCGGGGCTTTGTGTTTACTTGTATCTCTGATCGCCCTTTCAACCTCCAAGCTAGTAAATTCCATAACCAGGTTGGAAGGTTTATGGATTTTATCAGTTAAACCAGATGCTGTGGATTCATAGATCTTTTCGAAGTGGCCTACCCATCTGCCATCTTCTATCACACAGTCCATGTCGGTCTTCCCATCGTTGGAGAAGAAAGGCTGGTTCACAATGGCCCAAAACTTTTTGCTATCTCTCAATACGTCCGTAGATAATAGGCTCTCCCAGGCTTCTTCCTTGATTCCAGATTTGCGTTTGAGAACTGCAGTTTTATAATCCTTCCTTAGAGTGGCCACTAAAGTCCTATCCCTAGGTTTTTGTTTTAGAGCTTTCATCAGAGCGCTATGTTTCTGCAAACATTCTTTATTGAACCATTTCTGGGGTTTCTTGATCCTTTGCCCGGTAGACCTTAACTCCAAATTCTTAGCAATCCTTCCGCAAATCTCCTCATATGCGACTACTACATCCGGGCCTCGAGCAGTTGGGTCCAAACATACTGCCATATCAGCCTCTGACTCTTGGGCAAGTAAATGGAAGAATTGTTCGGGGACTATCTGTTCCCATTTTAGGCGCCTTCCCTGGTCTTTAGCTATCAAGTCCCTTGGGGCTGCCACATCTGTTGGATTATGGGTCCGGAAACAGTCTAGGTCCAACATCAGGAGAACAGGATTGTGATCACTGAAACTAGCGGTGACCACCATGTACTCGCGTGCCTTAGCTAGTACCCCTGATGAAACAAAAATAAAATCTATAATGGTATTGGCGTCTTTCCCCACGAAGGTTGGGGCTCTAGGATCA
The DNA here is from genome assembly GCF_964263255.1 of Lissotriton vulgaris. Taxonomy (NCBI): domain Eukaryota; kingdom Metazoa; phylum Chordata; class Amphibia; order Caudata; family Salamandridae; genus Lissotriton; species Lissotriton vulgaris. The sequence goes on from NW_028252459.1 coordinate 8,821, forward strand.
TTCTTACTTTGAGCAAATTCAAATAAATTTAAAGTCGCCAGGAAAGACTCAAGACACTCACCCTCAATTGTATGCACAAAGTGGGGAATGGCTTCCGTCGGTGAGCCCCCATAACTATCATTAAGGCAATCACCCACACAGGGGTGAATATTAAAATCACCCAGAATAATCATCTCTGGGGGGGAGGTGCAGTCGTTTCTATGGGCTGACAAAAATTGTAATAAGGAAGTCAAATGTTCATTAACAGATGAAGACTCCCTAGAGTTATAGAAATTAACTAATAAAAAAGTTTGGGAGCCAGGTAAGGTCCACTCCACGACTAGCGTGTTTGCGGGTGCAGATTCTATTTGTTTGAATACCCCTACCAGCTCCAAGGAACACAGTGTAAGTAGGCCTCCTTTTGCTCTTCCTCTTGCACTAGAAGCTGCGGGGGTAAAAAAACTACAAAAGCCATCTAGTGCAAAATTGGTTGTGGTGTCCCAGGTTTCTTGCAAACCCACTATGTCGTATTGTTTTACAAACTCTTGCCATATGGGATCTAGCGCCTTTGCATTTAAACCTGCCACATTCCAAGTAAGAAATTTACAAAGCGGCAGAGGTGCGGCTGGGAGAAAAGATGGTGTGCTCCGGCTCTTCGCCTCCAACGAGCTATCAGGGGGAGTAGAAAGAGGTTTATCCATAATCAAAGCCGCTGTTGCCACTTCCTTACAAGGGAAAATTAAACTGGTCTGAGGTTCCCTTCCCTTTGGAGGGCCCTGCATATGTCAGTCCACCCAGTCTGTATTTGAGAGGCATTCAAAACGATTCGCCATTGGGAAGTACAGAGCATTGGCAGGTCCATTTCGCTGTTGGGGGTAATGATATAGTTGAGAAGGATGCAAGCCAAAGAAAGGGCCGCCTTGCGGTGGTCTGCCTCCTCTATTCCCAACCAAGTTCCATCCCCCATCCCATTCCTCCTCCCAGCCAGGGGTTTGTGGCGCCCAGGGAAAATTCGGTCTCTGTCTGGGTTTACGATCGTGAGGGCCCTTGAGCCAGCTCCATCGATTGTCGGCTTGATTTTGTGGGAGGTAAAAATATGAGAGAGATCTAGCAGTTACTGTGCTCGCCTGGTATCTCGGGGCCCTTCTGCTGCAAATGAATTCTACGACCTCAGTGTTCTCGAAGGTAACCACTACACAATCCCCTGGAAGGTTTTTCCTATTATCTCCTACCCATGGGGCTCTCTCTATCATCAGAATATTACAGGGAATGTTTGGTGGAAGGGGATAGTTGTTGGCTAACCAATGGCATACTTTATTTTTTAGAGTCTGGTACGACTCTTGTTCAGTTGCAGGTATTTCAGTGACCCGGTGAGTATAACAACATAGGGACAGGCATCGGGGGGCAGATGGATATTTTTTCGGGCCTTACATTTAACTTTATCAAGTGCTTCAGGGATTACAGGTTGGGATAGACCATCCCTAGAAGTAGCCTGAGGAGTTAAATTTGAATTGTTTTTGGAGGGTATATGGACAGGATCAATCTTCTTAGTTCCCTCTACTGTAGGGGGCTTATTGTTAGGAATAGTCTGAATTGGAGTATTACTACGATTCTTTGGCACCCCTTTATTGGTCTCCAATGTTTTATTAGGGATCGCCTGGGATTTTAGTGATTTAGACTGATTAGAAATCTGAACAGTTTTATTGTTTAAGGAGAAACTGGGAGCACTTATGTCCTTATGTATGTTTTTTAGGACAGTTTCAAGAGAACGTAGTCTTACCTCTATAGGTTCTAACAGTGATTTCAACATATTGAAAATCACAGAGTTGTTAATAGTTAAACCAACCTCCTCCTGTGGTGGCACTATAGGAGGAGGATTACCAGCGTCTACACTAAACTGTAAGATTTCCTCCAGACTTTGATCAATTAAGGTGTCGTCTGGTAGGTATTGTAAAAAAATACATTCTAAGACATTTAAAACACAGGCAAGAGTGTGTGCATCAGTGTTTTTACTGTACAAATCTCAGATGAAATCCAACAGACTTTTCATCACACCGGACTAAAAGCACCCGTACCAACTATTTACAAGATAATAGATTTATTGTGAGGGGGGGGGAGGGGGGTGTAGCACCCCAAACACCCCCATGAAGCCACACACCTGCTACAAATGTGAGGGGGTGGAGGGGGGATGGCGGTTTTGCAGCAGTGCTGCAATATCTGCCCCTTTTACAAACTCAGCAGGTCAGCATAATTCTCTCAGCACTCACTTTCATTTCCAGCCCCCCTGTGTGTTGAAATGTTTTGAAAGCACCCCCTGCAAGAGTTCATTGTATATACAGCAGTTTTCAGGAACAATAAAAGTGTCACGATATCTCTGGTGATTAATCTTCCTGCTGGAGAGAGCTTGGAGGTTTGTCTAAGGCAGCACACAGTGTTAATATGCTTGCTGCAAAGAACATGTACCAAGCAAACCACAGAACTGTAATTTATGTGCATAGCTCAGATGGTTACTGCTTTTGTCACAGAGATCCTTATATTACTGTGCAGTTCATAACTTACAATCATAATGTAGCTCACTAAGCTATGAACTGTCACCAAAGAGCTACATGGCGCAGGTTGGAAAGTTATGTTTTTCCAAGCCTAATGTTGCTAAAAAGGGTTTGTTTGGGTAGAAATAAATTATTGGTAGTAAAGCCAACCCTAACCACTGTGTTATGTTTTGAACCCGTGATTTTGTGTTTCTCCAGAGCAAGCACTCTTATAAAATGCCTACACCTCTTATGTAACATTTTCTATGCACTGATTTGCACACATATTATTCATTGTCTCTATGTATGTGTGATGCAAAGTGCTGCAACACCCTACACTGGTTTGAGAGGCACTATAAAAAAATTAAATACATGTGAGAGAGGGGCTATGGGGAGATGAAGGGTACTATTGGAGGGGGCTAGTGAGGGGATAATTGAAGGGCCCCAACAGAGATTGTCATATCCTGGTACGCTGTAAGGTCATCATTTACTATGCTTCAAAAGTTAATGCAATTACATATACAATGAAAAATGTGCTGTAGAATGCACAATTTGCAGCCATTTTCCTCACATTTTCCAGGGGAAGAACCCTCCAAAACCCTCTTCGAATAATCAGGCTTCCTCACTGTGCTCGCTTGCTATGCAACCTATGGGTGCTGTTCTGACAAAATCTGCTGGGGCTGCATTGGGTTCCCAGTCCGGCCCTGTTCCTTCCTGTTAAAGAACATTTTCTAAACTTTTTTCTGAGATCCGACATCCCTCATCCCTTCAATGCCAGGTGCAAGCCACCAGGAGCACTTTGTGGTGAGCGCCCTTTGACAAGACTTGCATGTAACCGCACATGACTTGCTCTAACATCAACAGATTTACTCAGCCGCTTGACATTCTGAAATCGGTAAATGGCCACTTTCGTCTTTGGTAAAAAGAGCAACTCATATTTGTGAAACTGCAACATGTCAAATTACTGAATTTTTTTTTACAGTTAATGATACTGTAACAGGCAGGGATCCACTTTGTGTAGGTAGAAAGGTCTAAAATGAAATAGTGAGAAGTTCTGACAGTAAGTAGTTCTGAGAGACCGGTAGACAAAAACAGATATGCGACTGACTCTGCCCCAGACCCAACCTTGCTGCAATAGGCATCAGCTCTCAGGAAGTCTCCAGATTCCACAACACTGATCAATCAAACCCAGGAGGTCAAGTCAAACATTTAATCAATACAAGTCTTCTAGATACATTTTATGTACGAGACAATGATTTCTGTCAGGGGTAGGACTTAATGGAATTCTGAATTATTCTTAATGCTTGGTCTTTGTACATCTGGATTTCTTCTTGAATTGGGCCCTGCAATCACTGTAGCTTCAATTAGCCATCCGGCGTTGGTGCGTCTGAATGATGTATGCCTCAGCCGGACAGTGGTTCTTGGTCCCTGTGTGCAAATTGATGCTGCACCACAGTTCAGTAGGTATTGTTTTTTGGGAAGAGACAAATAGTGTCCTATCCTGGGGGTGGAACTAAGTGTAAATGTCCAATTTTTGGTACCTGAATGAGCCCATTTCAAATAATCCTACATTTAACAGATATGGGAAACGGGGGACAGGGAACATTTAGTTACAATTTTCTGATAGGAAATTGTGCATTTCTAATCTGCTATTTCCAAGATTCAATTCAATTAAATACATCTTTATTCAGATATAAAGTATCCATAAAAGCATATATCAAAATACCAGCAGAAAATGATGACATTAAAAACATTTCAAAGTATAAAATACATAAATAACATGGACTTGTAATATGTGGCATAGTCAGAAATATAAATACTCATATTGTAAAAGAAACTAAGTATGTAAAGCGACCCCTCCTTTAGATGCCATGGCTCGATTATCCATAACAGTAGCAGCATAGTATTATAAAGTGCAGTTGACAAATAGCAATTCAAGTTAATAAGGGGACAGTCAGATATATACAAATAACAACTCAATATGTTAAAATACAATGAGATCTAGACGAATAGCAGCATGCTATATTAAAGTGCAGACACATTTAGCTATATGTGGGAAACCATGGTATACAAGGCAACAGTTTCTACAGAGCACCACCCGACATTTGAGCTTATGGCTCTCACCAAGTAGCAGCTAGATGTAATCAAGTAAGATCAAATGTTTTTAAAGAGAACTCATTGTAGCGCGTGAACAAACTGCAGCCTTCAGGAAAGAACTTACGCTAAAGGTTAAATCTACCCTCTTAAGATTACGAAATTCCATATAGGCTATTCTGAAGTCAGCAATGGCAGTTGCCTTGAAACAATAAATCAAGAATTGTTTAGTATATTTTAAATAAAAATTAAAAAAAAAAAAAAAATGTAACATTGATTGGTTACTCTGGTTGCGACAAGGTCAGGGCATTTGCTCAAGGTTGATGTTAAAGCCTATCAGGAAGCACAGTAGGTATTTTAAGGTGCCTGCCTTGAGGCGAAACAGCAAACTTCTCTCCCAGCAACTTAAGTTCAGTAAGAGATAGTTAGATGGCAAATAAGATGAGGGACAATTGGGAGACACCAAAGACATGTACCTTGTAAGTGAAGACTTCACAAGTTCTGTTTCATGTCTTGAGTTACTATATTGATCATAGAGGGCCTCCTGGAGGGTCTTCTTAGTTATGCCCTCTATGTTATTGGGGTTCAAGAAAATGTGATCAGGATTCACGCTGATCAGACTATTTCTGACAGCAGCAAGCCACAGTATATCTCCACCCATGTCATATTTGAGGCAGTCCACTATGATTTCTCTGGTTAGCGTCGCTGCCGGGGTTTGCCAAAAGTTGAGCCAAAATATAGCTGGGCGAGACCTAATATAGGGGCCGATTAGGATGGCAGACGGATCGCCACCGCCATGCAGGCGGTGGTGATCCGTCCGCCATCCTTGCTCGTCTGCCACCTATGTCCCCCCGCCAAATTACAATGCGGGGGGGACCGTAACAGACGGGAAGACCGTCCGCCGCTTTTCCGCCATGGTCGCCTTGTGACCACGGCGGAAAAGGTCTAATATGGTGGCGGTGTCTATCAGACACCGCCAGCCATATAAGGATAGGCTGAGGGGAATGCCTTTTCGTGGCGGCAATGCCGCCACTAAATGGCATACGGTCCTTGCTTTGGGGGCCTGTTGTGGGCCCCCAGGGTGAAGTGGGGGTGGGGGGTGCACATGGGGGGGTACCTATGGTACCCCCCTGCGTTTCAGAATACAACATGGCAGGCGCGTGGTGCCTGTCATGTTGTGCTTTGAAACGCACAACATGCATTTTTTGCATTGTGGCTTTCAGCACCGCCCACCGCAATGTGAAAAATGCGGGATGCACCCAGCACTGTGGCGGGTGCATCCTAATTCGAGGCACGGGACATCCGCCCCTGTGGCGGACGTTCCCGTCTTCCGACAGGATGGCGGACGGACTTTGTCCGTCCGCCATCCTAATTGACCCCTTAGTCTTCAATATAAAACAGTCGTAATTCCTTGTGGTAAATCAAATTTGAGGAAGAAATTGGGGCCCCCAGGAGTTTGACAAAATCGTTTTTCTTCTCCCTGAATACTACTATTTATTTATTTATTTATTTATTCATTTTTTACACTTGTATGGCGCACAGCTACCCAAAAAGGGTTTCCCAGCGCCAATGGCTTGTCGATGAACAGAAGTAAGGGATGAATTAGGTCAGGAGGTTTATTTCTGGAATAGCCAGGTCTTTATGTTCTTCCTGAATCTGGCATGGTTTTCTTCTTTGCGAATATGAGGGGGGAGTTTGTTCCAGAGAGTGGGCCCTAGGACAGAGAAGGATCTCCCTCCCATTCTCGCTAGTTTGAACCTGGGAGCCACAAAGTTTGCTGCGGTTTGGGAGCACAGTTTTCTTCCCGGGATGTGTGGGGTCGCTAGAGATTGCAGGTATTTTGGTGCGGTGCCGGTTTTGATCCTAAACATATAGCTCAGGGCTTTGAACCTGATGTGGTTTTCTACCCTGAGCCAATGTAGGTCATTCAGGTGTTTCGACACACTGGCAGTTTTAGGGATATGCATAGTAGTCTTGCAGCCGAGTTTTGGACCACTTGTAGCCGTTTAATGACAGCTTGATTTGAGCCCAGATAAAGAATGTTGCCGTAGTCAAGAAGAGATGTAATGAGTGCATTGACTACGGTCTTTTGAGTTGCAAGGGGCAGCATCCATAGGATTTTTTTCAACCATTTCATGATGGTGAAACATAGGCCTACCACTTTGTTTGCTTGTTGTTTCATCGATAGGGCGTTGTCGATGGTAACCCCCAGATTTCTTACGTGGGTAGCAGGGGTGGGGATGTTACCTAGCTCGGAGGGCCAATGAGAGGAGTTCCATAGGTCTTTGTTTTTCCCCAAGAGGAGGACTTCAGTTTTGTCTCCGTTTAACTTCAGCTGGTTGGTATACATCCAGCTGAAGATATTTTGGAGCCCCTGTTTGAGACGGGATGAGGCAGTTGGGTTTGACTCTGACAGTGAAAAGATGATCTGAGAGTCATCTGCATATGTCATGAGGGTGAGTCCTGACCTGTCTGCTAAATCAGTCAGGGGTCTAAGGTAGAGGTTAAAGAACAATGGGCTCAGGATGGAGCCCTGTGGTTCTCCATGAGGGGCACTGACCGTGTCCGAACAGGCACCGCGGATACCGTTTCTCCGTTACTACTTTATGTAGTTCCCTCCACAGATGGACTACTCACGTCTAGTGAGTGATGTTTTCAGATGTCAAAGCCCTGGCGTTCTTTGAAAAGATGATGATGCAAATGAGATTTAGTTGAGTCCCCTTTATGAAGTCTTTCTAGAATATGATTGCCTGGATGCAGAAGTTATCTCAGTTTAAATTCAGAGAAGAAAGACTGGCTTGGCTCCCTTGATTGGCAATGACATCCCTTTTCCTCCAGATCCTGTTGTTTGTGATGTACAGTGGGCAGTCTCAGACGTGACATTGCCTACTCTGAGTCCCTACCCAGGAAACTTGAAAGAAGGACTGCAGTGACTAGCTGAGGTTACCCTGGCATCCTTGATTCTTACTTGTTAGCTCTGATGATTAGTGAAAGCGAAATTGACAGTGTCTAGCCATTGGTTTCGCTTTCAAAATAAGTTTTGTCTTTTATATACACACTTACATTAAGAGAAGAATTAATACAGTGACAAATAGTGAAAACCCGATATCGCTGCCTCTTATGGTCCTCAGTTACAACCACAAGCAATTTCTACACAGCATACTCTAACATAACCAAGATGGCCGCCAGCATCTTTTAAATGAGTGGGGCCATGTCAACCTTTGTCCAAGCTTCACAAAGCATCAGAATTACTCGGTGACCACCTCTCTGAGAATCCCTTAGTCTATATTTTAATCACAATTACTGCTTACTGCCGATACATCATCAATTGATCAGTGTTGCCACCAGGAGACGCACAGAAGCAAGAGGTGAAAGGCAGTCTTGCACAATGTAACATTGAATAGACCATAGCCCTCTGAAGTTCACAGTGATTTATTCAATAGTAGAGCCAATACTGTTTATGTAATTATGCAGTGTAAGCAAAGTTCTTGCAGTTACAAATAATCTTCTTGAAATGAATTTGGTTGGGGTACTTGTAGGTAAAGGATTACATATACTCATCCGTGCCATTTACTGCAAAGCCCCTATGCTTTGTCTTGGGGTGTTTCTGGGTGGCTTTGGTTGGCTCCCTTAGAGAGGGGTGCATAGTTTGTAAGGAAAGGGCCAATTACAGTTTACCATGGCCGAGTCCTATACACAGTCTAATCGATGCTGGACCTCAATGTGAAATGGGTGCAGGATAGGAAGACAGCCCATGGGATGGGTAAGGGTAATGCTGATGCCTGCCTCTTGATGGGGAGTAGTTCAAGTATGTGGGCAAGTACTATAGGAAGGAACACAGGCCCTTCTGACAGTGCACAGGGAACAAGTATTTAAGCTTAGTTTGAACTTGGGGGTGGCACTATGCAGCTCCAACACAGAGAAGGCCTTCTTCAGCTCCACATATGTCTTTAGGATGTAAATGTTCAAATCTCTAATTGAAGAGGCCCACTACGCTTTTTATTTTTGGAGAAGAAAAACCTGGCACGGCTTCTAATCAGCAAGAAGATATATTCTAAATTCTAGGCATCTATCTAAACAGGCACAAAATAGGAGATTGTTGCAGGTAACCTACCAGGGCAAAACAGCTTGGGCTTGCTGAATGCGTAAAACAATCACATGGCAGGCATCTCTACAACAACTACCAACATACTGCCTCTGAAAGCAGCCATTGGCTCCAGTGAAAGTGGAGTCTTTTCCCAGGGCCTGTCAACTAGAGAGAAGTCAAGGTACTGCAAGTATCCATCAGCAAAGTAGCCCCACATGCCTGAGAATGGTTGTAGGCCCTTGCATGGGTCACTGCCTGGATTATACTTAGTGGAATTGTTAAACCTGGCCCCGGTGGTGCATCAGAAAGGCTTTCCCCAACTAAGATAGCGTGGCAGAGCTGCTCCCTCAAGATTCAAGATTTAGCTGGAGGCCCTTTGGGTGCTCCCCCTCCCGATTTTTGCGTTCTGGACCACTGTGTGAAAACAAGCAGGGTAACTCTTGAGGAGAAAATATAAAACAGGTTTGCACAACTCCTGCATAGAGCTCTGCACATTTGGCCCCAAGAGTGGCAAGCACTTTTTGAAATGGGATGACAGGGAACCGATTAGCAGGGTAGGCCCCCTGTGGATTAAAACTGTTATTAAATTAGCCACATGCCACCTCCAGAGGCAGATTTATCACCCAGTAGCAGGTTCCAAAGCACTTCCAGTGAGAGACAATCAGCAGGCTCTGTTTTCCAAAAAGCTGCAGATGTTTCCAAGGCATGCTGCAGCAGAAGCCTTCATGACTGCCCTCCTCGTGGATTTGTGGCCCAGTGCAACCTGCTACTGGGTGTCTGTCTGTACACACAGAGTATTTGTTAAAATACCCCTCACACATCAAAAGGGCCATTGGTGTCATGCTTCATCATCGGGGTCTTCCCGCCCCGCTGCGGGATGGGGCATGCTACGACTGGCGACTACGCTGGAGCACTTAGATATTGTAAGTGCTATGTGAGGTGTATTATGAGTGAGTACAAGTAAGGACAGGGGTGAATGGAAAAAGTGAGATTAAAAAATACCAGGCCTTATGGGAACAAAAATTATTTTATTGGTCATAGGCTGGTATCATTAAAAATGTCTGCGGCGGAGAGAACAAAGCTATTAATGAGCTAGTTCTCCTGGAGACGTCAACATGTTTCAGCTGCGGACGAGGGAGGATGCGAGGATTTCTCAACGAGTAATGGAAGTTCCACTTACCCCTCTTCCAGACCAGCTCATGGGGCATTGACTCCTAACTATTGCAGCTCACGATTCAGAAATACTGACAGGGCTATAACTAGAATTAATTCCATACCACATAGATGGCAACCATAGTGAGTGACAGAGGGATCTAACTCCGTCCTGATGAAGAGGCATGCAAGGCCTCGAAACATGTTGACATCTCCAGGAGAACTAGCTCATTAATAGCTTTGGTCTCTCCATTGAGTGGAGGAGGATGCATCCACCTGAGTGCTTTTTAGCACTACCTCTTCACTCCCCTATTGATTTTTGTTTACGTTTTGTCTGTACACACAGACATCAAAGCTCCTAATCTGGGGAAGCATGAAGGTTCTTTCCCAGTGACCGAGTGCTTGGACCAGTCAACTTGCGTAGGGCTGGTTCTTTGCAAATATCTTATCAATAATATGCACTAAGTACCCAGCGCCTAGAACAGGTGCCATAATGCGGGGATGTGGGTGAGCAAACCAGAGAGTTTGGTTGTGAAACCTTATCCTCTGGCCGCAGGCACGCAAATCCAGGGGTGGGGGTCTGTGGGGGGGCAGGAGGGGGTGTCCACGGGAAAAGAGAGACAGAGTGAGTATGGAAAGTCCTCAGGACCAGGAAGTAGAAGCATCAGCTTTTTTCACCTGAAAACCAGACATCAGCACACGTGGGCCTCCATTATCTAGTATCCTCAGGAGTAGTGTATGTAGGGGGGAAGCGGGGATGCTGCCCCAGGCCTAGAGGAATTATAGGAGAATGAAATGATTTAAGCATTCCAGCAATCAATTCTTTACATCATGGCGGCTGTGACATTGGAAGCAAAACCACAAAATATATCATTCACAGCCAGAGACCTCAACCGTTTTTTGGATAACTACACATTTACCTAAGATGGGCTGATTTAGTAGGACAGGGCGGTAAACATGGTGACTATTGTGGACAGATGCTCTCTGTGGTTAGTGGATTTTTACAGCACTATTGAATTCCAGAAGGGAGATGGAGTCTTCCTTCTGAGAGCATAAGGCACAGCAGTGAAGGGGTTACAATGCATTAAAGAAATGAGGCACATGGTGGTTTCATGACAAAGAAGACCGTAGGTGACAAAGCGTAGAGGGCATTCAGAACTGTGGCATGCAAGTGGTTGAAGAAAGTTGTGTTGCTGATGGCTTTACAAGGCAACATAAGTAGCTTTCACTCTGTTTTCACTCTGTTTTTGACAGACGAATATTGGTGGGTACATAGTGCTGTAGGTAATGCAGGATACAAATGCCAACATTTTGGAGAGGAGGCAGTTAGAGAACTTTCTAAGGTTGAAAATGTTTCTTAAAATGTAAACACATTGCACACTCGAAGGCTATTAAATACAAGGAACAAACACCTTTTCCATGTTAAACTCAATTAAAATCATTTATAATACATAAGCTTTGTTACATAAAATGTACAAGATTATCTAATGAACATAATTTAAAAGCTAATTATAATAATAAGAAAGTGAAGTAACCATTGTAGTTCACTAACTGCTAACAAAAAGAGTGAAAACTGAGGTGGTTAATAATCATGTAGTTAGAAAAATGCATCCCATAATAGTTTGAACATTTCCAGTTGCTCTCATAGAGTGAATGATAGTTTCTTCAATTTGCAGGACTTTGGTGGTTTTCTAATTTTTTGTATAATCTTTTTCGCCACCATAAGACATCTCTGAAACCACATTTGGTTGGGTTTGTCTACTAGCTGCCATTCTGCATTATCTTGAAAAAGTGTTTCCTTGACTGATAAAGCACGGTTACTGTTGAGGACAATATTAGGTTTGATATTTGTCTTTTTACTACCAATCCAACATCTTTGGACTCGTGAAAATAGTCTGCACCGTGATCCATGCTCCTCCAAAAATCCAAACTTTCATGTGTCCTATCTTCGGTGGGGACCAATAAGTCCTTTGGATAATTTTATGTTGAACTAATGATATAACCAAGTCAACACTTTATTTATTTATTTATTTATTTATGGGCTTGTAACGCGCCGGCATCACACCCGAAGGTGTATCTCCGCGCGGTGCTGTGAAGAACAGGACGGACAACGCTCCAACTAGAATAGAGTTGTCTTTAGGAGTTTCCTAAAAGCTAGATGGCTCGGGCACTCTCTAAGGGAAAGGGGGAGATTGTTCCATAGGCGCGGGCCCATAATGGAAAGGGCACGACCTCCCTATCTGGTCTTGTAATGTCTAGGAACCTGGAGTAATAGTTGGTTGCTGGACCTGAGATTGCGGCAGGGGCGATGGTATACAAACTTCTCGGCCAAATAGTGTGGACCGAGGTTGTAGAGACTCTTGTGTACCACACAGCAAATCTTGAATTCCACCCGTTTCCGGATGGGAAGCCAGTGGAGGGCCTTGAGAAGGGGCAAAGAAGGAGTTCTTGGGGGGGCATTGGTCACCAGGCGGGCCGCGGTGTTCTGAACCACCTGAAGTTTATTAAGCACTCCTTTGTTAGCTCCCAAGAGAAGGCCATTACAGTAGTCCAGGTGGCTCAGAACGAGGGCCTGGACCAAGGTCTTTCTTGTGTTGTCTGGTAGAAGGGGGAACACCTTCCGAAGGAGGCTTATAATGTGGAAGCAAGATCCCGCCGTGGTGCTGGCATGATGGGCAAGGGTGAGGTTGTGATCTAGACGAACCCCCAGGTTTTTCACCACCTGTTTATGGGAAGGGGCCTGACCCAGACTGGAGGGCCACCAGTCAGGGGTCCACAGGATTTTTGCCTCTCCGAATAACATGACCTCAGACTTTCCCACATTGCACTGGAGAAAGTTCGTGGCCATCCAGCTGGCGGTCGCAGTCATGCCGTTGGAGAAAGATTGTCTTATCTCCGGGGTAAATTTTTTAAAAGTGAACAGCAGCTGCGTGTCGTCAGCGTAAGAGATGGGCATAAACCCGAAGGACCTCATAATATTAGCCAAAGGGGAGACATATACGTTAAACAACGTAGGGCTAAGACAGGAGCCCTGCGGGACTCCTCTGGTGATGCTGGCCGAGGGGGAGCTGAAAGAGCCCATATTCACCTTCTGGGTACGCTCGGAGAGAAAGCTGGTAAACCACGCCAAGGCAGATCTATCAATACCAATCTCCTTAAATCTGGTAAGGAGGATGGCGTGGGATATGGTGTCGAATGCTGCGGACAAGTCCAACAGCACCAACACCACTGACATTCCTCTGTCCAGGGACAAGCGTATAGCATCTGTGACGGAAAGAAGAGCCGTTTCGGTGCTATACCTAGGCCTGAACCCTGACTGAGAGTGGTCCAGACTGCCGGTATGCTCAATGAAGCTGGAAAGGTGGTGATTCACATGCTTCTCCATCAATTTGCTGATGAACGGCAAGAGGGAGATTGGCCTCAGATTTGTCATGTCTGACCAGGGGGTGGAGGTATTTTTCCTAATGGGCTTGACCATGGCCTCTTTCAACTCCCGGGGGACCCGTCCCTCAGAGAGGGAGCGGTTGATCACCATCTGAATGGAGGGACTGAGGACACTCCCAATGAGGTGCATAATACGGGCAGGTACAGGGTCCGCTGGGCTGCCTGATTTAATAGTCCCAATCAGGGAGTTGACTTGTTCTAAGCTAATCTCGGGAATGGAGGACAGCGTAACAGAAACAGCGCTGATTGTTCCGGGCTGGAGGCTAGAGGAAGGGACCATTTCCTCAATAGGTGGGCTTGCTAGGGAGATGTTTCGATAAATAGAATCGATTTTATCTGCAAAGAACCCAGCAGTATCTTCACACAGTTTTTGGGTCAGCATTTCCGGACTGTCACAGGCGACAGGCTTGGTAAATGTGCTGAGAACCTGGTACAGTAGTTTTGAATCACTGCCAGCCTCAGACAATTGGGAGACAATGTGGGATTTACGGGCAGCTCTGATGTTTTTATGATAAAGTCTCATGGCAGAGCTATAGCGATCTTTATCGGCCGTACTGCGTGAGATTCTCCAGGATTTCTCCAACTTCCTGCAGACCTTTTTCTCCGCACGCAGTAGGTCCGTGTACCATGGTTCCTGCCTGCGGTCAGAGCGCCGGTTACAGCGTCTTAAAGGGGCAATTAGGTTGACCGCCGTGATCAAGGCATCATTGTATTTAGACAGGGCCGAACTGGTGGAGTCAGAGGGGAGAAAGTCAGGGGGTACGAAAGTAGTTTTAAAAGTGTCAACGGACACCTTGTACCACTGCCTGCGCCATAACGGGAGGGAAGCAGGTTGGGAGCGTTCTTTGATAAGGGTAGGGAGGGAGAAGTTGATGACAAAGTGGTCGGTCCATTCCACCTGCATTGGAGGGTAACAAGTCAAGGAGTGCGAGTTGGACAGGATTAGGTCGAGGGTGTGACCAGCCCGATGGGTCGGACCTCTGTTGCACTGTTTAAAACCCAGGGCAGATAGATCAGCCAGCAGGTTACGCGCTTCTGCATTGTCAGACAGTTCACTGTGGACATTGAAGTCTCCAAGGAGTACAAAATTGGTCCCTATGCTGATATGAGGAGCTAGTGTCTCCAGGAGGAGGGTGGAAGCCTCGGCACAGGGGCCAGGGGGACGGTACACCAGTGCTCCCTTCCAGCAAGCTTGTGAGGGGGAACCAACTTTGAAAACCAGGACCTCAATGTCCTTAGTACAGCATTGGTCGAGAAAGGTAACAGTGAGGGTGTCTTTGTAAATTACAGCAACCCCGCCGCCGGTTTTAACTGGGCGGTCGAGCCTAAGAATCTTGTACCCCGAAGGGATCCCCAAGGTGATAGCGGGGACCAGATGGGGCTTAAGCCAGGTCTCCGTACAGAAGCAATAATCAGGGCGGGTCGAGTGGATTAGGTCCCAAACCTCCGAGTGATGCTTCGGGAGGGATCTTATATTACAGAGTATGCTGTTGCCCCTGGGAAGGCTGGAGCTGGAGTCCTCCGGGGTCAGTGTGCCTGTGGGGGGAGGGCAGGGGTATGACTGGTAGCGGCGATGCTTGCAAGAAAATGGACCCCCGGGACAGAAGCCGGGGTCATGTACACAACCTTTCTGCGGAGGCAGCCACAAATTTAGTAGATCATTGGAGGAGTACCTGAGTATGTCAGAGCCGCTAGCAGGGGGTGCCGCGGGAACAGGGGTCATGGCCCCTGGCCCCGTGCGGTCACGGACGGGCACAGACGGGCTCCTCTCTGGCTCGTCTCAGGCGCGACTAAGGCGCCCCCTGCGCGCAACCGCTGCGCGCTTGGGCGACGAGAGGGCTTAAATGCCCTGCCTGATGCAATCAACTAGAGCGCTAACAGCGCGATGGTCTAGGTGGGGTCACTGGCTCTTCCTGTCCCGCCCTCCGCTCAATCGGCACTGGTTGCCGTGTCGGACCGGGGCGGGGCAGGGGAAGAATCGAGCGCAGGCCCTCTAAGAGTCAGGAAATCAGCACGGTCATCACAGTAAGTAAGAAAAAGGATTTTTAAAATGAGGTAGTCACCAATTAAAAATTGAGCTGTGCAAGAGCACACAAACAGGTACCGGCTAGTGTGGAGCGCAGAGCGCTGTCGCAAACACAGCAGATGAAAAAGCGGGTCGGGGAGACTCTGCCACAGTCCTCCCTTCCTTACTTTTGGCTCATATCTCCACCAGTCCTTTTCTGATAGTTCTCACCCTGTTTCAATGTCACAATCGCTCCTATTCTTTAAAATCACATTTAAATTTCCTTTGTTCTTAGTTTATGAATGTTTTAACAAGAAGTTTTCTGAATTAGCTCTCCAGACTTTATTGCCAAAACATGCAAGACTAAGATACCTACTTTATCTGGACAAACAGCATCTGTTGCTGATTTACTGATGTAATAATACAGAGTCAGATAATGTCACAACTCTCCTTGAGGGATATTATGTTTTGTAACGAGTTCTTGAAAATATATAATTTTATGCTTTTTAGTGAAGTTCCTAAATTCAGACGTGCAAATTATTGAAAAAAAGCCCCAGAGAGCACAGGGACATCTGACGAACATTTAG
The DNA here is from genome assembly GCF_964263255.1 of Lissotriton vulgaris. Taxonomy (NCBI): domain Eukaryota; kingdom Metazoa; phylum Chordata; class Amphibia; order Caudata; family Salamandridae; genus Lissotriton; species Lissotriton vulgaris. The sequence goes on from NW_028252459.1 coordinate 24,697, forward strand.
AATTCAGAAAAAAATAAAAACCTGTTTATTTCCTAAAATAAGTTTGCAAGTGACTTGCAGACTCTAGCATTCACAGGTTTTTATAAGAATCATGTAAAACTATCCCTCGTGCATGATACCAGAACTCAGCACTAGTAGATGGCACTGCAACCAATACCGTTCTACCATCTATGCATCTCAAAGTAGGATAACGACCCACACAACCAGTTGGAGAGTGCTTAGGGACCATGCCAAGAGGTAGAAATGTGCTAAAGGGACATAAAGGAGGTGCTCAAACTGGGACAGAAAATAGGCCTAGGCACCAAATAAAAAAGGGCTGCTCATTAGCGAGCCAGACAGCTAAAAAAGTGGCTCACATTTCCAAACAGGTCAGTTCTAAACGTCTAAAGATATGAAGTGTACGTGTTTTGCAAGGTGTGAGAGACTGCATGCATTTGTATTTACTGCAGGCAATGGTTGTGGTGATATCAGAGAAATCAACAGTAAACAAAGGCTGGGCATTTGGTGCCAAACAGCTTAGGTCTGTAACCACAAGGGGCCGTCGCGCGCAGTTTCTGGAAAGCTGTGGTTTGTGCCTAACACGCAGGGTGTGGCTCTGTGGAGAGTATACACCTGTGCTGTGCACCACGTTTACATCAGCTGAGGCGACCATTAGCTGCAGGTGCCTGCTCTGAGGGTCTGCACGCCACTGCAGCCACGCATTGCTGCAGCTCCTGTCCCCGCCCCGGCCTCTTCACCACCACGCAGCGCTACAATGAAATATATAAAGAAAGGACCCAGGGGGGCGCAGGCGGGCTCAAGCCGTGCAGAACTGCCAGACAGGCCGCACACGACACGAGGTAATTTCAGAGTTCTGCTCGCTTGCTCTCATGTATCTTTTCAAAAGTTTTGAAAGTTGATATTGCATTGTTAGGCCCCGGAGTATGAAAATGAGCTGAGCAGCCCACCCCTCATCTCACTTTTATAAATTGAGAGAATGCACCAGTCGCTGCCTTGGCCCCACGGACACTGATTGCGAGTGCGACGTAATTACTCAAAAGTAATATCCGACTACGTGTTACGTTTTCATGCAGTTCAAATCGGTGTTTCACGCACACACTCAATTATGATCATCATTGCAAATTTATTTTCCATTATATTATTATTATTGCTAATGAGATCAACAAAAAAATATAAAAAACTGCTGACAATCATAACATTAAATTTGGAAGCATAGACTGGTTCAGACTTCGATACACTGAACTTCTGTCTTAATTTGACTAAAATACCAAAACAAAAGGCCATATCCCACACCTTTTTACAGTTTTCTTTAATCTCGTACCACATTCGTGTCACAATTCGTGTGACACTGGTTGAATTTTGTGATTTAAAAAAATGAGTAAAAGAACACACTCTTTTTGCGGCTTCTTCGGATGTGTCAGACTCAGTTCTATTCACATTTTACCCGCCTCCTCAGCTTGGAGTGAGAGATCAATTTAGAAAATGTTCCCTCGTGGAAATTAATGCCCTTCAAAGAGCGCGTTTGAAAGTTCACGCCTAATTCTGCTTTAACTGCTGTTGTATACAATCTAGCTGGCCCGGCTGCGGCGCTCCTTTGAAAACATTCCCGTGCACTGTCCGATCTGAGAGCGCACTAAAGCTCGAGTGGTGCCAGGCGCACTCCACTGCGACCGAAGAGCAGAGAGTAGCCGGAGGCATCTGAAAAATGCACGGCGAAGAGCGGGACGGTTCGTGGAGGCACGTCTGCGCTATGAGAGCACACTGCAAAGAATGGTGCACGTGCGCCCAGCATCTGTCTTCAATTACTGCGGGCCCTGACAGCTGGTAATTGAAGATAGATGCCCTTCTGCTGCACGTGTCCGCACGGAATATGCAGGAAGCAGAGCAACTCTACCGCCTATGGCCTATTGCGTGCTGGCTTGTAAAAACACAGGCATGCGAGGCCCAATTGCCATGCAGCTGCCATAAATAACGAGCAAAAATCACGAGCTTCTCTGGAATTCATAGGTTAGATTTTCGAAGCCCTCATAAAAGGACTCGTAGGCTGAGCCCTAAAAACGGTCTCCTCAGACCATAAATCTGGCCCGCTAACAGCCAGAAAGCCAGACCATACACTGATCTGTGAGACCATACCTTTGGGCACTGCCAGATCGTCCTATTCGCCAGACCGAGCCTGTCTGTGGAAAAAAAACTGTCCACCTTGCACCCACTTTCTGGTCTTTCTCTCCAGCTGCTGCTCTCTATCTCTTTCTTGTTATTCCTTCTGTGTCCGTCTATTGGTCGCACATTCTTCCCAACCCCCTTCCTCGGCCCTCTTGTGCTCTCATATCAATCTTTTATGTACAACCAGTCAGTGCTGGAAGAGATGACCTAACCAGATCCGGGGGAGAAATCTTAACTTTCAGTTCCAGGTGGGTGGCCCAAAACAAATGCCTTCCTATAAAGTGCCATCAGACTCAGCAGTTGTCCGGGGGAGGGGGGGGGGGCAAGATGGCGACCATGTGAATAGGGATGTGCCCAACTCCTCCCTCCTCCCTTTTAGAAAGTACTCAGTTGCTCCATTTAGAAAGTACACCTCCTTGGATGTCGCGACCCCTCCTCCCAGTGTGCGATGTTCTTTGCCTGCACTGCAGCAAGCTGTTGTGGACGGATTCAGAAATTCATCAGGTGCCTACTGGTGTGGCACTGCACTCGAGTGGCCGGGAAACAGCGTCAGAGGTGCTTACTGTTCACTGCTGCAAAGATGGGCCCTAAGACTGTGGGGGCCTTGAAGCTCCTGATCGGAAACCCCAGCGGAGGCGGGGCAGGGCGAGGCAAGCTCTTCACGAGACGGGGAGCAAGCAGGGATGCGGGAGTGGAGAAGGCCAGCCCTGGGGGATCGGACTCCACCATGACAGTGGCTGTTTTTTTTCAAAAAAACTAAACTGGATGCTGGGATCAGCTTCAATTGGCAAGTACAGTGAGAGAACCCTTCCAGTCCTCTCAGAAAGGCCAACTACTCGATTTATCGCCAGTATCCATGCACAAAGTATGGGTTGTCATTAACCTGGGCACTCCCAGCGCACATGAAGAAACAGTAGAGCGCAGAGATTCCGGCACCGGTAGCTGTGAGTGCCATGGTGCAAGCTTGCACTCCTTCCCTGGGCCACCTCAAACAGAGGCTGAGGCTGTCAATTTGACAGGCAATGGGAGGAGAAGCAGTCTCATAGCTATGCAGTCACAAGCAGCAAGTATAACATCAATTGGGGGGCCCAACTCCTGTGCTGATGCAATGCAGGGAATGTTGACAGCCTAGTGGCGGGAGCACAGGAGGGGCCCACCTAGGAACAAACTCCTATTCAGGCACCAGGGCATGCGGTGTTTGGGAAGGCCAGCGAGCCTAAGAAAAGAGCACAAAGTAAAATCAAATGCTCTTCAGTCAATAATGGAGTAGAGATTGACATGGTGGAACACTTCTTCTCATTGTCTGATCAGTCTGACTGGACGTGGGAGGACTCTGATGAGGGACTCAGAAGGGGTTCAAGAGGTAGCGTCTCAAGCTGCTCCAGTGAGCCAAGTGGTCCTCTCAGACGAGCTAGGGGAAAAGGATCCTTGGCAAACCATTAAGAAAAGAAACCCACCGAAGGGGGAACGCGGAGCAAAGACTGGACTGAAATGGGATTATTCTGCAATGCCAAGGGTGGAAGGAAGTATGCCATCTGCTCAGATGGGTGGGGGAGCTGGCTCAACCTGACCCTGTAATTCTGGAGGCTATATACCAGAGAATCATGACCCATCGTAATGAAACCAAGAAGACAGCCATAGGGCACAGACCGCCAACAGGAAACTTCAAGGCACTATACAAAAGATTGCAAAAGTATGCCTGAGTTCTCTGACAAAATGACTGAGGTGGAGAACAGGTTAACCACCTTAGAGGCCGACGAACTAGCAAACAAAAAAGTGGGAACAGAGCATAATGCGTGATTGACTGACACTTAGTGGAAACCTGACAAATTTGAAAATAGGCCAAAGCGCAATAACCTCAGGGTTTTGGGTGTTGCTGAGGGAGCAGAGAAAGAGGACACTCTGTAGTTTATAGTTGGCCTATTCAAGAGCACCTTTCCAGAGCTGGCAGATTGGAACTGGGAACTTGAGATCCAAAGAGAGCACAGGTTTCCATTTAAACAACATCAGCGCCATGTGCAAGATGGGGAGAAATCAAGGGCTATCCTAGTATTTTTTTTAAACTTCTTCCTCAGATAGACCATTTTCGAAAAAAGCCTGCCCAGACTCAAAGAGGAAGGTTGCACATTTTTTGAGACCAGACGTCTGCCACACTACAGTTAAAAGGCGATGGTGCTTGAGGCAGACAAAACAGCCTTTTCAATCCAAAGGAGCACAGGTGTTTCTGATGAACCTGGCCAAGCTAAAAGTCATTATGCAGGCTAAAACTCATTTCTTTACCTCAGAGATTAAAGTAAAAGAGCTTCTTGAGAACTTGGGGTAGCTCAGGGCCTCCAAGTTTTTGGGTTCTAGTCATGATTTTGATGACTCAATCGGGTGTGCTCTGCATTTGAGTAAAGTTTGTAAGGAGTCGGGAAAGTGCACTCAAGGATTTGTTGGCTTGATCGGGGTAGCTTATTAATATCACAATGTTCTTTTTTGTCTGTGCTATTCAAATATTAACCATCAGGATTGAATCTCGCAGGAGCAGATACTAAAATTCTAACATGTTTTTCTACTGGAGCATGCACTGGAGGAGGGCATATCTCCATCTACTGATCATGTTTGGGACAATGTTTTTTTTGGGTGGGGAGGGGGGTTGTGGAGGTGGATGGAGGGGTGGTCCAGGTGGGGGGGTTGGAAGGTGGAGGCTTGGGAAGGGGGAATGGGAGGCAGGGTAGTTGTAGGTTTGGTACATGAGAGGTTTTTTTACAGAAGGAGAAGTGACAAGGTTGCAAGATGCATTTTTGCGACCTTTTTTACTTTTTGGAAGCTTATGTCTTGGTGGCAGAACAGTTTTTTAAAGGATATATGTGAGAATTTAAGAATGATGATGAAATCATGGGTGTGCTGGACATCTGGGACTAGAATCAGATTACTGAAAGTCTCAAAATAATTTACGTATTTGCACAATAAATGCATGTGGTCTGAATAATAGACTTGAAAGGGGTAGAATGGCACTGGGTCTCAAGGCAATGAAGCCAGACATCACTTGTATACACGAGACACACATCCCCTGGGAGAAAAGGAAATTGCTAGGAGATCTAGGGTATTCGCTCCACTGCTTCAAAATGCAGGGGTGGTAGCCATCATTACTGACAAAACTTCCTGCACAGTAATTTGGAGCTTAGCAGATACATTTGCGAGATGAGTGATTTTGGTGCTTTGTGTGGACCTGGGGAGGCTCACAATATGTACTGAACATTGCTACAACTTAGCAAACCTTGGGCTCTCATCCTAGCCAGCCTATTTCGGGTTTCATTCATACACTGGTAAGAAACCACATGTGTTTGGAGCAGTCCTATGACTAGTTAAAGACCATGGGCTGACTGATGTCTGGAATGAGTTAAAAGTTTCAGATCCTGCATACACTTTCTTTTTCATCCCTTATAATAAATAGGGGTGGGTGGAATTTGCATAATCGCGTTACGCAAATCTCAGCGAAATAGTAACAAATCTTCATGAACATGCAGAAATTCCGTGAACACAAGGAATTGCTTGTTTGCGATACTTTTTTCCTGTTCGCAATCACTGTTTGCGTGCTCGGGGGGGAAATATCTTGTGAATACGCATTTTGAGATCACGAACAAGCAAAAGATTTCGCGAAGTCGTGGAACGCAGAATTTTAGGCAATTTCGCGTTCTCTGCGGGACGCGAAATTACCCAAATTCTGCAAATTCCGCAAGCGGAACGGAATTTACCACCCAGGCCTAATAATCAACTGGTGCATCTGGATTATTTTTTGGTGTCTGCATCTCTTGCCAGACAGGTGGAAATTGAAAGATATACTAGGCTGCTATCGGATCACAACCCACTAGTGCTTGAATGTGCAATCACTGGCCTAATGAAGCCTCGTGGGACCTGGACATTTGACAGAAAACTCCTTTTAGATACAAAATATATAGATCACATGCGTAAGTGGTTAACAGGTTTCCTTGCACTAAATAGAGACAGTGATGCTAATAATATGGCCTGGGACACCCTTAAAGCAGGGATCAGGAGTGAAACACTCAGCTTTATTCTTTATAAGCAGAAGCAGAGGTGCACCCAGATATACGGGCTATTTAGAGATCTTTCACTCTTTGAAGCAACACTGACTAGGTTCATAATGGAAGGGCGGGGCTGTAGTAAAATTCAGCAGAATATAACGGCACTTAAAGCTAGAATTAAACAGCATTACATCAAGGAGGTAGCCGCCAAATTCCAGTCAGAGTGTTATGAATATGGGGAAAGCACTGGCAGGCATTGGTACGTTGTACAAAGCAAAAATATGCAGAAAGAGGGATTGATGCTATTGTAGACAATCAGCAGCAAAAGACCGAAATGCCGGCTAAAATTGTCAGGGTTTTTAAAGAATTCTATGAAGATCTCTATGGAGAGGATATATCCCCATGGTCAGGTAGCTACATAAAATTCCTCAGTACACTAAGTGGGATCATATTGAGTGGTAAAGAGTAGGCTTCTCTTGAACTGCCGTTTTCTCCCCATGAGCTAGTTTAAACTGTTACATCTCTGGCCTTTGGGAAAGCCGCTGGACCAGACAAGATTCCTCTGAAATTCTATAGGATCTTTCTCCTGATCTTAGGGAAGATGTGACTGCTGCCCTTTAAGGGAATAGAGGGAGGGTGAGGTCCACCCCTCTTGGAAGGCTACTAACATTGTTGTGTTCAGGAAAAAAGGACAAGCCTTCCCTAAACCTATTAATAAATGTGGATGCCAAAGTGTATGCTAAAATACTGGCTAAAAGGCAAGGTAAGGTAACCCCCAGCCAGGGGCTGTATTACAGAATGTGCCCAAGCGCACAACAGGAATGTGTGCCCACTTCGCGCGCTCCCGGGATATGGTGGTATTACAGAAGGGACCGCAGACGCTTTTGCGACCCCTTCTGTAATACTGAAAGGGCTGGTGCACATGTAGTGCCAGCGCTTTCTCATAAGGGTATTTCCTCATTTGAATTGGGGCATGGCCCCATGCAAATGAAAGAATCTCTTTGCCTCTACACCTGTGCTGTATTATAGATGTGTGTGCAGAGGCAAAGAAGCTGTCAGGAGGCGCACTGCCAGTTTGCTCCCATTTGGCAGCCCTCTGGAGGGGGTAAAGGGGGCCCTAAGGACCTTCCAGACATCCTCTTGCAGGCAGGTGCAGTTTCTCACTGCACCCGCCTGCAAGGAGATTTGAAATCCCTTGGTAAAGTGAAGGCAGGTTGACGCTTGCACAGAGAAACACAGTAGAGCTTTTAAACAGCTTCTCCGCCACCGACGACATCCGAGCCCTTCTCGACAACGGGGAAACTGCGGCACTCATCCTCCAGGACCTCTCCGCAGCGTTCAACACTGTCTGCCACCGCACCCTAGTCCAACGCCTCAGCAACATCGGCATCCAAGAGAAGGCACTGAAGTGGATCATCTCGTTCCTCGCCGGAACAACACAAAGAGTCCGCCTCCCCCCGTTTCATTCCGAGGCCACCAAAGTCATCTGCGGCGTCCCGCAAGGATCATCACTCAGCCCCACCCTCTTCAACGTCTACATGAGACCTCTCGCAGCCATCGCATGCCAACACAACCTCAACATCATCTCCTACGCCGATGACACCCAGCTGATCCTCTCCCTCACCAGAGACCCCGACACCGCCAAAACCAGCCTCCACGAAGGGATGAAAGACGTCGCCGAGTGGATGAAGAACAGCCGCCTGAAACTGAACTCAGACAAGACGGAAGTCCTCATCCTGGGACCATCACCCTCGGCCTGGGATGACTCCTGGTGGCCCCCAGCCCTGGGCACCGCCCCCAAGCCAACAGACCACGCACGCAACCTGGGCTTCATCCGGGACTCCTCCTTCTCGATGACCAGACAAGTCAACGCCGTCTCTTCTTCATGCTTTCACACCCTCCGCATGCTCCACAAGATCTTCCGATGGATCCCGACCGAAACCAGGAAGACGGTCACCCAGGCCCTCCTCACCAGCCGACTGGACTACGGAAACACCCTCTACGCCGGAACCACAGCCAAGCTACAGAAAAGACTCCAACGCATCCAAAACGCCTCCGCCCGACTCATCCTGGACATCCCCCGACGCAGCCACATCTCCGGCCACCTGAGGGACCTGCACTGGCTCCCCGTCAACAAGAGGATCACGTTCAGGCTCCTCACCCAGGCACACAAATCTCTCCACAACCTGGGCCCCAAGTACCTCAACGACCGCCTGACCTTCCACACGCCCACCCGCCAGCTACGGTCTGCTAGCCTCGCCCTCGCCGCCGTACCACGCATCCGAAGAGCCACCGCCGGAGGCAGCTCCTTCTCCTACCTGGCGGCCAAGACATGGAACTCCCTCCCCATCCACCTTCGGCTGACCCAGGACCACCTCGCCTTCAGGAGACAACTCAAGACCTGGCTGTTCGAGCAGTAGCAGACCCCTTCCCCCAAGCGCCTTGAGACCCTTCCGGGTGAGTAGCGCGTTATACAAGTGTTATGATTGATTGATTGATATTTCTCCCAAATGTTTTGCCCTGGGGGCAGCGCAAGTTCACGGCTGCCTTGAAGGCAGCACATTTTATATGATAGGGCGCACTTTTCCTGTTCCACCCGGTGCACCTGCTTAAAGGTGCGCCGTGGAGCGGATAGGAAATGCGCGCTCTATCTGTAATAGGGACCCTGGTTTCCACCGCCAACATGGCTTTATCCCGGGGAACAACTGAACATGTGTGAAGGGTAATCACCCTCTTTGATATAGCGGAGGCAACAAAGACAGCTATGGGATTTATACCGCTGGGTGCTGAAAAGCCTTTTGACAGAGTCTCTTGGGGATATCTTTGGGAGATTTTAAGATGGAAGAGACTCGGTTTCAGTTTTAGCAAAGCCATTAGAGTATAATATCAGGCTCCCATTGCCAGGCTTCAGATAATAGGGGTGGAATCAGAGAAGATCTCAATTACGAGAGGGACAAGACAAAGGTGCCCATGCTCACCACTGCTATTTTCAATATACATAGTCTGCTTTATTTCACGACTGGAGAATAATATTGGGATTCAGCCAATTGCTGTAATGAAGGTAAAATACAAAGTTTTGGCACATGCCGATGACATCGCAGTGGTAACACCTGATCCTTTTAAAGTCAATAACTTTGGGGTAATCTCCTGGTATCACCTCAATGAGGTAAAGTCTCTATTAGTTTGCACTAAAGGAATCAAACTGGGGGATCAGCTGCTGGTGGAAGACCTGACCAACCTAGGAGTGAGGATAACATCTACCCTTGATAAACTGGTGGAGCTAAATCTAGAGCCCCTGATCTCTATGATCAGACAGAAACTAGTCAGAATCAGCAACTTATATTTGTCATTGGTGGGGAGATGTAATGTCTTACAATTCTTATCCTCCCAAACGTTTTATAAATATTTAGGGCCATTTCACTGGAGGTCAATATGTGCTGGCCAGCCAAGTAAAAAAGTTTATGCTTCAGCTTTTTCTTGCAGTTTAATATACCAAGAAGGGCATCAAGATCTATGATATTTTTTAGAAATAGGGGGGGATGGGATGTACCCAGCTTTTCATTCTATTATTGGTCCTGTTTGCTACGGCATATGGGGATTTTGATCACGATCAACACACATAATGTAAATCATGCTGAAGCACCAACTATATATGCGCTTACACTTGGGTTTGATGCTAAGAGTTGTTTTCTGAGAAATGTGGAAAGAAGCTACTACAAAGGCACCAGATTTAAGATAGTGGATGGGGCATTTAAGGTGTGGTGACAGTTTAAGAGGAGACGTGGCATCACTAGGTTTAATCGATATACACCCCTATGGGCCTCCCCCGCCTTACCCGTAATATTTCATGATAACATGGGCGGAAAATTTTAACTAAGAGGTATCTCAAGACTTGGAGATTTTCATGATGGTGACCAGCTATGCTCGTTTGGCTAGCTACATGAAAGGTTTGGCTTGACAAGAGAGACGTTTTTAAATACTTGCAGATTAGAGACTTTATTAATAATTTGGATAAGAAATAAGTCCCGCTTACGAAATTTCCCATCATCGAAGCCGCTATCTGTCAGAATTGGTCATATTTGTAGTCTATTTATTCAGGCCCTGCAGGACAATGTAGAGCTCCAGAACGCTTTGTGGAAAGGAAGATTGGGTGTGAATGGGCTGGTACTCCAGGGCTCTTTGGATGTTTGCAGGAAGAGACTTTTTACCGCAGGGCTAAAAAGCCAGCACTTTAAAACAGTATTTGATTTATATTATACCCCGACTAAGCTATCTAGAAGGGGTAGGAGACCTGACTCCAACTGTCATAGGTGCAGAACCAAACAAGCAGAAATTGTTCATATGTTTTATATATGCCCAGGTCTAAACAGCTGTATACAAGAAGTGGAGACTTTTATCAGGATGATTCTTAAGAAGCAGTTTAATATTACTCCCCAAGGGATGTTGCTTGGATTTAGTGAGGGCTGTAGATTTTCAAAAAGTGAAACTTACCTGATCTTTGTGGCTATGGCGGTAGTTCACATGTGCATAGCCTCGGGATGGATAAGCCCTGATCCCCCAGCGTTGTCAGAATGGAGGGCACGATTTTTAGTAATGTACAATATGGAAAAGGGCTTATATGAGTATAAGGGTCGGAAGGCACGAAGACAGGGAGAACTTATCTGGTCCCATTACCCGACTGGATTGAGAGTTTTACTTAGGGGCCCTATAGCAACCAAAGGATATAACACAGAGCACTTAAAGCACTTAAGCACTTTATGGTATGTTTTAAGCTGCGATGAGAAATGTGCAAGGCTTTGGACATGTGTATTATATTACAAATGGCTCTGATCCATTATGTATATTTTGAGATATTGGGAATATGCACTTTTTTTAAAAGTTTTTTTTATTTGCATTTTCCAAAGAAAAAAACAAAAAGAAACACAGTAAACAACTAGCCAGCATGCTAGCAATGCATATTCAGGAGTATAGCCGTGCAGACAGAGCATTACAAAAGCTATACATTATGCGTCCGTCCCACTAATAAAATACAAAAAATATGACAATGATCACCACATTGTGAGACCAATCAAGAAATGAACATATGGGGAACATGGCCACACATCCAGGGCATCACCTCGTATCACAGGCACTGCAGGTGGGTAATAATGACGGCATTTCACACCGGTCCATCAATCGACCCCGTATTCATCAAGGTGTCCCCATCTGGCCCCTGCCTCTTCCAGGCCCATGTGATGAATGGTTCCCAAATGTCTCTGGGTCTTGAAGTGGGAGCATTAATTCCCAGAATGTGGTTAGTTGGGAGTGCCCATACGTGACATCCCTAATCCACTCTTTAATGGAAGGCACCCTCTTCTTCCCCCCCAGTGCACGGCAACTTGGCGCTTGGCAAACAGGAGAAGCAATGCATGCAGTTTACGTATCTTAATGGGTGTGTCTTTAACACAACTAAGCAAACCTAGCAGAGGAGTGGGGTCACAGGTGCACCAATAATCTGCCTGATCAATGTAAAAATTGCAGACCAGAATGGCGTGCGCCTCGGACAATCCCATGCCATATGAAGCAAAGACACAGGAGTAAACCCACAGCGCAAACAGCTTTCATCGTCCCTTAACCCCATACGGTGCAGGCTTATAGGTGTCCTGTAAAAGAGGTGGAGAAACTTAAAGTGTATGAGGCGAAGTCTGTAATTGGGGGACACGTCAGTGAGCTGGTGGCAGCAATACGTCCACTGGACCTCAGTGAGTGGAACGGGGAGTTGAGAATCCACCGCTGTAATGCCCTAGGCTTCAGCAGAGGCGCCGTGTTTTGCATGTGTGTGTATAGTCGTGTGACAAGTTTGCAGGCGAAGGTGAGCTTAACAGATTTTCTAACGCTGACAGAAATGGAGGGGATTCTGGGAAGCTGTCATGCAGGGAGCAACAAGCGGCCAGCCATTTATGATATAGGAAAATTTCAGCAAAGGGCACTGTTTGTCCTTCTTCTGCAAGTGGGGGGAAATCACAATGTCTTCCCCGGGTATAGGTCTGCGAATTTGCTTAGTTTCAGCTTTTGTGCCATAGTTTTGCTGATTTCGTCCCTTTTATCAGGTAGCATAGGGTTGTGTGCTAGTGGTATAGAGGGGGCATATAATATGAGAGCGTCCGCCCTCTTCCGCAGTTCATCCCACGGCCAGCATAGGGTTTCCGTGGAGTCTATGCATTCTCGGGGGTGGCGGTATGGTTGGTACAGCGGCTCACGGAGCAGAACATGCACCACCGCATCAGTCTCCACGGCTACATGAGGTTGGAAAGGTGTCGGGTGAACCCAGTGGTGGAGGAATTGACCCTGATATAGTTGCAGTTATGGGGAACCCATCACACCCTGGCACAGCAGAAGTGTCAGCAAATCCCAGGAGCCTGCCCACACCAGTGAAACCATCAATGATCTCAGGGACTTAAAGAAGGCATGTGTTAGGGGAGTCGGAATATTAACAAATAAATAAAGAAATTTCGGCAATACTACCATTTTAGCTAGGGCAATTTTCCCTGATAAAGATAACGGGAACCCAGCCCACAGTGCAACCTTCTCCTCAAACCAGGTAATGGCACGCCCGTAATTTAAATTCCTTACCTCCTGTATGTTACGGCTAAACCAGATGCCCAGGTACTTAACCGTTTCATCCGCCCATTTCAAAGGAAATTCAGAGATCACTGGAGTAGTGTTGTCCATCAAAGGAAACACAACGGACTTGACCCAATTGATGGAGACGCCAGACAGTCCTCCAAATCTAATGAACTCTCTCAGAAGGGGGTCCAGATTTACGCTGGGTCATTGATGTATAATGTGATGTCATTAGAATATAACGAGATGAGAAGGCTTCTTGTAATAAACCCTATCCCCTTGGCTGTGTGGTGCTGTCTGATAAGCACAGCTAGGGGCTCCATCGCAATCGCGAAAAGCAGAGGGGACAGAGGACAGCTCTGCCTTGTGCCTCGTGAAATAGGGAAAGGCTCCGAAATGAGGCCATTTACTTGGATCCGAGCCATTAGTTTAGTGTATAACAGACGGATAAGATTAATAAAAAGTGGGTTAAACCCCATGCGGCCAAGAATAGCGAACAAATATGGTCATTCAAGCGTATCAAACGCTTTTGTAGCGTCAAGAAAAACCGCAGCGGCATGTACGTCTGGATGGAGGTCGTGTAGTACCGAAAATACAGTTCTGAGGTTATGGGAGGTAGCTCGCCCAAAGATGAATCCCAGTTGATCGGGACGAGCGATCAGGGAGAGTAGGGGTTGCAGCCTATTAGCTATCAATTTGGCCAGAATTTTAACATCCACATTTATCAATGACAATGGCCTGTACGAGTCAAGTTCAGTCTCAGCCTTCCCAGGTTTCAAAAAGTAATAATTATCGCCTCACGCATGTTTGTTGGTAAAATACCAGTAGTTTGAGATTCCTCATATAGCGCTTTTAAATGTGGCACTAGGACTTCCACACACGCTTTATAGAAGGCAGTGGTGAGGCCATCAGACCCAGGAGCCTTTTCTAAGGGTAAACTTTTAATGACCTGAGAGACATCTGTTACAGTGAACGGTAAATCCAAATAATCTCTGTACCTTTGGCTGAACTAGAGCAGCTCTAGAGAATCGGGGAAGGACTGCATTCCCTCTGGGCATGTCTCTTGGGTAGCAGTATAGAGTCGAGAATAGAACAAGGAGATTTTGTACAAAATACCCGCCTGTCCTCTAATGACAACCCCATGCGAGCTGGTTAGTTCGGGATTGTAAGCAGTGGATCGCGGGGCTCGAATCATACTCGCCAATGTCCTTCCTGGCCTATCACCCTTGCCATATCGTCTTGCCTTGGCATGTTTCTCAAGGAATTTAACATCAGACTGCACTATCTCCTTGATGTCTAGCAGTCTGGCCTTTAACAGGGCCAGCCAGGCAGAGTCGCCGGAGGAATAAAATTGTGTCTCTAGTCCCTTGATTTGAGTCTCCAACGAGGCGAGCGAACCCCGAATGGCTTTTAACATCTCAGCTTGGCGAGCAATACACTTACCCCTAAAGACCACCTTAAATGCCTCCCAGAGGGAGGCCTTCGTGTCTACAGAGCCAGAATTGAGGGCAAAATAATCAATGATATCCATTCCTATTTCTTCCTTAAAAGCCTCATTGAGGAGTGCATGTTGTGGTAACCAGCAATAGTACAGATGTTGGGGTACTCTGGGAGTACCAGTTGCAAAAGACATGGGGCATATTCTGACAGGGATTTAAGGAGATGAGATATCCCGTGATCCTGGTGGCAATATCGTGAGACACCAGCCAGAAATCCAGTCTGGACCAGGCACCATGATGTTCAGAATTACAGGTACCCTCCCTAAGCGCAGGGTGTCTGCAGCGCAAGATGTCGGCTAAATCTCCATCTGATATTATAGCGTTCAGTGCTGCGCTAGCCGAAGGATCCAAATGCCATGAAGGAAGCTAGGGGAGTCCACATTAGGTCTGTATCCTACCATAGGGTGCAGGACCGTCGGTGCACTCCCCTGCCAAGGCAGGGTGGCCAAGTTTCTGCAGAGAGCTACGCCCATAACATGAAAAAAAGCACAATTAGACCATCCACATAACATTAGGAACTGGCTGGGGTCCAGACATGTCACATATCTCTGACCAATCTGGTGCGTCTCATCTCTTTCAGACATGCCGAGGGTCATCTCAGTCCTCCAAGCAGGCTGCCGCCAAGATAGACCACCCACAATCAGCCCAGGGAAAGCAAGTGCTACAGCGGGACTCTAAAAATATATTCTAAATCAAAATAGCCATTTCCCCGAATCCTCAGAACACCCATTCATTCAACAGTGGGGCCCATTACACTGCACACTTACTCTGTTCATTTAATTCAGCTTTACAGATTTGGCCAACAAACCAGGAGTCCTACTATAACATTGGCGGAGTGTCTAAACCTATTTAACTAATTTTTATTTACACCTGCAATGTAAAGCAATTTACCATGGTTTCATTTAAACACCATTTTATTCAAACACACCACCATAATGGCAATGGATGTGCTAGAACGAAAACTAGGCGTAGGAAAAACCAAAGACCAGCTTTTACTTCTCCATTTATCTAATTTTTATTCAAAGCAAACTTTTAGTATGTCCAACATTTAGGCATTTATTTATGTCTTTATTCAATAAAAATCTTTTAACTTTATTTTAAAAAATGATAATTTATTTTAAAGCTCGGAAATAGACATTTATTTAAAAGTTCAGTAAAAAGTTTAGCAAAGAACAGATAGTTCCAAATTCACTCTATCCTAACATCCCTAGCTAACACCCTCATCTTATCCTAATAGTCCTGCAAAGAAAAACAAATAAACAATAAGAAATTCTTACATCCAAGAATCGATCTTCAGTCTGGCAGCATCTCCAGAGGAAATCGAAAGAGCGACCCCTTCTAAGCAAAATCAGGGGTTTTTATACACTAATTTCCTAACTTAATCTATCTAAAAAGTAACTAACATCACCAATTCGAGTTCTGATTAGACACATTTAGGGTAGATGAGCGTCCCTCATCATCAGTACAACATGCTTTTCACAATGAATCAGCAGAAAAATAAAGGGGCTTTGTTTAGGACAGTCTGTGGCTTAGGCACTTCCTTCACTTGAAACATAGGGAAAAGTTCTCATGCTCCGAGCATTACATCGTCCATGCTTGGCACCCATCCTAGGTTCCGGGGCAAAGCGTCCTTGAACCTCCCATCCAAGCAAAGTCAGCTCACTCGCGCCTGCATGCTTTGGATGCACATGCGCAGACCAATATTCGCTCGCAGTGAATCAGAGTGGCCATTTTCGTTCTAGGCCTCACAGGCCACTTTTTGGAACTATCATAGAAACAAACATAAATTCATGTTAATTATGGTAGTGAAACCCTTCTGTTTACTTCCCACCATCCTAACGTTTCCCCATTAGTTGTTACCTAGCAAATAAGCCACATAAATGCGCTTTATACTTACATATCCAATGACTTTCTGGCACAATAACGTGTACAATAAGCACATTTAAATTTCGTTTGTTTATAATTAAACTGTGCATTAGTCCACATCACAATAACAACATATATTAGTAGATTTTATTGCATCATGCAAGCAAAATGAGTGTTCCCACGTGTTCATGTATGCATCTTTATGCTATGTTTGATTATTTCACCACATCACACTATTAGTAAAATATTACCGTTATGGAACATTGATTTCGAGAGGGGTGCACACAATTTTGATTTTACCACCTCGCTCCATCAATTCCCTCATCTGGTGATCCTATCACCAAACATCTCAAAATTTTGGAAAATTTTGCAGAACATGTTTCGAATTCTTCATATTAGTATAATCTTTACTCCAGTATCCTTTTCCTTTGTTTCTTTAAAAATATTTTCTCTAATTTCTTCCATCTCTATCTCATTCTTATCTCTTTCTCTTGCTTTTCTTTCTTGAATTGTCTTCTTTATTGTTTTTCTAAAATCTCTTCTACCTTTGCATATACAACATAGTCTTATCAGAAAAATCACTATTACTATAATTGTTATTGGAATTAATATTTTACCTATAATTGAACTACCTATCTCCTGAAACCAATGCTTAACTGCTGTAAGACTTCTACCTAATTTCTCAAGAACACCTTCAACCTCCAGTGGTTCAATTTATTTATGTAAATCTGTAATGTTTGTAATATACTTTTCTAAATTTTGGCTTTTATCTAGAATATAAGTACAACAATGTTGCACTTTCAATATTCCACAGACTCCTTCCTCATTTGCTAATATTATATCAAGGGCAAGTCAATTTTGCATTACCATTGCTCTCATGGCAACCATTTCAGTATCAACCATCAGGAAACCTCCTGCGGTATCTGTTGACAATCGATCAACTATCGTAGACAATTTTCGGATTCTATTTGCATTAAATGAAATTCCCTCTGCTGGTATCAGTGCTCCAAAAACATCACCTATCATTTTTAACACACTCTCTCTTCTTTTTCTACTAAGAACTTTGCCTATTTCATGTTTACCATTAGTACCTCTATCTACATGGAAAATTTTAGGAAAGACCAATCCCACATAACAAGTTCCATACCAATGGTCAGGTAACCTATAATAAGCTCTATTCCCACAAATAAAATAAACACCCGGAAAAACAGGATCTTTTCCTCCTTTAAATCCCCAACCCCCTATAATTCTATAAGTGTCTTTACATTGACTTGCACCCACAAAATAATTGTCATACACAGTATTGTCTCTTCTTATAGGAAATTTCCCTAACATTGGTGTATCTATGTTTATAGCTACATCCACATTCTTATCATCCAGATTTTCATCATTAAATGTCCAATACTTTGATTTTTCATGTTTTACTTTCGCACTTCTTTTATAAGCAATTCTTCTCTGTTCAACCATATCTAGAAAAGTATTTTCCTCACTTCTTAATTTACATGTCAAATTATGATTAAAAGCATACTCATGATTCAATTCCTCAATTTCTAAGAAATACTCTCCCATTAATTTTCTAGGTCTCTTTTTCTTCAATGAATTATCAATTCTTAATTTAGCAAAACTTTCATCTACATTAGAATAATGGTATTCCAATTTCCCAACCTGATAAAACAAACTTGCAATCACACTATAGGTTACTCCATATGTAAGAGGAAGGTGATGATAAGTCACACCTTCTGACACTGA
Source organism: Lissotriton vulgaris (assembly GCF_964263255.1). Classification (NCBI taxonomy): domain Eukaryota; kingdom Metazoa; phylum Chordata; class Amphibia; order Caudata; family Salamandridae; genus Lissotriton; species Lissotriton vulgaris. Next base: position 42,605 of record NW_028252459.1, read on the forward strand.
TGCAGGCAATTTTACACAAACATAGCAATCATCAACATTCATGGTTTTGATGTACTCAAGTAATAATTTTGAAAAAGTATTCTTTGTAAAATCACAAATTGACCTATCCTGATGCATCTCTGGTCTATGCATATGAGTCTCATGAGCTTCTATTTTCTCACTTGGCTTATTCAAACTCACATTTGATTTACATTTTTTTAAATTATCTTGAAAAGGAATAACAATAGCTAAAATTATCCATAAAATTATCAATAATCCCATACAAATGGGACAACATCTGCACCATTTTCTAAAAATAGAACATTTTGTTTTATGATTACTGGTAGTCATTTTTCTATAACACAGTTTCTTCGACCTAGTGTCACCTATGAATTACACACCCAACAGTTCACTAACAAGATTCCTTCGACCTTGTGTCAATTCTATTCTAAACTATGGCGTAATTAATTTTTCTAACAAGATTTCTTCGACCTTATGTCAGCTCCGACCTCTTCTATGTTTACAATATCTGTCTCACAGGACTTTTAGGCTTTTACATAATATCATATACTTTGATCATCGATCTCTTTTCTTTAAGTTGACTTCTTTTACTCACTTTTCCCAATCGCTTTTGGGCAGTACAAGTTTTCTTGACTACTATTGACTTCAGCAATAGGCGGTAAGACTATATAAGTCCACTCAGGCTATTTGTACTTCTGATTTGGTCGTCTTACTCTTTTTGACCTTTGGACAACTTCTATTTTCTTTCCCAGTATTTCTCTCTGGCTAGTGATCTCATTCACTTGCTCTTCTGGCTCTTTTGCTTTGTTCACAAGTTTGAATCTCAGTCCACCAGTTTCTTTAGGCTAATTATCTCCTTTATAGATTTTCTTAGTCTTTGGCTCTATTGTGTTATGCTCCACTCTCCAAGCTCTTTTCCTTGAGCTTTTTCTTAATGCAATTTCATCTGAACTTTCATCAGTTCCATTTTCAGTATCTCCAACTGTGTCGTTGATTATGATCTTTACAATGTCGTTGTCCTCATCAGATTCAGCTTTCTTTTCTGTTACTCTGTTAGGAACACCTTCATAACTGGTACTTGGAATCTCATCCTTTTCGTGAGTCACTTCCTCTTCCCCAGTTTCAGGATTTCTGTTCCTGCCTTCAGAGTCTCCAGATTTCTCTTCAGCGTTCTCCTCTTCAATGACCTTATCTTCACTTACTTTTGCATCTTTACTGGTGTCTGTTTTTACCGATTCTCGACCTTCAAATTGATCTTCGGAATCTGGTACCTCCACAATCTCCCTTTCACCTTCAGACGCAGAACTGGCTTCTGATACTTCCAGATGTCGACGTTCCTGTTTATCTTCAGTATCTGGAGTCTCTTCTGATTCAGCTTCAGAATCAGAGTCAGTTGTACTTTCACCATTGTATGGGTATTCAGGTGCAGGCACACGGATGGTGGGGCTGGCATGTACCCTCCTCTTCAATCCAGCACACTTGACTGCAGTGGTACTGACCAAAATCACCTGACGTGGCTTCTACCACCGAGGTACCAAACAATTTCTTCTGCGATGTACCTTCACTCGAACCCAGTCTCCAGGGACTAGAACATGAGCTGGATTTTTCTCTTTAGAATTTGACTCAGTTCCCACCTGGTGGAGCACAGAAGTTACCACATCAGACAGATTTTTGCAGTAGTCCAATATGATATCATCATTTATTGTCAGTAATTTGTTAACAGGTACATAGGCCTGCCTCATTACCCTGCCCACCAAAATCTCATGTGGACTTAGTCCAGTTTTCTTTTCAGAAATGCTTCTCAATGTCATCAGGACAAGCGGCAAAGCATCTGGCCACTTAAGTCCTGTTGCCAAACACATTTTTGCAATTCTGTTTTTAATAGTTCCATTTACCTGCTCTACCACCCCTGAAGCCTCAGGTCTGTAAGCACAATGCAGCTTCTGGCGAATATCCAGAGCTTCACAGATCATCTGCATCAACTCATTTTGAAAATGTGATCCGCGGTCTGATTCAATTGATACTGGGAATCCAAAAGTTGTATTATTTCTCGTAAAAGCAATTTGGCAACAGTTATTCCATCATTCCTCCTTGTGGGGAATGCTTCTACCCATCGGGAGAACAAACAAATTATCACAAGAACATACCTAAGCCTGTTGCATGGGGGCAAATCCACAAAATCCATTTGAACCCTTTTAAATGGACCACCCTCCCGTCCTATGGTTCCCAAACTCACGACGGTTCTTCTGTTTGGATTAAATTGCTGACATATTAGACACCTTTGGCACAAACTTTCAGCAATCATCCTGAACTTGGGATTATACCAAGTTTGTCTGAAAAGACGAATCATGGCATCTCTTCCAATATGGGCTTGACCATGGTACATTCAAGCCATGACTGAAATCATGCTATCGGGCATTACTGGTCTTTCATCTTTGAAAACCCAAATTTCATCTTCTTCTCTCTGTCTACATCCTGCCTTTAGCCAAATATCTTTTTCTTCTGGTTCTGCCTCCTCCTGCATCTGCTTCACTTCCTGCCATGTCTCAACTACAGTGGTTAGCATCAAAGGACTCGGAACATGTTCTTTCAGTTTATCTCGATTTATTGAAATTTGATTTTTCGCACAATGCTTTGCAATGACGTCCGCATAATTATTTCCTCTAGAAATGTAATCCTCATTCTTTTTGTGTGCTGAACACTTCACTACAGCTATTCTTTCAGGAAGCTGAATTACATCTGTGACTTCACGAATTCAGCATTCCGAATGGGTGTTCCTGCAGAAGTTAAATAACCTCTTTGAGACCAGAGCTGTCCATAATCATGAACAACTCCATAGCCATATTGACCATCAGTCACTATGGTTACTTCACCTCTTTTCCCAGTTCACATGCTCATATCAAAGCAATCAACTCCGCTACTTGAGCAGAATGAATTCCTTTCAAACAAGATGCTTCCAACACTTCTGCTACTGTAAAAATGGCATAAGCAGCACTCAAAATGCCACTTTCTGTTCTCAAACATGATCCATCCACAAACATCACATAATCTGATTCAGGTAATGGTTCATCCTTAATGTCTGGTCTGGGTTTTGTGCAATACTCAAGAACATTCAGACATTTATGATCAAGCTCCCCTTTCACTTCTGGTCAATAGTGTCAGGTAATAGTGTAGAAGGATTAACATTCACACATCTGGAAATTGTCACATTTTCAGCTCCCAAAATTACTTTTTCATAACGGGTCATCCTGCTGTTGGTCATGTATTGTGTTTTTGCTCTTGTGAGAATCTCCACTGAATGAGGTACATACACCCTCGCAGGAAATCCCATCACAATTCCTTCACTTTGCTCCAAACTTAAACTGGTTGCTGCTACTGCTTTCAGACATCCTGGCAAAGCCTTTGCAACAGGGTCCAAAACAGCTGAGGAATACGCAATTGGTTTTCTCATTTTTCCATGTCTCTGAATTAACACTGACAATGCACATCCTTCTCGCTCACTGCAGTACAATTCAAACTCTTTTTCATAATCGGGCATTCCCAATGCTGGTGCTTCACACAATTTTGTTTTCAACTGTTCAAATGCTTCCATTTCAGTTTTGGTCAAAACTATTGGGTCTCTGATATCTGCTTTTGTCAATCTCTGTAATGGTTTTGCAATCAATGAACATCCACTAATCCACTGTCTACAATAACCAACCATTCCCAGAAACATTCTCACTTGTCTTTGAGTTTTAGGTGGCTGCATTCCTTGTATCATTCTGATTCATTCCATCGTAACTTGTCTGATTCCTTTTTTAATCTTATGACCTAAATATTGTACTTCTTTCTGACAAAACTGCAATTTAGATGGAGACACTTTATGTCCCTATTCTGCCAAATGATTCAACAATGCTACTGTGTCTGTTACACATGCATCTTTTGTTTTTGATGCAATTAAAAGATCATCTATGTATTGTACTAATGCAGACTCTCCAGGCATGTTCAAGCTTTCTAATGATTTCTTTAGCAACTGATTAAAAATCAATGGACTCTTAGTGTACCCTTGTGGAATTCTACACCATGCTAGAATACGATTCTGGAACCGGAACGCAAAAAATTGGATGGCTTTCTGAATGTAATGGAACAGTAAAGAACGCATTGCATAGGTCAATCACTGTGTACCATTCTGCATCATGGGGAATTTGATACAAAATCACTGCTGGATTCGGAACAATCGGGCAACATGGGACAACAATTTTATTAACCTTTCTAAGGTCCTGTACAAATCTAAATGTTCTGTTAGGCTTTTTCAATCCCATGATGGGTGAATTACAAGGGCTGCTTTCTATTTGTCTAAGAATTCCTTGCTCAATCATTTTGTCAATTGATTCCCTCAATTATTTCTGCAGTCATCTTATACTGAGGTATATTTGGGTAGCTTGCACCTTCTGTTACTGTAACTTTTACAGGATCAACACCTTTCATAAATCCTATATCTTTTCCAGTAAAATCCCATACTTCCTTTTTCACTACTTCTTTCAATTCAACAGGAATATTTTCTCGATCAAAAACAGGAAATGACTTGCTCTGCTCTGCCTCAATCATGAGCATTGTCATTTTATACAAACTGTCTTCATCTGAGGTTTGTAATTCTATGCCATCTGATGAACAATATATGGCACAATTTATTTTGCACAAAATATCCCTGCCTAACAAATTAACAGGACTACTATCACACACCACAAATCAATGCATATCTTTATAATTTCCAATTTCTATTTCAACTGGTTCTGTCAAAGGAGTTTGTATCTGTCTATTAGCTACACCTACAACTTGGATGCTCTCTCCCGAGAGAGGAAGATTTTGAATTTCCACTGATCTCATAGTAGAACGGGTAGCATCAGTGTCCACTAGGAAAGTTATTTCCACATCATTCACTTTTCCGTTTACAAATGGACCAGACTGATCTACCTCAAGAGTGGCTCCAAGCACACACTCTTCTCCCTCTCTCAGGCACCGTCATAAACTTTCATGTGACTCACTGCCACCTTCCTCTTGTAAACAATACTGAGGGCACGCATTCACTTTTTGCGGTCTTTTCACCTGTTCACCTCCACTGAATCCTGTCTCTGCACTGTATCCCTGCTGGTTTACACTGTTTGGCAGTGGCGGTTGTGGCACCTGACTTTGCTGATTTGCTATCTGCTGTTGTTGCTGTTGTGGATTTACCTCAAACTGCAACTGCAAATTCAATGAATTATTTTCTACATTAACTCTCAGTGGAAATTTACACTCTTTCTTCCAATGCCCTAACTTGCCGCAATTAAAACAAGGAAGCTTCTTCTTTAATTCATCTATGTTTCCCACTAACCTTGGTTTACCCTTAAAGTTTCCTTGATTCCCTGCATTCTTAATTTCCATTTGCGCCACTTGCTGTTCCGCTACTTTTACTTGTGCCCACATAGCTTTCTCTTTCAGCTTTTTCTGTTTTGCATCAATCTCTTCACTGCAATATTTCGCTTTTCTCAAAACATCATCCACAGTACCTGACTGCCAACCTATCATGTTGTGTCGAATCATGTCTCCAATCTCTGGTCTTAACCCATAGACAAATCTGTATATAAAATGACTCATGTCCTTTTCATTTAGTTCTTCATAACCACTATACTGTTTAAAGACTAACAACAATCTTTCATAAAATGAATGTACAGATTCCTTCGGTTCTTGCGTGGTCCTGTCTATTTTTACCCAATCAGTTTCTCTTGGAGGTATCTTATTTTTCAACCATACTATTACTTGTTCATATTTCCACATTACACCTGGTGACGGAGCTCCTGTGACTTTGTCTCTGAAAAATTCTTCTCTTGGCCAATCTATAGCTATTTTACATTCTGTCCATAAATCTGCTGGCACTACTATGTCAAACAATCCATCCAAATCAATCCATAAAACTTTGACACTTTCACAAATCTGTCTACTTGTCGATACCATTCTACGGGTTTCTCTCTCAACCTTGGAAATTCATTAGTAAACAACAATATATCCTTTCTGCTCCAAGAAACATGTACATATCCTCCTCCAGGTATCTCTCTCATAGGAAACAGTTGTTACTGCCTCCTTTTCCTTGACCGGAAAAGCTAATGTGGATTTGTCACTATTCTCTTCCTTCTTCTTTGCCCACTTAAGACTCCATTTACTTACATCTCCCCATCTTCACAACAGCACAATTAGCTCTTTTATTTGCAACAACCTTACTGCAGTATTCATATTCTCAATCTCTCTTTCTGCAAAATCCACTCTGTATGATTTCTGCAATGATTAGAACTTTGAAAATTCTACTCCTAATTCACTTGCCAAATTTTCCAATTGATCATACACTGTTTTAGCTTTCCATGTAATGCTTTTACACATAAACATAAGTTCATCATCCTGATACGTATTTAGTCTATCTGTACCAATTGTTCCAATAATTAATTCTTCTATATCTACTTTTAATTTTGCTACATCCAATACTTTCGGTTCATTTTCTTTTAATTTTAGAGTTTTAATCCAGTCACTCGATCCCTTATCTGACGGTCCTACCGGAGTTTGTATTAAAATCTATTTTATCTAGACTTTTTTCCGGTGTTGCTGAGGCAGATTCTGCACCAATCGGATACTTGTATAATGAACTTTGGTTAAAAGTCAATTCAGGTGGATTCACATGAGTAGTCCGCTTTATTTCTGACAAATCAGGATAAATATTTTCTCTTACTTTCTGCAAACCTTGTTGTAACGGGATTGTCAAACTTGGCTCTTTTATCCTCTGATTTTCAAATACTGGTATTACCGGCCCTATCGTTACAGGGACAGTCACTGCTTCCATGTTATTAGTAAGGTTCTGAATTAGTTCATGTGCAGAACGTTCATAATCAGAAATATTTGGTAGCACATCACTTCGATTTTCACTACTTTGCACACTTCTGTGTGAATCCTTTATTGGTACAGGAGTACCTGTGATTCTGGCTTCCACAACAGGTGTATTTGAAATATATCTAACTTCCACTCTGTCTGGCACATCTTTTTAACTTGAATATGGTCTTGGGGTTTCATTATTTCTTTCATCTGTTACCAGAGCGTTCGGAGTCGTCCATAAAGAACTTGGCTGATATGGTGGCGGTCTCCTATTCAATATTTCTTCTAATACAACATCTTCTGATTCACTATCACCGTAACTTTGGTTCACTGTTTCTATATTCTTTTTCTTTTCTGTACATTTCTGACCCTCATATTCATCCACTAACCTAACTGGATACATACCATCAAACATATTACTGTCTCTCCATCTACGCATTCTTCTTTCATGTGTTTCACCCCATAAATTTCGATATCTATCTTTCAGTCTGATATGTCTACATAGCCTTTCACTCTCTTGCACATGCATCTCATCCTCCCATTCAACTAAAGCCTCAAATTGTATCGGTCTAGGTCTCGGCTCGAGCTTCATCATTTTGTCTCTCAAATTTCTCAAAACTGCCGAATCGAGCGATCCTTCTTCAGGAAAAGCTAACACACCATCATCCTGGGTATACCTTGCCCAATTCTCTAACCAAATGCATGTATGGTAACCATATTTTGATAACATGTAAGAAGCGGGCGTTTTCGGTGGAGGAAGTAATTTTGTCTCTCTAGTCACAATTTCTTTGTCTTTTGAAAATACATTCTTTAATTTCTTAAACCATGAAGGTTTCTTCTTCTCTTCTTCGTAATAATAATAAATTTTTCCGGTAACTCTCTGTCTTTCAAAAGATCGCGCACTTCCCTGTTTGCTGTTCCGTACACCAACCTATCACAGCGCGGTTCACACTAACGTACCAATTAGAACAAGATACGTCTTCTTAGTGCTTAACCAATCACTTTGCTGCTTTTTCCTGATGAACCTATCAGATCCTACTCTATCTTGGTCGCGAGAACCAATCCCAGCGCGACACTTTTGACGTCACGAGCGCTCCGGCTTCTGCAGCGCCGACTGACCCCTCCTTTACAGGGTTTTTTCAAGAAGCCGTATTTGCAAGATATTTTACAAAATCAGTTAGTAACTTACAAAAAACAATACCATTTGCCTGTTTCGCTAATAAAGTGATAGAATTTTCTAATCACACAAGTATTCTGTAACTGGAGTAGACGACGCTTATCTTCACAGAATTTTAGACTTGTCGATAAAGCAACACTACTGGCCTTACCCTTCTATCAGGCAATAACAAACTCATTTCTCCAGGAAAGCACAAACAGAGATCTTTTTCACCTCCTTAGAGACAATCCCAGAGTTTCACTTGAACGCATATTGCAATTTCATTTACACGCGTTCATACAGAAATCCCTTCCCAAATTTACATGAACTCTGTATCACCAGTGGGCAGCGCTTACTTCTAACCCACCACAGAATTCCTCTTTCGTTAGTAAAGTAGACGCCACTCCTTTACCCTTCTATCAAGCTCAGGTTAAGTCCTACTACTTTCTTCAGTGATAAGTTTTTGTCAGGATACGCAATGATCCCTATACTTGAAAACCGAGATTTCATTGACTGCCCTCCCTATGCATTTATCCCTTTACACCTAATGTCCCTAAACCGTGATATGCGACAATACCACCGCAGTATACGACGATACTACTTCTTTGAAACAGACCAATGCACTGTGCAACTTTACTTGCCACCCTTCCTCTGCCTGCAGACAGAGGCACTAGCTTCACACAACACTTGGAAGCTTTTTCTGAACTACATATAACGTAATATGAACTCAACAGATGTTAGTTCATAAATCTTTACATTTTAAACTCTATACAATTCTTTATATATAATCCTAGCTAATTTCCTTAGCAACCACTACTCTGCTACCAAGATAGAACTGCTACAGCGGGACTCCAAAAATATATTCTAAATAAACATGGCCATTTCCCGAATCCTCAGAACACACATTCATTCAACAGTCGGGCCCATTACACTGCACACTTAATCTGTTCATTTAATTCAGCTTCACATATTTGGTCAACAAACCAGGAGTCCTACTATAAAATTGGCGGAGTGTCTAAACCTATTTAACTAATTTTTATTTACACCTTCAATGTAAAGCAATTTACCATGGTTTCATTTAAACACCATTTTATTCAAACACACCACCATAATGGCAATGGATCTACTAGAACGAAAACTAGGCGTAGGAAAAACCAAAGAACAGCTTTTACTTCTCCATTTATCTAATTTTTATTCAAAGCAATCTTTTAGTATGTCCGACATTTAGGCATTTATTTATTTCTTTATTCAATAAAAATCTTTTAAATTTATTTTTTAAAATGATCATTTATTTTAAAGCTCGGAAATAGACATTTATTTAAAAGTTCAGTAAGAATTTTAGCAAAGAACAGATAGTTCCAAATTCACTCTCTCCTAACATCCCAGCTAACACCCTCATCTTATCCTAATAGTCCTGCAAAGAAAAACAAATAAACAATAAGAAATTCTTACATCCAAGAATCGATCTTCAGTCCGGCAGCATCTCCAGAGGAAATCGAAAAAGCAACCCCTTCTAAGCAAAATCAGGGGGTTTTATACACTAATTTTCTAACTTAATCTATCTAGAAAGTAACTAACATCACCAATTCGAGTTCTGATTGGACAAATTTGGGGTAGATAAGCGTCTCCTCGTCATTACAACATGCTTTTCACAATGAATCGGTACAAAAGGGGGTGGTGATGGACGGAGCATCTGAATCAATCAAACACTCACACCCAGTCAAAAGATCTAGGTTTAATCCATCACCGTTCTTTAGCCCACTCTGCCACCCCAGTTCAGACATGGCTATATGCAAATCAGTCTGACCATGTGCCTCATGGGAACAGTCCAGCCCGAACTGCCAAGCCATGTCTTCCCTGGACCGGAAACAAGCTTCCGAGGACTGGTTTCTGGCATTCCAGCTGTCTTCAGCCCGGCTTGCTTAAATCCGGTGGCAAAGTGAGCAAGGGAAGGGACTCACGTCTGAGCATACCCTGCCACAGGGTCAGACTGATTTGCATATATCTATATCTGAACTGGGGTGGCAGAGTGGGCTAAAGAACGTGATGGATTAAACCCAGATCTTTTGACTGGGTGTGAGTGTTTGATTGATTCAGATGCTCCGTCCATCACCACCCCCTTTCACAATGAATCAGCAGAAAAATAAAGGGTTTTTGTTTAGGACAGTCTGTGGCCTAGGCACTTCCTTCACTTGAAGCATAGGGAAAAGTTATCATGCTCTGAGCATTACATTGTCCATGCTTGGCACCCATCCTAGGTTCCGGGGCAAAGCGTCCTTGAACCTCCCATCCAAGCACAGTCAGCTCACTCGCGCCTACAGGCTTTGGATGCACATGTGCAGACCAATACTCGCTCGCAGTGAATCAGAGTGGCCATTTTCGTTCTAGGCCTCACCGGCCACATTTTGGAACTATCATAGAAACAAACACAAATTCATGTTAATTATGGTAGTAAAACCCTTCTGTTTACCTCCCACCATGCTAACGTTGCCCCATTAGTTGTTACCTAGCAAATAAGCCACATAAATGCGCTTCATACTTACATATCCGACGACTTTATGGCACAATAACGTGTACAATAAGCACATTTAAATTACGTTTGTTTATAAGTAATATGTGCATTAGTCCACATCACAATAACATCATATATTAGTAGATTTTATTGCATCATGCAAGCAAAATTAGTGTTCCCACGTGTTCATGTATGCATCTTTATGCTATGGTTGATTATTTCACCACATCACACTATTAGTAAAATATTAACATTATGGAACATTGATTTCGAGAGGGGTGCACAAAATCTTGATTTTACCTCCTCGCTCCATCACAAGCCAAAAGGAAGAGACTTAACATGGGGGCTCGTGAATTATCGGTTAGGAGCCAACAAAGGAAGAATCCCACATAGGACTCCCACCATCAAACACAGTGCGAAACACCCAGAACATGGAATATGACATAACAGGAGAACTACCAAAGTAAGGCTATGGATAACCACCGCCTGAGTGGAGCACAGCAGTGGACTAAAAAGTCTTCAATCAGCTGATTAGATTAATCAAAAAAGATTAATAAGCTCTAAGGCAAGTTAGTTTATCTTGTCATAATTAATCTTGTTTATTATACATGAATCATAAAGCAAACAATTTATTTGAAAATGTGCACTTAGTTGCCATTCAAAAATTCATTTGATGAGTACTGGTGATATACATTCATCATTAAACCTCATGTGAATGAATTAATATAATAGATTTAAAAAAAAAATTCCCAATGCATTTCGGGTTCAAGAATAGAACCCTTTGTCAGGGGATTAATGTTACAAATAAGTAAGAGTTTCGATGATGCAGCTGTGTCCTCTGCAAGAACCTGCAACACAACAATTTACAATGTGACTGGCAAAATGCTATTTACAATGTAAACAATAGAATTTGCACTCTACAGATTATTGTGAGGTGGTGAAAATGAAGGAAGTGAGGATGAGGAAACTAGTGCAGCCAGAGAAACCTTAATTGTCAATAAAAAAGTGATGAGTGCAATAAACGTCGGTGAATAACTTCAAAAAAAGTGCGCCAATGTTTACAATCAAGTGCAGTAAATTCTCTAAGTGAGTCACAGGGTGAAAGCTGAACCAACATTTCTTCCCAGATTCCGAGACCAAAAAGATGAACTTAAGGAAGTGAAATAAATTTCCAAACAGAGGGAAATCTTACCCTCCAGCTGACTGCCACGCAAAAACTAAGAACAGAAAATAAATAGCTTTCTTAATACAAGTTGAACACCATAGTATTAAACATAAACAGACACTAGGTGGAAAACTGTCTTACCAGTATATGCGTGTCCTCAAAAAATGCTCTTACAACTTCCATGTGGCCGCGATTCCCCTGGTGTGCTGTAAACAACACGAACAGGGGCGGGCCGTGACGAACCCCAGCCGACATCAGCACACGAGCACCGTAGTGCATGACGGCTGGGGTTCGTCATCAGCATGGAAGGGGTTAATATTATCGATATTCTCTGTACAAACATATTAAACACCATGAGGACTGTAGACAATGCGATAACTATTCACTAGGTTCTGGTTTGAAAAACACACGAGAACAAAACCTTGCTGGGTCTTCCGTCAAGAATCGACCCGAAACCAACTGCTTACATCCAGGGGCTGTTCATGCAAGTCTGTTCCTGTACTGGAAATAAGTAAAAGGCCGCATAAAATGCTTGCCATTCGAAAAACACAAACTCTAATGAAATGGTATGTCAATAACTAAAAGACTTCTCACCGTCTTTGTGGACAATAAAAGGACGCTGCTGTGCCTCTCACTCTCTCCGACCAACTCCTTACTTCCGTGATTCACGTAAGCATTACCAGCATGCTGCGCGTAATTAAAGGAACTGCAACAGACCTAGTCTTCACGTGATGTTAAATGCAATAAGCTTTATCAAGAGCTCGTCCATTTCGTGTAACCGCTATCTAAAAAACCTGTGTAAAACAACGTGAGCCATGTCATTGTTTAGAATATTGTGCGTGTGGAAAACAGGTAGTTGCCCACGTGTGTGTTTCTCAATTTGATCTCAAAGGATCAAAAATAAATAAGAGCCTACTGAACCTTCATAGTGCTAAACAAATTCCCTATGTGCAAGAGTTATCTACAGTTCCTCTCTATGTCACAGTTGGTTAATACTTGTTTTTGAATAAAGACATGAACAAGTCACCACAGAAATTCAAAACACTAAGAGACACAATCTGTGTGGGTATACTATTTATGCCAACTCCATATTATGAGTATTTCATCACGGTAAGGATATGGTGTGACTAAAAAAGAAAGACCGAAAAAGGGATAGAGTGCAAATTCTGTACATCAAAGGCAAACATTAAAGAAAACATAACATTTCATAATGGTCGTTCAGCCCACCCGGAATCACTGTCCCCAGTGATTTTATCCAATGTGTTTCCCACGGGCTAGTACTGTGTTGATATCAGTGTCTGTACTGATTTTTATCTGTTCTAAAATGGTGAATCGTAATTAGGGTATGGTATGTGTAGCGTTGTGCTATCAATCACGACAGACAAAGAATGCGTTTATCAAGGAGCTTTATTCATGCATCCGATCTCGACCCTGTCCCTACTCTAACTGCCCCTTTCCTGTCGCCGCTCCTCCTCTTCCTATGTCCCCTTAGCTCCACCCACCAACAACTAGACTGCACACAGTATTACATCATGTGAGGCCTGTAACCAATGTGTGACGAGAGAAGACGTGGTGTTCTGGTTGAGGAATCTACTCTTATGTTCTACTATCCGTGTCTTGATTTTACGACCTGTTCTACCGATGTAGACCAAACCACATGGGCATTTGATAGCATAGATGACTCGCTCCGTATTGCAATCTGATGTGTGATGTAGTTTTATTTTTTTGCCTGTATGCGGGTGCGTAAACTGATCACCCTGAATCACATTGCCACATTGGCCACAGTTGTGGCATTTTCTCATACCTTTGTATGTCTGTTTTGCATCACTTTTTTTAGGTTTCAATAATTCACGTAGATTTCTTGATCGATTATGTGCGAATAGTGGTGGTCCCTCGAAGAGGTCGACAAAACCAGGGTCATTATCAATGATTTCCCAGCGTTTTCTTTTTATAGCTTTTATTGAAATGCTTGTGTTGAGTATTTCAATATAAAAACGTCATGTCTCTGTGGTTGTTTAACGCTAGGTTTTAGCAGTTCTTCTCTTTGTTTACAAGCAATCTTTTTTTCAGCGTTCTTCAGTATTTCAGATGGATAACCTCTAGCCTCATATCTCAATATCTGATATTGAATCTGAGTCGTACATCTGGTGGCATCTGATGTGATCCTTTTAATCCTTGTGAGTTGGGAGACTGGTAAATGTTGCTTGAGTGAAAAAGGATGTGCACTGGAAAAGTGCAGTGCATTATTTACATCTGTGGCCTTCCTATATACAGATGTTGTCAAACCTTGTGCTGTTTTGATTATTTCTATATCTAGAAAATGAATCCTGTCGCTCTGAATGTCATATGTAAATTGAATCCTTGATTGCAGCCATTCAATTCAGTGATGCAGTCTTCCAACATTGGTTTTGAGCCCTTCCATATAACTAGTATATCATCAATATAGAATAAAAACACTATAGCGTTTTCTTTCCATTTGGGGTTGGTAAGTATAAAATTGTGTTCAAAAGAAGCCATGAATGTATTCGCGTATTAATGGGGCTCCGGGAAAGCCCATGGATGTTCCGGTCTTCTGTAAATAAAACTTGTCCTGCCAAATAAAATAACTGTGGTAAAGAGAAAAATGCAGAAATTCCAGTAGAAATATTGCCTTCTCAGATGTCAAGGAAGACACTAGCAACCTCCAATCCACTGCCTCCAGGCCTTCATTATGAGCTATAGATGTGTACAAAGCTGCCACATCTATAGTACACAATGTGATCTCCTCATTAAGTGTTTGTTGAACGGTTTCCAATTTCAATAAGCAGTCAGTGGTGTCCTTTATATAAGTTTCCCACAATTAGACCAAAGGTTGTAGATGGTAATCTAGATAGTGTCCTACCGCCTCGTGGATAGAATTGCATCCATCACAGTACATGCACGACAATGTAAGCAGAGGGGGGCACACCATGTGCCCCATGCACAACCCGCCATGGACAAATTCTAATTCAGTGTTGGTGCATTTAACCCAGTCCTTGCATCAGAAGGTTAGAAATATGATCCTTGCAGCTCAGGGAATGCCCAGATTTTGCGTTAAATTAAAAGACTTTGTAAAATTATTAACACAGCTGACAAGTGGCTCCATGCCATGTATTATTAATACCTTCAGCTAATTCTGTCATTTTACCCAACCAAACTTTGCGTTCCTGTATTTTGAGTCCTTAATTAAAGTGTTAAAAGCATAACTACAAGCCCCACAATGCAGCCTCCTGTTGGTTGAAAAACCAAGGATGTCTGATGGTATCCATTAGTGCCACTGGGAAGTCCTGTGAAAAGCAAAATAAAATGTATCTTCTGACTTCTATCATATTTTTCTTTTTGACACCATCACAGGTTAAACAGACAGCCTTTCAATGCAAATATTGGCATATAGCTGCTAATAGGCCTACCATTAACACACATGGAAAAACCGGCATGCTAAAATAGGTATTATTTACCACAAAAATGTGAGGAGCAGAAACTGATTGTGTCTGAAGATCTGAGGAGACAGTGAGAAAGGAAAACATTGGGGGTTAATTCACAAAGGTAAACTTACGTTTTTGTACGTTTACGTTTGTTTTGGAATTCACAAAACAGTCTTTTAATTCTAGGTTTAGGATAGGATATACATTTATAAAGCGCACAAATGCAACAGCGTCTTGGCGCTAATGTAAGTGGGGGAAATGTTACATGGGTGACAGGCTATACTTGTGAGAACAGCAGAGTTTTTAAATTCTTCCTAAAAGTTAAATGATTGGGCTGCAGTTGCATGGCAGGTGGCAGTTTATTCCACAGCTTAGCTGCACGATGGGAAAATGTTTTTCCACCCCATCTCACTCTACTAATTGTATCTACTTGCATGAAGCAGGCATTGCTAGACCTTAATGTCCTAGCTGGGATATAGGGCCTAAATAGTCTCTGCATGTCCTTGGCCCCTCCCCCATAGTGTGCTTTATGGACCATACATAAGGCCTTGAACTCCACCCTTTGCTGTACGGGGAGCCAGTGGAGGGCTCTAATTCCCTTCGACGTTGAACTACCTTTGGGAATGTTTAACAGTCAAGTCAAGTCAAGTCAAAGAATTTATATAGCGCACTACATACCCAGAGGGTCTCAAGGCGCTTAGGGAGGGGAGGAGGATTACTTGTCAAATATCCACGTTTTAAGTTGCTTTCTGAATGCTAGGTGGTTCTGGGTAAGGCGAAGGTAAGTGGGGAGTGAGTTCCAAGTTTTAGCTGCCAGGTATGAGAAGGATCTACCTCCCATGGTGGTCTTGTTGATGCGGGGTACAGTGGCGAGGGCTTGGCTGGAAGAACGTAGTTGGCGGGAGGGGGTGTAGAAGGACAGTCGTGAGTTGAGGCATTCTGGTCCGATATCGTAGAGTGATTTGTGTGCGTGGGTTAGAAGTCGGAAAGTGATCCTCTTATTGACGGGTAGCCAGTGGAGGTTTTTCAGGTGACCAGAGATGTGTTCGTTACGCGGGATGTCTAATATGATCCTGGCTGAGGCGTTTTGGATTCGTTGGAGTTTTTTCTGAAGTTTAGCGGTAGTACCTGCGTATAGGGTGTTTCCGTAGTCCAGTCGGCTCGTGACCAGAGCATGGGTGACTGTTTTTCTGGTTTCGGTGGGGATCCAGCGGAATGTTTTTTTGAGCATGCGAAGAATGTTGAAACAGGATGAGGAGACGGCGCTGACTTGTCTGTTCATTGAAAGTGAAGAATCCAGGATAACGCCTAGGTTCCGTGCGTGGTCTGTCGGGATGGGTGCTTTTCCCAGGGCTTCCGGCCACCAAGAGTCGTCCCATGCAGAGGGGGATGTACCTAAAATGAGGACTTCTGTTTTATCTGAGTGCTTGCAAAATGCAGCAGCCTAGCAGCTGCATTTTGCAAGGACTGTAATTTGTTATTCTGGGCTTTATCAATTCCCAGAAGCAACGCATTACAATAGTCTAGTTTAGAAAGCAGAAGACCCACTACCACTGTCTTTTGCAGAGTCTGACCAATGAAAGGAAAGATTTTTCTAAGCTTTTTTATAAGGAAAAAGCAGGAAGAGGTAAGGCTGTTTACATGAGCTGAAAAATTGAGCTGACTGTCAAAAATCATCCCCAGATTTCTGACTTTAGGCACCGGCTGAGGGCATTCCCCTGCACTTGTTGGCTACCATGCAGAGTTCCACAGGGATTGTCCTGGCCCAAATTCCATGACTTCTGTCTTATCTGTATTGATTTTCAGTTAGCCCTGGTTCATCCAGGTCAGGATCTCCAAAAGGCACCCATGGAACCTGGCAGCAGTATCCTCAGGTTGTTTAGCCAACGAGATGATTAACTGAGAATCGTCTGCATAGGATACCATTGTGAAGCCGTGCTTCTGACAAGTCTAGCCAGGGGGGGTGGGTGGGGGGGGGGTGACGTAGATATTGAAAAGCGTCAGAGAAAAAAAAAGCTGTTCCCTGCGGGATGCCACAAGGGAGACCGAAACCCTCTGATTGCAGTCCCTCCCAATGCAGTCTCTGTTCTCTTCCTTCCAAAAATGATGCAAGGAGAGCCAAGGCTGAACCTCCAATACCAATGTCCTGCAACCGTTGGACTAGCACCGAATGATTTACGGTGTCAAAAGCTGCCGACAGATCTAACAAGACGAGAATCGCCTTACCCCATCTGTCGACAGTCTTCCGAATTTCCTCAGTTGCTACCGTAAGGGCAGTTTCTGTGGAATGATGGGGTTTAAAACCGTGTTGGGTCGGGTCCAGCAGATTATTAGTGTCCAGGTACTCTGTTAGAGTGTTGTTCAATGCTTTCGCCAGCACTTTGGCTGCCATGGGAAGGCCCGCTATAGGGCGATAGTTTTTAAATTCTGAAGGATCCAAAGTGGATTTCTTCAGAATGGGTCTAATTATCGCTTTCTTCCAAACAGTGGGATACTTCCCTGACTCAAGCACCTGATTAATTAAGGTGTTAATTGACCTATGATTTTACTAGCCCCTAAATGCATGATTATAGGGTGACAAGGGTCAGTGGAGACAGGAGTGTGGAGACTCTGCAGTCCGGGTGGAGAACTCCACACATAAAAAAGATTCAACATGCTCATCATATGTGTGGAGTTCCCCTCCCCGGCTGTACTCTAAAATGTTGTATTAAAACACAGTTTTGTGAATTCCAAAACAAACTTACATAAACCTGTACGTTTACCTTTGTGAATCAGGCCCTGTGTTTGCACCCCTTCTTTCTGAGTGGACTTTGGAGTGATTCAGGAGGACTAATTTCATCTATACCCTGATGCGTCCTGCCTCGAACAGGTTCAGCATGTACTGCACATGCCGCCCCTCGAGAGTCTCCAGTGTTTTGCAGGCATGGATCACTTCCAGGACTGGGACGGTATTGTTTGAGTCACTTGGTGATAGTTGTTAGCGGGGTAACTGTCCAAAGACCATCTCTCAGTAGTCAGAGCAGTAGCGGCTGGTATCGTAAATATTAGGTGAGGCAACCAACCAACCACTGACCAGCATGCGTTCAATGCCAAAACAGTGTTTATAACAATCCATGACTGACAGCTCTTGCGTTGAGAGCAAAACTTCCACAGAGCCAGACCGATTGTTGCTTTTTGTCACCACAGCTACCCTGCGCCAGGCATCCTCGGACAATGGTTATTTATCTTCTAAGTGCACAACACTGTCTGCAACAGAAACTTATACACACGAGAAACTATTTTGTGATGAAGCAATCCTTATACAGAGGGCTAACATTACCGAAGTCATGCAGCATTTTACAAAATCTGGTTATCAGGCAAAGATGAATGCTGTCTGAAATCACTCTTACTCTCTGGTTATCAGTACAAAAGCTGTGTACGGTATTTTGATACAGTCTCCACTCCCTCTACAGTATCTGCTCTGTGTAGGGGTCAGGCTGTTTTGGCTGCACGCACACATGCTAAAGGACTGTTGGAAACTGGTCAGCCTTTTAGAAAACCGTTCATTTAATTTTCGGGTCTGTGGGCAGGCCAGGGTTTACTTTCTGTTTGCTCTGCGATGCTCACATTTCTCTGAAACTTGCTCGACCTGTAAGTGCTTGTCAGCGGAAAATAAAAATGTACTTACCCACTCAGCTGGCTGGTTCACCTCTTCCTGTCCTCCTCGTGCACCCCTCAAAGCTGGTGGTCTTTGCAGCAATCAAAGTCTCCGCACCAATCCAGAAGCTGCTCTCATGCTGCTGATATTATTCAGTAGTATAAGGGCAGCACCAGGATTGGCTGGAGCGGGCTCACTCCATGCTCCTGCAGGCACTGGGGCCCTTGGCAACTCTCCACCCAGCTGTCTAAGACTGCTTGTTGGAGATGTTTACACTGCTCATGTCAGGCTGGCTGTCGCAAGACAGCCGGCCAAAATAACATGCGCAGTGTAAACTGGTGGAGTGAGCACCACTACCCTGCTGCCAGCCAGCAGCAGTGGCCCCACCCCAAACACCTGCTCTGGATGTGGAAAGGGGGAAAAAATGGTAACAAATTCAATTACTATTTTATTTTCTACCTTTGTGGTTCTGGCAGCAGGGGGAGACGCTCCTCTACCCAAATGGAGAGGTCGCCGCTGGTCAGAAGACATGATCCTTGACCCTCTCTCGTTGCACTTTATTACCTGGTTTACTCACTATAAGTGGAGCTTTATCTTCTCTCCTAACGCATCCTATCCTACTCCAATCTTGTGCACTGCCTTGAAGTCACTTGGATTGAAGTGTGCAATATTGCATTGTCATACTTACAGTCCAGTGCTATCTGTAGGCGTGACAGCGGATGAAGCTTCATTAGTGTGGAATGACTTAGGTCCTTATTGAGATCTTGGTGGATGGAATTCGCTGTCACAAATGTGACAGATATCCCGTCTGCCATATTACGATCTCCTTAGGATAGAATGGGATCGTAATACGGTGGATGGGATCTCCGTCACATTTGTGACACAGTTTTCCCCTCCACAAAGATCTGAATTAGGCCCTTAGTCAGCTTATGCAAGAAAAGCTCTCTCTGTTGCCTCAGTGAGTGTACAAAACCCTTCATAGCTGAGCCACTGAGCCACGTAGGAGTGTGTTAGTTGTGCCTTTCAGAGCTAGGGTAGACTTCAGGGCTCACCCACTAGGAGGTACAGGTGACCATGTTTCGAACCTTGTATCCTATCATTTCAGTGGGTCTTTTGCATACCTTGCTCTGTGCACAGGGAAACTCAGCCCAGGCCTACACTCGGTGCTGTACATATGAGAGGGGATGGATGTTGAAAACTGAATGCAGAAAATTGCTCAAACGTTTTAGCCAATTTTGTGTGATCTTTTGGCTTGCGTCTTTAAATCATGCAGTTTCTGAACAGTAATTTCTTTAGAATGTGAAAGTCAGCTGTGTGGACCTGGTTGATTCTCTAAGCACAATTAGAAACACCTAAAAGAATTGCAGAACCAGTCTTTCAACATTCAGATTGACATTCAAGGATTGAGTTTTCCCTGTAGACAGTTTGAGTCATTTGGTTCTATCCTGGATTGTAGGTTGTCTGGGGGGAAAAAACGAAAATATATCTATGCTGCTTTATTTATTTTATGTTTTGAATTTCTGCTTACAAGAAACCTTGGCTCTGAACAGATCATCCCACTCTGGCTTCTGTGAATTCTCATTACCTGCTGAACAAGCTGCAATAGGGGCCAGGCAAGGGGTGGATGTCAATTTACATGGCCACTAATTTGTATAGCAAGGCTACTAAAATATCCTTTGATAGTAATATTTTCTTGGTTGTGATATTAGAGGCAAAGCAGGCCTTGGACCTTGAGGTTGTTGTTAATAATCGCTCACGCCCAAGAATAAGAAGGTCATCATTTACCAGTCATTAGAAATTCAGTGGTAATTGAGGGAGACTCATAGCGGGACCATCTGACCAGAAATTGTTATTTAAGCATGGCTATTTGCCCAGGATGACTTCCTATTCCATTGGGTGGTGTAGATCTTTGTGAGACATTCTCACGCCCTCTGTTTCACTCCACAGCAGCAGCATCTTAGAAGTGATTTTAAAGGGGGTGGCACACAAAGGGCTACAGATAGAACTGGCGGGGCCAAATACAACGCGCACTCATGAAGAGTGTGTCCGTGCTCGCAGATGTGTGTACAGCACCACCACAGGGAGAGTGCCACCTCACAGCACATTGCCTTTGATGCACACGTCTGTGGTTTTCTGGCTTAGCCTGCTGAAAATATGGGAGGGTACCGCAGGGCGCCATGTTAATGTTCCATTTATTTATTTATTTATTTGTGGGTTTCTAACACGCTAGAATCGACTCCCGAAGGAGTATCTCTGCGCAATAGACCGCTGGGGAACCCGTCCTGGCTTTCCCTGTGAGATGGTCCCTACTGGGTATCTCCAAGGTGAAACCAGGCATCCCCAGCGTATGTGGGGGGCCGTTGTGGAGATGAGGCAAGCTAATGCCCAGAGTTGCCGAGTGTGATCCCTGGTTAGAGTAGGCACCGAGGTGAGAATTATCGAGTCCGCTGACCCTGGTCCACGACCCTGCCGCGTCGGGAATTGAACCTTGGTCCCGGGCCGTCCTCTGCTCCTGGGTCTGCCGCCTCTAACCAGTGATCCACACCACTCCACTCCATAAAATACATTCTGAAATAAACATATTATCGGGCAGGTGACATTATGGCCTTGGAATCAGACATCGAAGGACCATGGGTCTGATATCTGATGTCGGTGTGTGTCACCTTGGCAACCCTCGGTGAGCTACGGCTTGTTGCATCAATTTGACTTGAAGTGCCACGTTTCTTAGGAAATTATGAAGGCTATTATGAGTGCAGCATCGAGTGACTATGATAAGGCACATTATGACCAATGAGGGTTTGCAAGTGTTTGAGGATTTACTTGATGCGTATTGGAAATCGCAGCATATGCTTTTCCATGTTAACAGGTGTAAACAAAAGTTTAAATTTGATTAAAACGCCAGAAAACAAAAGATACATTACTGCTGGTCGAGAAGGGTGTATAATCAGCTGCCCATGGCCATTCCTAAGAGATGTTCATGGCGATGCTGAGGCGCAGGGTGTCCTTCTCACTCCACGCCATGGATGGTATTTACAGTTCTATTGATATCAGGTGTGTTCAGTGTCGGATTGGGACTGAAAATCGACCCGGGCACACACAAAAAAAATCGGCCCCCATTTGCATAATGCCTTTCCTCAAATCATTGCTTCAGCGTAATTGAATTAAAAATGAGGGGGGGGGGGCTTAAAAAAATGCACGCATTAGTTTACACTAGTGAAACACACCTGAAAACAAGTGAGGCCACTTCTGCTGAGGCCCCCTCCCTCGCTCAGTATGTGCACACATTAATGGGTCGGCCAGCGAGACAAAGGGAGTGATACCTCTGCCTGTTGCTAAACTGGGGGTGGGGGATCGGTGGTGTTGGTGGCGAGGGAGGTTGGTAATGAGCACCCATCTGCCTGCAGAGAGGCCACTCAGCCACCCACTGGGCCGCTTCTGTATTGCGAAAATAGAGACACCACCCAAATCGGCCCCGGACTGCTCAAAAAAGCAGCCCACAGCAGGAAATCATAAACCAGCCCCTCGGGCATTGCCCGAATGCCCACGTTACCAATCCTAGGCTGGGTGTGTTGGTCTAATTAGTTCAATGGAATAAAATCAAAGACTACAATACCCAGAAAGCATTAGGTAGACAACTGAAAATCTAGGACTATAAACAATGCCCATGAGAATGGAGTGAAGTATCCTCCCAAGTAATGGCTATGCTTGTGCTCTCTGGCAGTCCAGTGTCTTTCTCCGCACTATCGTCACTTAACAGGATAGCTAAGCTTCTACAGACCCAAAGTAATGCTTTTTAGGACTGTATGCTTAGGCCACGACTGTTGGTTGCTGGAAAAAATTACTCTTAACCACAATTAGTGGCATGCTTCATCATCAGGTTCTACATCTCAACATTAGTTCTGCCAGGATGGGTTCGGCCATTCAAATGGGAACACAATATTTTGCGTTACGGATCTGAGTTGACTGTGTGATGGGAAATAAAACTGTCTTGAAACAAACATCAATATTTTATTGCCTATGGGTTTTTTGCCAGAAAAAAAGTTAAATAAACCAAAGGTTAAGAAAATACGTTATCCTATGATCCGAGTTCTTAGTCAACATGTTTCAGCCTTGTTAGATGTTCAAATGGGTCAATACTATTTCATCAGGCTGAAAGGTCCCTATGTGACTCACATTTTAGTGTTCTTTGTGTATGATCAACACAACAACAGATAAGGTTACACAAGCAAACAAAAGCATGCAAAGATACTCGCTCAGTATCTGGTTTCAGGGTGTTTTCTATGGAGTATATAAGCATACACATCAATGATACATATAAAATTAACATGTAGATCATTGCACTGCAAAATTCGATATGTGAAGATGGTGGAGTCACACCTTGAAAACAGTTTACCAACACGGTACTCAACTGAAAAAGTAGATACAATTAAATATTTTTATGCCTGATCATTACAACTCACCTTATACTTAAGAGAGCAAGAGACAACACAGGCAGGGGGAGAGATTATCTACCAATGATCCACTCTAAATATAAAGAAAGTCGTGACAGGCTTGTGAAGACATATCTCAGCAGTGTCTCTATTTAGTGCATTTTAGCACCTCCACTTTCTTCGTTAAGGGACTGATTTATCAGTCATTTGAATCTTTCCTTCTTCTCGCTGGTGCTCCAGAGAGGAGAGATATGTCTATGTATACAGAAGCGTTTTGAATTGCATGTAATGTGTAATGACGCTGCGTGTGATGCAACACATCAGATCTTGAGGACGCCCAGTGGGTATATGATGAGGTATGGACAAGTGTTGTGGCTCCCTTTGTATTTTGTAAATAAAGACCTCTTGGTCGAAGGAAATAAACTACTAAACCGCTGCAATCATCATCATTTATCTTCGTTAAAAAATGTATTTACAATGTATTATACTTCAAAAATCAGCATTTTGGAGACCCTTATACGTAGGTTCTTCTGAAGAATATGTTTGCTGGTTAAGAAACAGATTTTTTTTTTATATTCCCTGATGGATAGGTCCAGCTGATAATGAATCTGCAGATAGATTACCACTGTATCTTGCTAGAATATTCTTTTTTGTACCCCAAGGTGAAATTTTTAAAACATACAGCCATTATCAGCCAATATAGGTCTCGTGTCAATGCCCCCTGGGTCTAAAAGGGAAGGAACTGAAAAAACAGGGGTGATAGGGAATTGTTAGGAAGTATGGAAGAACTAAGATGAAGCTGTTTAAGCCACATTTTATGGAGTTTAAATGGTTCCACAGAGTGTCATCGTTTAGCACTATTTTCCATATTTAGAAGAAGGGTTTTAGGCTGGAATCCATGGTTTATCTATGATTAGTCAATGGAAATCTTTTCAGTATGACTCATCTAAAAAGTAACAAGTGAGGGGTGGTATGCCTTTTTTTTACATCTTACTTTGCTTCGTATGTATCTGGACTCTCCTTGTTGCCATTCTGATACTGATGACTAGATATATGACGTGTTCGTAGTTGAAACTGGTGTGTTTCTTCAGAAGCCAAATGGCGGGTAAATCAACATGAATCTCCTAAGTAGGTCTGAGCAGGTTTCCTTGGTCTACATCACCTAAAAAGTTCTTGAAGTGGCTTCTTCACATTGACTCCATTACGTCCCACCAGAATAGTCAGCACAGACATTTGATGGAAACTTCCCACTGTGCTTAGACTTATGCAATATTAATTAAGACCTACGAAGATGATTTCGCAAAAGGTGTGAAGACTTTTTTCGTTGCTCAGAACTGGATGAGACAGCTGGGTGGGCTAATGCATCTACTGCTAAAGTCTGTGTTCAGCTGAAATGTCACAGGTTTGAATCATAGAGAAATTAAGCTGGCTTTTCAATACTCAAGATTAATAAAAACTAATTCCAATAAAATGGTTAATTAATTACTGCATTGATTATTCATTTCACTGCGAAGCACAAACCTTTGCCCGCAGGCCCTGCGTATAAAACAAGTAAATGTTTGAACTAATAATGAAGGGTGGGGAGAGTTGATTGCTACAGAATATATCCGGTGGTTAAAGTGAGTAATGCCGCAGTAGTGGGTAAAAGTTGACGGCACGTCTTTTAGGGTTCAGCTCTTTGAAGACGACTAGGAATAACCTGCATTTTTCCGCACACTGCATGCTGACCGAGCGAACATTTCTGAGTGTCCTTTGCACCAGTTCTCTTTTAGATTCAGGAAACACAGCATTCCTTAACACAAGCCGTAACCAAAAACTATAATAGATCATGCTAATAGCAGATAATAGCAGACAATGGCATTACATAACACAAGGCCTAGCCGACAGTATTTTTAGTAACTGCTCACTGCACTCAGCATCTCTTCTCGTGGAGAAGCGTGGCTCACTGGTTAGAGGAGGCAGACCCTGATGCAGAGGTCAGACCCGGGACCAGGGTTCAATTCCCGACGTGGCAGGATCTTGGGCTCAAAAATGTCCACGGAGTCCGGACTCGATAATTCTCGCCTCGGTGTTTACTCGAATCATGGGTTCACACTCTGCAACTCTGGGCAATAGCTTGCTTAATCTCCACTACGGCCCACCGCGAGCAGGGAAAGCCAGGACGGGTTCCCAAAGCAAGCACTAAGGAGCAGGGAAAGCCAGGACAGGTTCCCAAAGCAAGCACTAGGAGACCTGTCGGTGATTTGGTGCTATATAAATCGAAATTAACATAACACATGACCTTTGCATTGAAGACTTTCTTGATTGAGGGGTCTCGCGCTTTCATAAGAGCACATACACATTTAGAGCCTTCCCCCGAAGCTGGGTGCCCTGCAACAGTCATACTCCTGTAATCGTACAGCCCAGTCAGGACAAGGAGTCAACAAGGATGGTGCTGCATCGGAAGTGGGGGTGAGCCTACAAGTCAACAGGGACAGCTGGGTCATCCAGTGGCGGCTCCTCTGCTAAGGGTGGAGTATCACTCCACTATTTTCAGCAGTATAAGGAAAAATTAAATGATTATAACTCATTGTTATTATCATTTAATTTTTTCCTGTTGCGGGCGCTGGCAGGGCTGCTCTGCTGACAGAGCAGGGGAGGGGAAGGGTGGTTTTCACTACTTAATTGTGCATGAATGTTTGGCCGGTGGTCTCTGGCCGGCCAAACATTCATGCACACTTAGCATGTTCTCGACCCAGGCTGCATTACAGCCTGGGTGGAGAACATGCCCGGGCTCCCATTCCCCATCTGATCGCTGAACCATGGTGCTCAGACCAATCACAATGATGCATTGCAGAGTTGTGATTGGCTCAGGGGAGCCTGGGTGCTTCCTGTTCCCTCGGGAGAGACGAAAAGAAGAGATGCGACAAGGAGAACGTGGCGATGAGGATGCAGCGAGGAGGTGCGTTTAATTTGATTTTTTATTTACCTTCTCCCCCGACCTGCCTTCCCGCCCTGCCAGCCCAGATCTGTGGCAGAAGCCCCTGGGGCCATCACAGAGTCATGGGTCTGGCTGGGCTCAAAGCGTTTGTGCACAAGCTGCGTCCTGAAAATAGTTCAAAGAAAAAATTACGGAACAAATTAAGCTTTCACCCCCAGTCACAGATGTGGGTTTTTTCATCGTTTTCTGCTCACCACGCTACCCCAGTTTGGACCCAGCCCTATGAAAATCAGTCTTTTTTTTTTTTTTTTTTTATTTAGAAAATTTTTATTGGCATACAAAAGAAGGCCGTACAAAAATATATATATACAGATGTGCGTACAATGATGGCGGTCTTGTCTATAAACAGTCCATTCGCGGGCTCGTTCTCCCTCCACTGGGAGCGAAAAGAAAGAAGAGAGAAAGAAAGAGGGGGGGGGGGTCGAGTGAGTGGGCACACTCGTTGTTGTCTTTTACTGGGTCTTCCTCAGGTGCTCGTCCAGCGGGTCCCACATGTGTAGCTTGGCTTTATGTTCTTTTGAGAAGGTGCCTGTGATGTTGTCGGCACCCCTCAGGAAGGTGACCCAGTTGACCCATGTTTTGAAATTTGCTTTGGCTGTGTTTTTCCAGTTCGTTAGGATTATTTTAAGGGCTGCTGTGAGGAGTAGGTCGAGGAGTTCTCTCTCTTCTCTACTTTTTAGATTAGCTGTTAGGTGTTCAGTCGCCAGGCTCACGAAGCTGATTTTCAGATCGGTTTTGAGCATGTCGTTCAAGACCCTGCTCCCAGTGGCAACAATCCAGCTTGAACTGCCAGAACAGATCCTCCCTGGACCAGAAACAACCATCCTGGTACTGGTTTCGGAGTATCACCCTCTCATCAGCCAGGCTAGCTTGATATCAGTGGCACAGTGAGCAAGGGATCCATGTCTGGGCATACCCACCTAGGGGGAAAAAAGCAAAAGAACCATTGATGGACGTTATACTGAACAAATCAAACATTCACCCCCAGTCACCGATCTGGGTTTAATCCATTGTTTTTCTTGCTTACCACACCACCCCACTTTGGACCCAGTCATATGCAGATCAGTTTTGACCCTGCTACCCATGTGAACATCCCAGCCTGTACTGCCAGGAAAAAAGTTGGCATCTAAATCATGCAAAAAACATATTGTGAAAGTATGATAATCTCTTTAAAATTAAAAAGGGCATTTCTTTAACATTTAGAAGTATTTTACCTTAATACATCCTGTGGGGCTGGCATGACTGTCAGGTGGCAGGGTAGGTGTGGGCACGGACCATTATGGGAGGTGCGCAGGGGTATGCGGAGATGCACAGTTTAGTGTTGTGATTGGTTTTGAGTGTTCTGATTCACACTCTATCATAGGAATGGGGCCTGGCATGTTCTCCACGCAGACTGTAATGCAGCCTGCATGGAGAACAGGGAAAGAGTGCATGACTGTTTTGGGTGGCCTGAGATTGCCGACCAAACAGTCATTACGCACTTAGGAGTGGGAAACCACTCCTCCCCTTCTCTGAGAGCAGAGCAGCCATGCCCACCTGCCCACTCGCAAAGGAAACATAAGATGATGATAACTTAAAGTTATTATAATTTTATATTTCCTCTACTTTGCACTGCTCAAAAGCAGTGGGACGACGCTCCACCACGGAATACATCAGATTTTTTTTGTACACTGCACACCCTGACCTTACATATTGGATGGCACTCTTGTATGCGATAATAAAAAAACAGAAGGCTCAAAAATATTTGCCTAAGTTCACACAATTTGGGGAAGCCAGGATTGGTCCCAGAATTTCGGGTGTTTCCCATCCTTAGTGCATGATGGTAGAGCGTGGGTGGCAGACAGAAGCTACATTAAAGCAGGGCACGTTTTGGGCTCGAGGTTTGAAGAGGACGTTGAGCTGAGTTAGAGCCAGGCGAGCTTGATTCGACCCTTAAATGTCTCGCCCACCTCTAGCCACTGGCCTGGCATCCCTCTCCTCTGCCTCTGCCTCTGCCTCTATGCAGTGCTGCACTATCTCTGCATTGCAGCAAGCAACATAAAGCAAAGAATTCTGGGATTTTTGCGGGTATCATGTCGTCAGTGAGAATCCTTCCCAGAATTATTCTGCCACACGCATCTACACTTTAGCCTCCCATTTTCTTGCAGTTGCGACAAGCAAGTTATACTAGTTATAACTTACCACCACCCCGTGCACATGAGGCGATACAATCTGACGAGGAGCTCTAAAGGAAGAAATACCAAAGCAGCGCGGTGTATCCGCTGTATATTTTTTTCTTGACGTCACAGACCACGTCACTGTGACATCTCTGACAGCCTCGGATCCAGTGCGCCAAAGGAGGGCCAGGCAGAGCACCAAGACCAATTGCCTAAAATTCCTTTGGAACAATGGCCCAGATTTATTAAGTTGTCATGCAGAGCAGTGCAGCAGCCTTAAATGCTGTGCTGCGCTGTGCTGTGTGAAAAGGAGAGAGCAGGAGAGTGCCAAGTTTATTTTAAAAAATGGCACTCTTCTCCCCTCTCCCTAGCGCCGGCACTGAAATCGGCTGCCATGCGCCACGGAGACTCCTTTGCGCCAAGGTGCAAGGGTGTCTCCGTGAGTCTAGCATAAGTTTTGTACTGGAAGGAACCCTTCCAGTACAAAATACTATGCTGAGAATCACTTCATGCCTTTTCCCTCCTCGCATGCGTGCTGCACAGTGCAGCACATATGCAAAGTCGGAAAAGGAAGGAGAAATGAAAGATTTTCTCTTTCCTTGCACCTACATTAAAAGAGCAGAGTTTTCTGACGCTAAACACTGTCTACTTAGTTTAGTAAATTGGGTTCAGCGTCAGAAACCGCCCAAGGTATGCCCCCTTGGCGCTAAGTAAGGTTTGCATTACTTTCATGTTATTTCCAGCTCTAAACAAGTTTAGCTCTGTAATGTAAATTGGAAAAAAAGGTGCGCCGATTGCGTCACTTTTCTGATGCAAACCTGGCGTAAAATCTTAGTAAATATCCTGCAATATTTGTCGTTAGACAGTAGGAAAGGGGGAATATGTTTCTTTTTTCTTGGTGCAACACGTATCAGCGAACAGCATTGGAAAAGGTGGAAGGTCGAAAAGGTGAGAACTTTTGGCTTTGCCAAAGCTTGTTATAAAGTAATTACACTTTTGACACTAATGACAAGGTAAGTGTGTGAATCCTGTTTCTGGAAGGCTAGTCTTTTGCAGAATGGTGCATGCCAGCCCACAAGCGGTGTCACACCCCAACACAACCACATTTTTACATGTGTCCCACGCACCACGCCTCAACCCCTTCAGCGCCGCCTCCCTCCTTACTGGAATTTATGCAACTCACCCATAACATAGCTGGGGGAGAAGTCTATCCCTTTTAAAAGATGATGCTGGGGCTGCCGCCTCTTGTGGGTTGGGCTCCAGTATTCTGTAGGAGGCTAGCACTGTTTCCAGTCAGTCGGCATTTTACTAGGTACAACCAGTTTTTTTAGCTTCAAAACAAGATGGCAGTGAAGAAAGATTCCTGGCAAAGCGGTGTTGAGATTACTTATGGAATTTCAAGCACAGTTTGAAATGCAAAATAGTCTCTTTTCACTAGAAGGAAATAGCAGTGGTAGCATTTATTGCCAGTCGGTGGGGTGCGTTTGTCATGTCCACAGCATTCTTCTTGTCCGCTATTAAACCTTTGTGTTGAGCAGCACCTAGTTCTTACATTTCATGCTGGGATCAGGTGTCTTTTGCGGAGCATGAGAGTAGCTCATACACATTCAAATACTGGTGGTGACTCTGAAAGTTGAACACATGTGAGGTGAACATGAGGGGTTTTTGGGTTAATTTGGTAATTTTAAAGTCAAACATATTCAGATTAATACAGGACTATGGAAGATAGTTTAAAAATGGAGGGGAAGGAAGACTTCTATTACCTTTATCTTTTTTTATCACATCCCAATGTTGTGTCTATCTACCACAAATGGCTGGGATTATACCACCAACCCTTTGACCACAGAGGACCCCACTTTGCCAGATTCAGATACGATATACTCCATTCTAACCTTAAATTAGGTTTCCATCTGTGCTTTAATGGAGACTCATAGGCGTTGCGTCAATTTCTTTCTGTTGTCTTTGCTGCCAGATGGGAAGGTGGTAGCTCCAGACTAAATCATGCTCCCCTTTGCTAAAGGTGATGTTTTTAAAGTTTGATAACTAAAATTTAAGCGAAAGATGATGTTAACAGATGGAGTAAGAAAATCCTTATGAAATTCAGAAGTAGAATCTTTGAAAGGATCTTAGCAAAAATGGGTAAAAACTGCTCTTGACCAAGTTATCGCATCCTCGAATCATTCAAATTATGAATATATCATGAGAGGCAGTAGAAGGTCCACATTTTAACTGGCAGAGTGGATAATGAAGAAATCTCAGCTATCCTTATTACAATTTCATTGACACATCTAGTTTGCATCTGGCTGAAGCGCCCAACAGCACAACTGCCAGAGAAGGAATGCCCAGACCCCTTCAGAGACCCATGAAGACCCTGTTTTTTAAAGTGGTGTTAACACAACGAGTTTTCAGAAACACATATGTTATGTTATGTTATGTTATTGGCTTTTATACCGCGCACAGCTGCCCCAGCAAAGGGGCTTCCTGGCGCCAAGAGAGGTCAACACAACATCACACAGCGCATAAAGGGAGATCAGAAACATAAGTTAAAAAAGAAAAGTTTTGATGGCACGTCTGAATTGCAGTAAATCCTCCATAGCTCGGATTTCACTGGGAAGAGAGTTCCACAGTTTGGCCGCCACTACCCTGAAGGAGCGGCCACCCATCCTGCACAGCAAAAAACGTGGAACCACAGACAAATTCTGACCCATCGATCTCAAGGATCGAGAAGGAACATAAGGGGTCAGTAAATTCGTCAAGATCGGTGGAGCCATACCTTTCAAAATTTTAAAAGCTAGGCAAAGCACCTTAAACTCGATCCGACGAGCGACAGGCAGCCAATGGAGTGATTGCAGTGCTCTAGACGTCGGGCAACGACGGGGCAATCCCAGAACCGCTCTTGCGGCCGCATTCTGCACACGTTGCAGCCGCATGAGTTCTGCCTTGTTCGCACCTGCAAGTAAAACACTGGCATAGTCTATCCTGGATAGGATCGAGGCCTGGACTACCAGCTGTCTAGTGGCGGCGTCAAAAAATTTGAGCACCGGCCTGATACCCCTAAGTATGCCAAAACAGGAGGCAGCCACCCTCTTAGTTTGGCAGATGAAGCTCAGTGTAGGGTCCAACCATACCCCGAGGTTTTTTATCTCTATGGCAGGAGAGGGTATCGTTCCTAACTCAGGGGGCCACCAGTTGTCGTTCCACCATCCAGGTTGCTTTCCCACCACCATCACCTCAGTCTTCTTTGCGTTCAGTTGGAGACAATTTAAGTTCATCCAATTTGCCACCGCACGTAGCCCCTCACAGAAATTGCGGGCGTCCACAGCTGAGTCTCCACTTAGTGTGACCGCCAGCTGCGTGTCATCCGCATAGGACACCATTGTCAGGCCCCAGCGTTTGACTACCGCAGCCAGCGGACTCACGTATAGGTTAAAAAGAGTGGGGCTCAAGGATGAGCCCTGTGGGACTCCCAAGGTGAGCGGGTGGGAGGTGGATTTGCCAGGTGGTATCGCTACCTGAAAGGATCTGTTGGTAAGGAAGGAGCGGAACCACCCTAACGCCGTGCCCCTAACCCCAGCTTCCACTAACCTCCGCAAAAGTATCTCGTGGGACACCGTATCGAAGGCGGCACTCAGGTCTAACAACAGGAGTGCCGCTGTTCGTCCGGTGTCCAGCACGGAGCGCAGATGTTCAACCATGTATAACAAGGCGGTCTCCGTGCTGTGGCCTGCACGAAATCCATTTTGCGTGGGATCCAGGATGTTAGCTTTGGCAAGATGGTCGGCCAGGATCCTATTCACGTGGGCTTCGGTGATTTTAGCAGGCCACGGTAGCAGAGAAATGGGGCGATAGTTTTCAGGTTTTACAGGATCTAGGGTAGGCTTTTTTAGGATGGGAGTAACTACCGCTTGCTTCCACTTGGTGGGCACCACCCCTGAAGTCAAAGACGTGTTAATAAGGGCCAATAAGGGAGGACGACATATCGCCTGCATGTTTTTGAACTGAGTCGGAATGAGAGGATCTGCTGGGGAGCCGGATTTAATTTTTTGGCTCAATAGATCGAAACCCTCCTCAGAAAGGGGGGCCAGCAAATCCAGAGTCGGAATATTGTCCTTTATACCGACATCCAAGTCCAATAGATGCCCGGCAGTTGGGAAGGTGCGGTAGATGGTAAGCACCTTTTGAACAAAGAAGGAGGCCAGGCTCTCACAATGAGAGTCTGTACAGATTTCAGCAGCAGAGGCCCTCTTAGTCGTCAAATCTTTTAGAACCTTAAAGATAAGTTTAGAGGGGTTAGGGCAGTCCCGGAACTCCTGCGCATAATATGCAGCACGCGTTCGGCAGACCGCTCTATGGTATGCCTTGGACCGAGTGAGATAGCAGGATTTGCTCACGGGGTCATAGGCTTTTCTCCATTGCCTTTCCGCTTGCCTGCACTCTCTCTTAAGACACGCCAGAGTCTCATCATACCACGGACTATGCGCCTTAGTGCGGCACTTGGAGCGAACCAAGGGGATAAGGGAGTCTAAGGCCGTTTCAATCCAAGCACAGAAGGAATCATACCCTCCATCGACATCCGAGAGGATAGGTAAGGGAGTCTTTCCAAGTAGAGAGTAAAACTCATCTAGTTTTAATTTACTCCACTGGCGAGAGAAAGAGGTTTTGTTCTGTGCCACAAATATAGGGTCTGCCACAGGAATATCTGCCTTCACCAGCATATGATCAGTCCATATCAGCGGGACGGCTGGATACATAATTATATCCTCTAGGGTAGTGAAGAACGGGTCCAGTGTATGACCACCTGAATGAGTAGGGGATAGCACTTTTTGTAGGAGCTGCAAGGCTTCTAAGTCAGCTAGGCAGCTCTTAATAGCAGGTTGGGATGTACAATCAAAATGCAGATTGAGATCACCAACCACATTAAAATTAGCGCAGCCAAGCGCTTCTATGCTGATAACATCCGGGAGAGCGGCTCTAAAGGCCGCATCGCAGCCCGGAGGCCGGTAAATTAGAAGACCTGAGAAGCTGTAGCAAGGGGAAAACGAAATTCTAAAGCGGGCACATTCGCAGCCCAAGATTTTTAATTCTTTCCATTCGAAAGGGAAACAGCGTTTCACAGCCATTGCAATGCCACCCCCTCTAGAGCCGCGGTTAAGAGTAGCCACAGTGTATTCTGGGGGAAAAGCAAGATTTAGGATCGCGATGTCAGCGTCCTGAAGCCAGGTTTCGGTGATAAAGAACACATCTGGGGAATCGTTAGTCACAATATCTAAGATCTCTGCCTGATGTTTGACCAGAGATCTGACATTTAGACTGTATATACTCACAGTATTCACCCCAGACGCGTTATTCAGCCGGGCGGAGGCCTCTAAGGAGCGGCAGCGAGAAGAGGAGGGCAGACACCAACAGCAGTGGGAGCATCTATAAGGACCCCTTAGCGGCGATACAGGCGGAAGAGAACAGATGGGAACTTGCTTCCGTAACGCCAATAGATCTAATCTACCATACCTGACAAGAGGGGATACCATGGCGGAGGAGAGAACTCTGCCGCACGCCGCACTTCCTTAGCGCTGACGGGCGCAGACGGGCAGACTCTGGCTCGACTCAGGCGCTTTAAATGCCGCCTCACCTGGGCTCCCAACGGAGCACTAGAGCGCTGCAACAAGTGGCGCGCTGAGAACCAGCACCCCCAGTATGGCGGCCAAGCGTCACCAGTAGGGGATGTTGGGAACACAGAAAACTCCGCTCTAGAAGCGGTGGGGGGCCCAATTTATCGTGCAAGTATGTGGACAATCATTCAGCAGTTAAAAACACAGGTAAGCTTTAAATAGCTGAGAACCACAAAAACGAGCAAGTTTTAAGATATAAAATAGCGCTGCACGCGAACTATGCAGAGGTCGAGGAGCAGTTAAAAACACAGGTAAGCTTTAAGTAGCTGAGAACCACACAAACGAGCAAGTTTTAAAATATAAAATAGCGCTGCACGCGAATTATGCAGAGGTCGAGGAGGCGCTAGCAAATGCGCGTTAGACTTTCCTAAGAACGCGCTGCACTCTACACTCGCCTTAAATGCCGCCTCACCTGGGCTCCCAACGGAGCACTAGAGCGCTGCAACAAGTGGCGCGCTGAGAACCAGCACCCCCAGTATGGCGGCCAAGCGTCACCAGTAGGGGATGTTGGGAACACAGAAAACTCCGCTCTAGAAGCGGTGGGGGGCCCAATTTATCGTGCAAGTATGTGGACAATCCAGTTAAAAACACAGGTAAGCTTTAAATAGCTGAGAACCACAAAAACGAGCAAGTTTTAAGATATAAAATAGCGCTGCACGCGAACTATGCAGAGGTCGAGGAGCAGTTAAAAACACAGGTAAGCTTTAAGTAGCTGAGAACCACACAAACGAGCAAGTTTTAAAATATAAAATAGCGCTGCACGCGAATTATGCAGAGGTCGAGGAGGCGCTAGCAAATGCGCGTTAGACTTTCCTAAGAACGCGCTGCACTCTACACTCGCCTTAAATGCCGCCTCACCTGGGCTCCCAACGGAGCACTAGAGCGCTGCAACAAGTGGCGCGCTGAGAACCAGCACCCCCAGTATGGCGGCCAAGCGTCACCAGTAGGGGATGTTGGGAACACAGAAAACTCCGCTCTAGAAGCGGTGGGGGGCCCAATTTATCGTGCAAGTATGTGGACAATCATTCAGCAGTTAAAAACACAGGTAAGCTTTAAATAGCTGAGAACCACAAAAACGAGCAAGTTTTAAGATATAAAATAGCGCTGCACGCGAACTATGCAGAGGTCGAGGAGCAGTTAAAAACACAGGTAAGCTTTAAGTAGCTGAGAACCACACAAACGAGCAAGTTTTAAAATATAAAATAGCGCTGCACGCGAATTATGCAGAGGTCGAGGAGGCGCTAGCAAATGCGCGTTAGACTTTCCTATCACATATCTCAGAGTATAACAGGTTGTTCCCTGTTGTTCCCTGTTTAACTTGAGACATCACAACATATCCAAGTACATTGGGGTCTTGTAACACCACTGCATACAATAGTTTTCAAACCATAACAGACATTAGCCATTAAATCTATAAGCTCACAATGAGAGTTAGTTAAGTTATAAAGACAAAGAGTTGAAGGATGCAGGCAGTATCATACCCTAGAGCAGTAGTTCTTAACCTTTTGACTTCTGTCAACCCCTACATAATCAATACTGGAACCTGGGGACCCCCACTGAGTCATTCTTAGAATCCAGGGACACCCACTGAGTCATTACTGGAAGCCAGGGATCTCGGCATAAGCATTTATGATGATTCAAAATGAAAAACAATATACACAAATACAGAAGCAAGGATTTTTTGAACAACTACAGACACATGACATAAAATTTGATTTAATACACAAACAAATATTTTAAAAAATCTAAATGTTGATATTGATGAGGAAAGTTGGAGCTCTTCTTCATTCAATTGAGGCGACTCATCTTCCATACTATACTCTGTTTGATGCACTTGCACTGCTCCCACAAATCTGTATTCCGCATTCTGCATTTCGGGATAACATCACTGAATTCCACTTTGCACCCAGACTTAACACAACACAGTCTGAGGATACTAACTTACCTTTACCTCCAATTTCAAATTCCTTCACATTTACAGAAGGTTTTGAAATATTACATTGTTTCTTTATTTATATGCACTTTATAAATCTTTTAATATTATTCAATTTTCTAAGCAGTCACGGACACCCTCGGTTGGGCTTGTGGATCTGCAGGGGTCACCGGACCACAGGTTAAGAATCACTAACCCTAGAGAGATAATAAAGCAGGAGTGATGGAGGAAGACTGGAGAAATAACAAACCACGGCAATCTCTACTGTACAGGACAAAGAGAAACAGAGAGCAGGGGTGGGGGCAGTCTTCAAAACCAGGCATTCTGCAGGCTGAGTAGCTACAGCCAACAAACAATCACAGCCATTCTTTTACATCAAGTGAGAACTTGCAACTCATGAATGATCTTTCTTTGACCACTGAACTGCCTGGATAATGCCCACTTTGCTACCTTGGCCCTGCCTATTTGCAGAAACATTGTGCTCCAACGTTTATTAGATCAGCAAGACCCAGCAAGACTAAGAAAGCCTACTCAACGCTACAGAGAAGGTGTTCTCAATCGTCAGCCCAGGATTTGGACCTTGGAAAGCTCAAGGGTCCTAACTCTGATATGGAGCAATCATTGCATCATGTAGCTTCTTACACTTAAAGAATCACAGGCTTGTTCCTGTGGATAAATGTTGTCATCTCTCGCACTTTTTAAGGTTATACCCGTGCTGTGAGAGCTGCTCCTGCCTTCTGAATGTCAGACCTACATCCCACTTCTTCTTCCTTCCTTCATTGTCTTAACAGAGCACACTAGTCAACAGGGCCAGACTGGGAACCGAAACTGGTCCTGGCAAACTGCTCAGCCGTCCCCCCTGGGGGTGAGGTGGGGGGTGCGGCGAGCTGTTTGCTATAGCCAATTGTGGCTGATTTTGTTACAGGGGGATGATATTGCCGGCCCCCGGTAACAAAAACGGCCCCGCCAGGACCTAAAACCGGCCCCCACCCTGGCAGCCTACCGGGGAAACGCTTGATGCATGCTACGGCCAGTCCGGCCCGGCTAGCCAAGATCATATTTGCACGTTCTCACACCCTTTACTCTGACTGCTTCGCCTTCCCATCAGCCACCTGCAGTCCACATGCATTTGGCAGAGTGAAGGCCCTGCTCATTTTAGCTTGCATATCCCCCAACCATCCACTCACTCTGTATTCGACTATAATAGTTGGCCAAGGAATGTTTGTTCTGATGCTGATACACGTGAAGTGCGAGAGGAATGTGTTTTTGAGCTCTTCCCCATTTCTTTTACATGCTAAAAATGTTCACTTTGAAAAGACAGATGCCAGTAAAGAGGGTTTCCTGTAACCTCCTGGTACGCTGCCTGAATGTCATGCTTAATTGAATCTCAGAAATCTTGAATTTTCTGTACAGAAGCATGTTCTTACATACGTTGCACACAGTGATACCAGTGATATGAACTTGACAAAAGCCCAGGTTCAGAGAGGCTAAAGGCATTCATGTTCATCATATATCTATTGCTCTAGAATTCATGAACTCTTACACGTATAAATAACCACGAGTCTCCAAGTGGGGCCTCAGGTCGAGCCTTTTAACACTCCATCCTCTAGTTTCTTGAACACCCGCTTACCTCATGTTGTTGTTGCAGTGAGGAGTTCTCATGAGAAGCAATTTTTCTTCCTCTGTTCATGGACATCAAAGCAGTGGAAATGACATCACAGCCACATGTTGCCTCCCCTCCCCCCTGGGATATTTGCGGGCATCATGTTGCCAGTAAGGATCATTCCCAGAATTCCTCTACCACGTGCATCTACTACACCTTAGCAGCCCATTTTCTAGCAGTTGCATCAAGTGCGCTGTATCATGCCACCACCCCATGACCATTAAGTGATGCAATCTGCTCAGGAACTTTAATGGAAAAAATACCACAGCAGGGCGGTGTATATTTTTTTCCTGATGTCATAGACCACGTCGACGTGGCATTTGACAGCCTTGGGTCCAGTGGGCCAAAGGAAGAGAAGGCAGAATGCTGCTTTCACACAGCCCTAGAAGGCCCTTCCCTGTTGACGCCACTTCACTAAAGGATGCACAGGTTAGGATACCCCTCTTTAGATTAAACTCAGGTTATCGGCCGGGACACTGGAATTATGCAATTATGCGGCTGCATTGATTTTCGCATAATTGTAGAATTGCTGGATTTGCTACACAATCAATCAACTGCTGCACAATCAGCTGTGTTTCAAGTTCAAACGGTTCAAAAGTTTGTAAAAACACAGTGACGCTTGTTGATGTGCAGTGGAAGACCCTTTGCAAAGGTTGACTGGTCACCTTTATGCAGCATATTGCTATATTTGGGTGTTATACTAGTACTAATGAGGCACATCAAAGGCCCAGACACTTTTAACAAGCTTACAATTGACAAAATAATGTAGTAGAACCATCACAAAATGTTCTGCATAATGCCACAGCATTTGCCTTTGTCTTGCTGCATAATTTACTCAACCCTGCAGCATAATTTGACCCTCCCCTGCCGCATCATTCCAGTTGCCCTGGTTATCAGTTGTAAGTTTTAAATGGGAGGTACTCAGGTGATTCTCTGAGCAGCAATGTCCATACTTCATTCGCTAGATCTGATTTAACTTTTATTGCATTGCTGTAGTTGTATAGGTTATTCGAGTTTGGCATTTCCTAGAGACCGGAAAGAGACCTGAGCCAAACGTTCACTGTAAATTGTGCAACACCATGACCAATTGCCTATAATTCAGGCACAATTTTGTTGTCTGACAGTACAAACTGGGGAATATTCTTCTTTTTGTTCTGGTGCAACACACATCGGTGAACAGCATTGGAAAAGGCAATAGGTCCAAAAGGTGAGAACTGTTGGCTTTGCCAAAGCTTGTTATAAGGTAATTACACTTTTGACACTAATGACAAGATAAGTGTGTGAATCCTATTTCTGGAAATCTAGTCTTTTACAGGAAGCTGCGTGCCAACCCAGAAGCGGTGGCCCACCCCAACACGTCCACATTTTTACACGTGTTCCACCCCTTCCTGGAATCTATGTAACTCACCCATAACATAGCTGAAGGAGGAGCCTATCACTTTTGAAATGGGAAACAACCTTTACAATGCAGTCATTACATCACAACATCCTTTACATTGCATGTCATTACAATGCAGCCATTACATCGCATGTCACTACAACGCATGTCATTACAACACATGTCACTACAACGCAGGCATTACATCGTACGTCATTACAACGCATACCATTTCAACGCATAGTACCTTTACACTATCCAACACTTACACTACTGTTGCACTCAATGGAGTTAGAATAGTAATTTTTACCTCTACACTATCCAACACTTACCCTACTGTTGCTCTCACTGGAGTTAGAATAGCAATTTCTACCCCTACACTATCCAACACTTACCCTACTGTTGCACTCACTGGAGTTAGAATAGTAATTTTTACCCCTACACTATCCAACACTTACCCTACTGTTGCACTCACTGGAGTTAGAATAGTAATTATTACCCCTACACTTACCTTAAATGCGATGAAATGGTATGCGTTGTAATGGTATGCATTGTAAGTGTAGTATGCGTTGTA
The DNA here is from genome assembly GCF_964263255.1 of Lissotriton vulgaris. Classification (NCBI taxonomy): domain Eukaryota; kingdom Metazoa; phylum Chordata; class Amphibia; order Caudata; family Salamandridae; genus Lissotriton; species Lissotriton vulgaris. The sequence continues at coordinate 82,174 of NW_028252459.1, forward strand.
GTGGAATGCGTTGTAAAGGTAGTTTCAAAGAATTTGTTGTAATGACATGCGTTGTAATGGAATGCGTTGTAATGGATGTTGCGGTGTAAACAATGCGTTGTAAAGGTATGCGTTGTAAAAGTATGTGTTGTAATGACAAACATCCGTCAGAGTAAGAATGCCCATACCATAACTGGACATCAGCGTTCAAAGCTAAGGAGCTCGCAATGAGAGGTAGCTGAGATTTGAAGACAAAGGGACTCATTTTCGAGGCCCCTAGCGGCACTTTTGTGCTACCGGATTGGCACTTTTTTGATTTTAACCTTTTAACTTCTTTCGACCCCCACATAACAATAACTGGTACCTGCTACCCCCACTGAGTCATTACTGGAAGCCAGTGATCCTGACCTAAGCATTTCTAAAGATTTGAAATGTAACACAATACACAAAAATACAGACGCAAGCATTCATCAAACAAATACACACGCATTATATAATATTTCATTTAATTCACAAACAAATATAAAAAAATATTAAATATTCATATTAATGGGAATATTGGAGCTTTTATCAATTCAATTGAAGCCACTCATGTTCCTTACTAATTCTGTTTGATGTACTTGCACTACTCCCACAAATCCGTACTCCGCAGTCTACATTCTGGGATAAACATCACTGAATTTCACATTCCACCCAAACTGAACCTAACACAGTGAGATGATACTAACTGAAGTTTTAAATGACTTCACATTTACAGCAGGTTTTAACGTTTTCAGTTTTACCCGGCAGTTCAGTTGTCAAAGAAAGGTCGTTCATGGCTTGAGAGTTCTCACTTGATGTAAAAGAATGGCTGTGATTGTTTTTGGCTGTAGCTTGCAGAATGCCTGGTTTTGAAGGCTGCACCCATCACTCTGACTGCTTCCCCATTCCCATCAGCCACCTGCAGTCCACATGCCTTTGGCAGAGTGAAGGCCCTGCTCATTTTTTGCTTGCATATCCCCCAACCGTCCACTCACTGTGCATTCGACTATAATAGTTGGCCTAGGTGTGTTACACTGAAGGAATGTGTGTTGTTAAGCTGATACATGTGAATCGCGACAGGAATGTGTTTTTGAGACCGTACAATTTTTTTTTACATGCTAAGAATTTTCACTTTAAAAAAAACAGATGCCAGTAAGAGTGTTTCCTGTAAACTGCTGGTATGCTGTTTGAATTTAATGCTTAATTGAATCTCAAAAAACTTGATTTTCCAGTACAGAAGCATTTGCCTGCATAAGTTGCACGAAGTGATACCAATGATATGCGCATGCCAAAAGCCCAGGTTTAAAGAGGCTAAAGACATTCATGTTCATCTTATATCTATGGCTCTAGAATTTATAAAACCTTACAAGTAAAAATAACCACGAATCTTCAAGTGAGGCCACAGTTTAAGCCTTTTAACACTTCAACCTCTAGTTTGTGGAATACAACCTTACCTCATGTTGTTGCTGCAGTGAGGAGTTCCCTAAGAAGCCATTTTCATGTAGGGGTCACATCACGGTCATATTTCAACCCTGTAAATTTCACACGTTTTAATCATTGTCGGTGCCTGTTAGAGACCATGAAGAGCCTGTTAAGGTCAACTTGAACAAAATCATGATGGTGTCCCTTGAAGGACCAACCTTTGTGATTTCCCATCCCTCTCACATACACTACTATTCCTCTTGACCAGATAGAAGTTCACTTTGTGAAGTTGCCCTCATGTCCCCTGCACAGTGGGTTATACTACCATGGAGGTTACCAGCACCGCTAGACTTTGTTGCACAAATGTTCACAAACCACATCAATGGATCTGAAGACTTCTATGAATTTCAGCTGTTGTATATTTTGCACAAATCTGACATGCATTAATAAAAGACATGCTTTGAGTGTCTCAATGATTTGTGGAAGCAGTCCTAAAGCTTTACTTTTTCGAAATAGTCCTACAGAAAAAAACCCTCTATTCTCGATATTTTACAGCTTTTCTTCACCCTGCCTCCCCCTGCTGTCTTACAAATACTGTTTAAGATTAAGCATACGTTCCGCATTTTTTGGGAAGTAACATATCACACGTGCTTTATGTAAATCCAGATGTTTACAGTGGTGTCATATCACCAGACCACAGGAGTTTAAGAGTCCCCTCATGAATAGGTAAGGTAAGATGGCCAGCACCATACATGTTTTTGGGAAAGAGAAGGGTGTTATTCCTCTTTAGGTTTCCTTTTTTTATTTGCCACAAAATGTTGCCGTCCTCAAACACCCTTGGTAGCATTGGCAAACCAATGGATCTGGCTTGCATTTTGAGTGTTGAATAACAGTTTATTTTAAAAACGCCAACAGAGTGAAAAAAAATGATTGCTTTCTGTATACAACGCATTTATAAGATATACAATTTAATATGTGGGGATTGCATGTCCTTTTGAGAAAATGGTCCCTTCGGCATTGCAAAGTAATCACTCTATAGGGGGAGATGATACACCAAAGAGCCAACAGCATGAGGTGAGAGAGGGAAATACTCTATAACCGATAAAAAAAGCCATGCCCTTCATTCCTCTTCAGGAGTATTAGTGGCAGGTCTGAATGTGGGCCATTGCTACTACCGCCAGAGGCGTCCTTTGTCTCATAAAAATTTCATTTTTGCACAGATTCAAAGCACTGCAAAACAAATGTGCCTTATAGATGCAAAATGTGACTGTTTGTGGTAAGGAGGGTGATAATTATTACTCCAATGTAATTAGCGGCCCAATAAACGTATGTGTAAAAATGGTGAATAGGCTACAAAAATAGGGGCATATGTAAAAAAAAAAGTGGCTGAGCGCGGGTTAGTTTCAGAATTGCTAATGCCACGTTCTGTCACTTTAGAAACCCAGGGATGCTTAGTATTTACTATAATATGGTGCACCCCTGCATTTCTACCTGCACTGGTGCTTAATTCAGCTGTCTAGCGCTAACGCAGGCTCCCTTGCACCATAGTTAGGGTCCAGAATTTTGAAGCCAAAAACTGGGACATTTCCCAAAAATAGAAGAAGGACTGAAATTTTACTTCAAACGATGAGAGCGCTCCTCAGCAGAGAATTACAGAACAGGCAGTAAGAACATACATAAAATGCAATTTTTAAACCCAGTAGCTCGCCTGTTAATTAAATTGCTTTCTTGAAACAACTGCTAACTATCCCTGCTTTGTAAAACATAAAAAACACCTTCCACCGTTTTCAGTCGACCCTCTTTAAAAACCGGGCCATGAGCTACATTTCTTGAAATTTGCTGAGACAGCTGGTTAAAAACTGGGACCGTCCTGGCAAAACAGGGACACCTGGTCACCCTAACCATAGTGCAAGGGTGCTTGCTTTGAGGGAGTGATTGTTTATGTGCAGGAAGGTCTCCCTTCCTGCACATAAACAATTATTCATGGCAATTGGCTTTTTCTATGTGTACTGCACAATGCAGCACACATGGACACCGCAACAACGAGGAGAAATAAAGCATTTCTCCCCGTTTCGCCATGTTAAGACCAGGTATTCCCTGGTCTTAATTTTGTTGCTGCGTCCTATTTACGCCACTTTTGTAAAGAGGGGGCAGCATCATAATCAATGGGTGTTGTGGCAGAACGCTCACAGCAACACCCACTGCACGTCCCTTTCACGCTAAGTGAAACGTGAAAGGGGGCTTTATTTACAAGGAGGCGTTAAGCCACATTAACACCGCTTTGTAAATAAGGGGAAGAGTTTATCGCCCAAGGAACATCACTAAATGTGACGTTCCTGTGGCTATCGGTGCTTGTAAATGTGCCCCGTAGTATTTACCCTGTTTAAGGCTCAATCCAATGCCTTTCAGCTTGTACCTTGTTTGCATAGGCACTTATCACCAAGTACGAGCTTAAGTAAGTGCCTATCTTGATAATATACGGGAGAAGGCGGTATTTGCACTCATGTCCTAAGAGGCAGACAAGTGTAACCCGTTTTGTTAATTTAGATGTTAATTGAGGCTATTGATATCGCCGAAACCTAGGCCAAGAGGGCATGATGCTCTTTAGATAGGTCAGAGGTGTGTGTACGTACCAAGGAACGTAGGCAACAAGTGCATTGATGGAAGTTTACGAAAGTGAATGGCTATTACACATTACATGAGCAAGGAGGAGAGATATAAAAGTTTCTTCATTCCACAGAATTAACTAATCCAAATTCCTCTGCCAATGCTACTCCCTTCTCAGTTACTGTGCCCTTAGAAGCATGTGTTGAGAGACACCATTTTCTAGAAAATGCTGTACAGCAATATGTGATCTAATATCTGACATATGTAATTATACATATAGCCATCAGAGTTTCTGTCCCCAGATGACATAAACATTAGTGACTGTGCTGAAAATAGTTACCCTTTATTCATGGTGCCATAGAATTAACATTGGCACATTGTGGCAGTGTGAAGTGTTTGTTTGTAAATCTGCACCCAATTCCCTATGCTGGCACTGATTACAAAGTATAAGTATAATTTCCGATTCCAGCATAAGCAGAAGATTGTGAAGGGATCAGATTTGTGATTATGCTGCGCTCCCTGGTAAATTTGGGCGAGTCTAACTAGTTTAAACATAAGGACATTTTAAATACATACGTAAAAAGCTGCACTAAGCACCTATTTTTAATACACTTCCGAATTTTCTTCGGGCTTGAATTCTAGAAGGCTGTTATGTTGGAGACGGAACATCTCAACTTGCAAAGTGAGGAAAAGGAGATATGTGGATGACCCCGTCACACGTGACTCCAATAGGCATGACGTGCACAGGGGATAGAATAAAAGGCCTGGGGGCTGGACCTCATCGACAAAAAACTGAAAATTACTGGTGTTGGCTACCTTCTTTACGTGAGCTGTGTAGATATCTTAGGCCACTCTGGGCGACCCAACAAATTGGCGACAAAGGTGCGATTGCGGTGTTTTCTGCCAGTGCACCCTGAACCTATTCAACGGCCCACCTGCAGGTCTGTGTGTCTTGTCGGCGAAGGCTGTGTCACTTTCTTCCTGTGATCGACAGCCTGATGGTTCCGGCCATGCCACACACCGAGGGTACCCACTTTTTGAATAGCGGAACCGCCTCTACTACCTCTGGTACCTTTAACGAGATTAGGTAAGGACGTCTTCCTGGGATAAGTTCCCCCCTCTTTCTTTTGATAGTATTTTACATCATGATATCACAGCTAGTGGTAATCACGCTTTTCCCCGACTCTCATTTTTTTAGAATATTGGACCTGTGAGGCAGCTTTCCACATTTAATTTGAGACTCTCTGCGATTGAGCACCCTGTTTTGCGTCTTTTTCACGGGCAGGTGAGCTTGGTCACTGATGCTGTGGTTTCTTTACAATCTGGATATTTTTTTATACTTGTTTTCCAATAAGAACACTGTATCTTTTAGGAATGCCCTTTTAAGACTTTGTGACTAATATTTGGATGGAAGCCTTAGTCTCCAACCTACACATCAACCCCCCACCCGTCTTTTGAATTACGGACGGATAGGTAAGCTGTCATCTTTCACAAATGTGATGTAACTAAGATAATTTTTACTTCTCTGGTCATTCCTAGAATGTATTATATTTTGGTTTCTCCCTTCAGTGAGCATCCACATCTTTTGAGGACTTCTTTCATCAAAATATAGAAGATTTCTGGTTCCTTATTTTTAAGGTAACTCATATGCACTAATCACGGACTGACATGTTTGAGTATAGATGAGGAGGATCTGGCTTTAACCTTCCCTTGGGTACAGATATAGGTTTTTGCTTGGTTGACATGTCTATTAGCCCATTACTGTGTTTTAAATTGTATATGGACTTATTCCACTGAGGTCCACACCGTCCTGTTGCACAAATCCTCTGTTCTCTGGTATGTGAGTTCCTCTCTTTTTTTTAAAATAAACTTGTTGCTATGTGGTGTACCAACAATGTTGAGTGAGTGATCTCTATTGCGACTTCCCTTTTCTGTCCTGAAGAAGACCCTCACTGCAAGGGGCACCTTCCCTGCATTTTACTTTGGGTCGAAACGTAGACTTCTACTTCACTTTACCAGCCTCTACCGCTAGCATGATGCATACAGCTGTCTCAGAAGCATGGTGTTTATAAAGTCTATTGTACTGATTTATACATTGTGTATGACCCTGGGATCAGGAGATCATCCGAAATTTCTGTTGGGAACTTCAAAATAATTGTATATATTGCTTTCTTACCCTTTTTTCATTTAAGATTATAAGATTGTGTGTATATCCTCACTTATATGTCCCCCATTCCCTGCCTTACCTCCCCCTCCTTTGCATATGGGCACTTATTTATAATAATTTTCACTCAATGTATTCTAATGCATAGCCATTTAATATGGTCCCCAGTACATTGTGAATAAAAACTTTGTACATCACTTTTTGTTTCATGTATGTACGTATAAATGTGCCATTATTCGCTATATATTTCATTTCTCCCAGTCTGGGACCACACTGCCTATAACACACACCGAGGGAGAGCAGCTGCTTGCACCATTACTATAGGCTGTTCAAATGAGTCCACAGCCCTTCTAAGGGCATGTCCATAACAAACCCACACACGGTACTGATGCCGCCTACACCTGTATGACCCATGATAACTTTGGTACCCACTCTTGAGCCTTTTGTCATGGAGGGCCCCCTTCCACGCAGACAACACAGTGGAAAGACTGGGTAGAGAGGCTGGAAAGTTACTTTGTTGCTGTGGCATTAGAAAATAACCATCGCCCCATGCTCCTATATTTAGGGGGTGCCACCATTCACAAGCTGAGGAAGTCTGTTGGGGAGGCTGGCTCACCTTTTACATACAATGCTCTGAAGCAGGCTCTCGCTGCATATTTTGAACTGTTCGTGAATCCTGTTTATGAGCAGTTCCTTTGACATCAAGCCAGGCAGCTTCCTAAAGCATCAGTGTACACTTTCTATACTCGACTAAAGAAACTTGCCAGTACCTGCACGCTGCCCCATGTTCATGATGAGATTCGGCCCTAGTTCATACACAGTTGTATATCTTTCAAGCTGAGGAATAACATTCTACAGGTCTCGGGATGTCCATGGCAGACATGCTAATGATGAGGTGGTAGAAGGAACTTTCGAAGGGGAGTGCGTGCACTTGGAAACAGCTCTACAATGACAGGTAAAGACAGAGTCTGTCAATGCGGTGATGACTATGGGGGCAGAAAATAAAAAGATACATCCCAAACCTGCTGCATGCATAAAGGTGTGTTACATGTGCGTTGGACCCTAACCTCATCAGGGGTTGTGTCCTGCCCAGGGGAAGAGATGCAACAAACAAAATCATTTTGTCAAAGTATGCCATTCATCCGCATCTCAAAAGGCATGAAAACTCAAGCCAGTCAACTTCAAGTAGACACCAGTGGCCCCAGATGATAAAGAAGACATGGATGATGATGATGTGAAAGGGGTGCTACACATACTGCAAGCCATGAAAACAGGGGAATACCCCTGACAGCGCACCCTGAAATACACAGCCCTTTTTTCGGGCCACCACATCTCAGCCCTAATTGACATGGAGCTTCGATAAACATTCTGTCACAGTCTGTGTTACAAACTCAACCGCTATGGCCAGTCCTGCGCCCCACCGCCATCCGGGTATTTGCTTTTGGGTCTTCAATACCACTTCTAATGGCAGGGTCTTCATGACAGCAATCTCACATTAGTCCAGTTCAACACGTGCCAAGGTGTATGTTACCAAGAGTGTCTCTGGAATGTTGCTGAGCTGCCAGATGGTGGACCGACTCCATTTAGTCTCTTTCGCTTCCAGTGTGCACCTAGGGAGTGTGGACGATTTGTTGGCTAAATCCTCACAGCTATTCAACGGCATTGCATGTTTAAAAGACCGTCTCAAACACTTCCATATCAAGAAATCGATCCAGCCCGCCGCACTGCGACATCACCAGGTGGCTTTCCATCTGCACCCAAAGGTGGAGGATAAACTGAGAAAACTTGAGCAGGTGGATATCATTGAGAGTGTAGATGGCCCTACACCCTGGGTTTCCCCGATTGTGGTGGCTCACCAGACTAAACAGCCCGATGAAGTTAGGATTTGTGTTGACATGTGCTTACCTAACATGTCAATCCAGCATGAACATCATCTGATGCCCACCAAAGATTATATTGTTGCTGAAGTGAGTTGATTGTGATGGTTTTCAAAGGTAAATCTCCGAGCAGGGTACCATTGGCTGCTGCTGGCTCCAGAACCAAGAGCAATTACTACGTTTTCCACCCATGTGGGTTTAAGGAAATAGAGAATGTCTCAGTTTTGGAGTGTCAAGTGTAGCTGAAGTTTTTCAAGTCACAATGTGTTGGCTGTATTGGAGGGGTTCGCCAATGTCAGTGATGACATCCTAGTACATACCCCAACTATTTAGGAACATCTTGACAGGCTGAGGTCGATGTTCAAATGATTAGAGGACAGTGGTCTCCCCCTACCCGGTGAGAAATGTGCATTTCTCAGAAGGGGATAGCTTTCCACGGAAACGGATTCACTGAGAATGGGGTCATGCCTGATCCCTCAAAACTCCTAGAAATTCAATAAGCCCCTGCACCTACCAGCATTATAGGCATTCACAGTTTCTTGGGATGGTTACATACTATGGCTGGTTTATTTTAAATTTGACCACCCTCACTGCTCCACCTCAAGAACTACCTAAATACAAATGCAGTTTGGGGCTTGAGGCCTGCCCAAGAGGACGTTTTCCAAGTAACTATACAAGCTCTGTCTACACATACCACTTGGGCTTGTTTTGACCCTCGCCATGAATCAGAACTGTTGGTGGATGCCAGCCCTTCCGGCCTCGGGCATTCTACCTCTATTCACTAGGTTATCTTCAAAGCCACCTCCATGGTTCGAGAAGTGGATCTTTCAGCTACAGGAATACCATTTAGTGTACTGACCAGTATCTCAAAATACAGCTGACTATTTATCCCAAAATGCAAGACCAGCCACAGTCGGTGAAGCATCTAATGCTAAGGATATGGAAGAGTATGTTGGGTGATGGTAGAGTGGCCTCAGCGTTTGCCTATCTCCCTGGAGGACATCATAGTAGCTTCTCAGTCAGAAGACTGTCTTCAGCTAGCGGTCTTGACCGTGGCCTCCGGGAACTGGCACACCCTCACTCACAATTCATCTCATTGCACAGATGAAGCCCATTTGACATTGTCTTTGTTACACAATGTGAGCCACAACCTTGATATTTTTCCTGAAGGGTGTCTACTGACAGGTCCTTGGGTGATAAGTCCAGTGTCTTTGCAAAAACAGGTGGTGGATCTAGCCCACTTTGCCCACCAAGGAGTAAAAAGAATTAAATCCAGGCTCAGGTGGAAAGTATGGTTGCCTGGTTTGGATGACTGGGTAGAACGCACCTTGAGATATTGTGCCAAGCTGCTAGTCCTTTCGAGCCGCCTGCACCACACATTACATAATCCAATCCCCCCATTCCCTGGTACAGAGTGAATGACAGTTTTGGAAGCTTGGTCCCGAGACCTAGCTCAAGTTTAGGAAACTGAACTAAATGGTCAGTGTAACCTTACAAGAAAGAAAAATTTCTTTCTAGTGTCTCCTCACTCACCGGGGTTGCCCCACGGTGACATGCTTCATCATTGGGGTCATTCCAGTTCTCTACGAAAAGGGGCGTGCTATGACTCACGAACTACGCAGGAGCACTTAGAAGTGAAAGACTATGTGTTGTGCAAGCAAGTGGTGGAGTGGGTGTAAGTGAGTTAAAAATACCGTGCTTAGTGGGCCTCAACAGATTTATTATGCTCCTAGGCAGGTATGTTAAAAGTGGGGTGAATATCACTGTAAACCAACCTATAATGAGGATTGGTTCAGTGAAAGAGAAAGGTCAACATGTTTCATGCTACCCTTAGCATTTCTTCAGGACCATGCTGGGACCAGCCCTGCATTTGCCGCTCCTAAATCCCTAGTTAGGGAGTGATACATTAAGAAAATACACTTAATAACAAAGGCATGCGTTCGTATTAGAAATACATAAGTTTGTACTGATTTCACTTTGCACAGAATGACAGCACGTCAAATAGTAGACGGGCCAAGCAACGGTATTTACGATTTGATAACTTGGTGCTTGTCAAGAACTGATATCCGGGGAGCAAGTTTATGCTGCTGTTTGAGTTTGAGCCATGGAGAGTGAGTGCCGTGAAAGGAACTATGGTCACTGCCTGAAAAAATGGTAAAACAATCACGAGAAACATGACGTTTTTTACACTGTAAAGGAAGTCAGATTCTGAATCAGAGAACATTTGCTGTGCGCCTCTAGTGGACGAACTTGGAAGTGATGAGGACAATGTCAGAGGTCTGCAAGGTGGAGTCCACACATTCCTTCCGGCACCGCTTGGGGAGTTAGATGATCATCACTGGCAGAGCGATTCCCCCAATCCCAGGGGAATAGTAAGAGAGACGACACTAGACCAGATGGACCAGATGAGCTTGAACGGGACAAGCCAGGTTCTCATAGGCAAGAAATGTCTTACGACCTCGGCCAGTGACTTCCACAAACTTGAAGGATTTCGTATTAATCTGAGAATGTTTTTCTTTTACTGTTCAGGTATAATACTGTACCTGTGTATTCTCTAGTTCTTTGTGCAATGGTGACTGAGTTATTTAAAGTAAAGTTGCGCATGTGATGTTTACAAATGCTTAGTTCGCGTGCAAGTTCTAGCATATTAGCTTTTATTTGTTTTTGCCTTATATTTTGTTTGTTTAGGTAAAGTAGGAATGTTATGTTGGGGGTGGAATATCACAACTTGTAAAGGTCGGGGAGATAATTGGATGACCCTGGTACGTATGGCTCTAATGGTATTAGCCATGACAAGTACAGGGGATGGAATAAACAGCCTGGAGCCTGGCCCTCGTGGTCAAAAGAATTAAAGTATCTGGTGTCGGCTATGGGGCATATCAACAAGCGGCAGCGATAATTTTTGCTGGCCGCCCCTAGCATGAGGAATTTTATCGCCTGCTATCTCAGATAATTATCGCCATGCTAGCGCCGTATTACCAGTGCTTAGCGCAATGGCGATAATTATTCCTGAGATAGCGATGTTTTCCATGGAACATCGCTGGTTTTCCAGCCATGTCCAAAGGAAAACGGCTATATCCTTTTTGATAGGGCTGGGTGGTCTCAGCCTTATAATCCACCACCTATTGACTAACATTGTTTAGTCAAAGGAAAAGCAGGCGTAAGGAAAGTAGCGATAACCAAGGTTAGCGCTACTTTTCTTATCGCTATGCTTGTTAGCATGTCCATTGATTATTGGAGAAATGTTGGTTAGCGAAATTTCTCCAGTATTTTGAGCTGGAAGGTCCACTTTGCATCTCATTAGAGATGCAAAGGTGAACGTTACAGGAAAGGGCGCTAAAGTAAGGATTCACGCGGTAGCGTTACTTTGCTATGATTGCGATAAAATTATCGCTGCTTTTTGGCAGAAAACGGCCGCAAAAGTGGCAAAAATGATTTATTGCCTACTTGTTGATATGCCCCCAACTTCTTTACATGCGCTGTGTAGATCACGTGGGCCATGCAGGGCAACCAAACAAAGTCCGAGTCCGATGTGGTAATTATCGCATCCAATAATAATCTGACACAAGGTGTTTGGAATCTATTGGAAGCGATAATTATTCTAAGATTTGGGTAAATAGCATGCAGATTTTGGTGCGGGAAGCATGCTAGTGTAAATACTGGGCCTTTTCTCCTTGTTAAATTTGACTTGCTGAAATTTAACAAAGAGTGCAATCTTGATCACATTTAGTAATTACTAGATACGATAAACATCACACTACTTTTAATTGCGATCCATGCACAAACTTTCAAAGGATCACAATGTAATGGGAAACTTGTAATCAGGCTCTTAGTGTCAAATAATCCTGTGAGGTAGTTACCGCAGCCCAGCATATGAGCATTTACAGAGTGCAGTACATACGCTATCCTATTCTGATTCACTCATAATTAGAGTGCAAGTATTACCAAGCCTTTGATTGGCACGTAGGCATTTACCACTAATGCTGTTATGGCAAAAGAATAAGGCAAATCAAAAGTTGAGCTGTGCGTAGGGAAAAATCTCTAGACTGCTAAAGATCCTCTGATATCTACCCAGCCCTGCGCCAATGAAATTGCTCGTAGTTCTGAAAAATGTATTTGTAGAGGTGTTAGGTTAGAGCATCTGGACACCATGGGGTAGATCAAAATGTCACGCAATGCAGCACAGCAATAAACCTTGCTACGTTGCATTATTGGCAAGGAGAGGACAGGAATGCTCTATGTTTACAGTATATGGCGCGTTCCTGTCCTCTCTTTGCACTGGCTCACTATGTGCTGCCTAGCACCAACTAAGACAAGTTTGCATTATGGTGCAAGGATGCCTGTGTTGCAGGCAGGATTGTTTTTGTGCAAGAAGGAATACCTTCAAGCTCAAAAATAATCCTTTGGTGCTTTTTGCAGCAGAATGCAGCACGCGCAGAGGAAAACGTAGGAGAAATAAAGATATTTCTACTTGTTACACCTCCCTTGGGAAGGCATTGCATTTTGACTCTTTACCAGGTCTTCCATTTGTGGTAAATGTGGAAAGCTCGAAAATCCATGGTGGATGGGTGCGAACACCCGCACTCAACCCATGGAATGCCTTCCTGGGGTAAAGTAACACAAAGCAGGGACTTGCACTGCCTTGCGTTGCTCCAGATTTACCAAACCACGCAGGGACACGCAAGGGGGCCTTTTGTGACTTTGTAATTCTCATTCTAGGTTCTGCAGGGCCCTGTCTCCTCTTGTGTGGCACAAGGGCGATACAAAACCTTTGATAAAAATGCCTCCAAATACCCCCAGTCATGGACAAGGTTTTGGAAAAATACAGTGATGGCAGCCCCAACAGTATCTAACTCAAAGCACGGTAAGGACTCTGCCAGATTAATTAAGGAGAGTGAAATGCTGTCAATACAGACATGATGACTTATGCAAATACCGCAGCAGAGCCAGCTCCTTACTAATCGTGCACTGAGTCATTGCAGATCTGTTGTCAATTTCAGTTAATAATCTAATCTTGGATGCTGTGTTCCTGATAATTGATGTGAAAATCTAATGGCTCCAAACCATTATCTGATCCTTGTAAAAAATGAAAACACGTTCATTTATAAATATCACACACTGCAGTATTTTATGTTTGCTGCTACAGTGTGCACTAAAACTGTCAACAGGTATCAGAGCACTATGCAGCACCATGGATCATCATGCTCTTCCATTTCTGCTTTATGCTTTATATTCCACATGTATGGAACTAAACAGCTACAATGTACATTTTCTTTTTTTGTTGTTGCAGTTTTTTTATAGCGGAAACATGACCCGAAGGTATTGGAGCACTAGTTACATTACACAAGGCCACAATAATTTTTTGGTAAGCACAGGGAGATTAAGTGCTTTGCCCACAATCACAGGATGTTGAGCCGAATCGGAGCATCAAATCTGGTTCCCCAGCTCCAATGTCAGCAGCTCTGACTGTTAGACCTATTCATGTGTAGTGTAGTGCCTATTCATGTAAAAGACAATGCCCCTGGAGGGTACCTCAGAAACACACACACACTTAGCACTGTAGTGTCAGATGTTCCTGGAACAGTATCTCTTTGATGCACTTCCCATTGTTTCTGGCAGTCTGGGTGACCTGGGGCCATATTACAAATAGGGCGCAGCACTGTCCATGTTTGCCCCGCGCCGCACCATTGAGGTAGTGCCCTGGGAACAAAGTAGGCCAGTAGACCCTGTTACTGATAATGTGCTGCCCCCACTGCAGCTGCAAACCTGTGTGTGCCCCTGGGGTAGCACATTAGTTAAAAAAGGAGCAGATCTTTGAAGCAGCTGCCCTGGCACCACCTGCCTGCAAAGCAGAGGAGACAAGATATCTTCTGCAGGCAGGTGCAATGAGCGACTGCACCTGTCTTTAAGAGGATGCCTCAGGGGGACAAGGGTCCATGGGACCCCATCTCCTTTACAGAGAGACACCCTCAGGGGTGCTCTGACTGTGCCAACTCTTTGTTACGTGTGATCCTTAGAAGTGCGGTCCTACGCGAAAAGCAAGTCACTTCAGCTAAAACTAAAGATCACTGCGATCTGCTATTAAATAGGCTTAATTGGACTTGATTTTTAACTGCTAACCACTGATTTCGGCCAATGTATACCTGTTCGACTGCCTGCCTGACCCTAACATGGCGGCCGATCGAGAGAGAAACTTCGATCGCAGCTCCGTTCACGGCCGGCGCAAGGTCCGCATGTCTAACATGGGATGGGGCCCAGCATGACCTCGGGATCGGCCCGGGGATCCAGCGCACTGCTTCCCCCACCACCATCCGGACGTCTACTCCTATGGACAGCTCCAACTCAGGGATCGCTCTAGACAGATGATCACCACCCTTGAGTGCAACACCACCTGAACACCTGGCTGAACGATGGCAAACATTTCCTGCTCTGTAAATATGTAATATATATTTGTCCAAGCCTAATCGCTGTTAAATGTAATCCTGAGTGAATTTGTAATTTGTATACATATAACCCAAACCACTAGTATATGTAGTAGTCCTTTGTACTAACTTTCGTTCGTATGTGATTTTAGAATTTATCTGTTTGTATCTCTTCCTTGAGTGACTTTACAACTTGTACATTTGCCATTTTTTTCTGTTTGTATCTCGTATGTAACTCATGTAATCCAAAGTCCTTTTATAACGCAACTGGTTCTTTTGTAAAGCACTCTGACACCTTGGGTAATGTTCGCGCTACATAAAATCGCATTAAATAAATAAATTAAATAAATAAAAAAATCTGTATGACTCCTGATCCTGTGCTTGATCCATAATACAAAAAGAACAATTGATGGACAAAATGCAGAACAATGTCATACATTCACCCCAGTACAGAGATCTGGGCCTAAATGTATCGTTTTTTGCCCCCCCTGCCATGTCAGTTTGAACCCAGCCATATGCAAATCAGTCTTGACCCTGCGCCCAATTGGAACAGTCCAGCCCGAACTGCCATGCCAGGTCCTCCCTGACCTGGAAACAAGCATCCTAGGACCGGTTTTGGGGTTTCACCACTCATCAGCCAAGGTAGCTTAACTCCAGTGGCATGGAGAGCACGGAACCATGTCTGGGCACACCCATCCCACTGGGGGTGACAAATGCAAAAAGAACAATTGATGGACTGAATGCAGCACAATGTCATATATTCACCCCAGTACAGAGATCTGACCCTAAATCCATCCGTTTTTTGCTACCCATGCCATTCCAGTTTGAACCTAGCCTTATGCAAATCAGTCTTGGCCCTATGCCAAATGGGAACAGTCCAGCCCGAAATATGTCAGGACAGGTCCTCCCTGGACTGGAAACAAGTATCCTAGGACCGGTTTCGGGGTTTCACCCCTTTTCAGCCAGGATAACTTGACTCCAGTGGCATGGAGAGCACAGGACCCATGTCTGGGTACACCCATCCAACTAGGGGGGGGGGGGGGGGGGACAAATGCAAAAATAAAAATAGATTGGCAGAATGCAGAACAATGTTATACATTCTATTCTATTCTGGATTTGGTAAAGCGCAACAGCTACCCCGGCAAAGGGGTGTCCCGGCGCTAAGAACAGACACACTACTCTGAGGTGGGGGGGAGGGGGAAACTAGACGGCGGGGAAGAGGTGAGTCTTGATTGCTTTACGGAAAGCAGGGAGGGAGTCGATAGTGCGAATGCTAAGGGGGAGATCGTTCCACAGTTTGGGGCCAAGGACAGAGATCTGGAATGTATCTATGGGATATACGCCCTGTACATCGGAAGAGTGATAAAACATACGGCATATCAGTGAAACTTGGTAAAACTTTGAGTGTTCTTTACTTTGTGAGAGGGGCTCTCAGCTCCACATAGTGGGTATGATAAATATCCTGCTACCTAAGGTCTCTCGGTCTTTCAGGACCTCAAGCATCTTGTTTCTTATTACTTTATCTAATCTGTTAGTGGTAAAGTCAGAAATGTGTACCACAAATCCCAAGCAACCAGTGGAACATCGGACTTCCCTCTATTGGGACATGAAGTAGCCATAGCTTGCTCTTTAGAGTACTGTCGTTAGGGAGGCGGGGATCTCTATACATAGTAAGCAGGAATCACCTGATATAGCAGAGGCAAGGCCAGAAAATAGGGTTGCAGTTAAAAAAAGAAAAGTCTTTTTGAGAGTTGGCTGACATTTGTTTTTACATTCACCAAGGAGAAGGGGTCCAAAGAGGCCTTTCCTTTTTGTGAATTTCTTACCTGCCCAACTCAGGATTCTGTAAATTTTCAATGTTTTGCTACCAGAATTTTGCTTGCAAAGCATTGCTACATGCCTCAAAGAATTGCTATTTAGAAGAGTCACTCTCAACTACCCCCTTACAAATAACGATTCGTAAAGCCTTTCTAAAACCATTTTGCGATTCCGTAACTTAATATCGAATCGCAAAAAGGGTTTAATACATACTAAAAAGCCATTTAGCAGTCACAACCCCTCGGATTTAGTGAATCACAGTCTTTGGGACTGCTAAATGACTACACACATCTGACTCAAAACTCTTAAAAGCATGGAGAAAGTTCACGGTTGAGGTACTGCCCAAATGGGATGACAGAGAACACCCAAGTGGTTATTTTTCATATAATGATCAGAAAAAAGATTTTACAACATAGTTTATATTTTGTACGACCATATAGGCTAGCTTTGGCTAAAACTGTTGGACGTGACAGCTATGTCAATAAGACTCTTGGCTGCAATTTATTTTCTGCAAAGCATGGAGTGCAGAGGAGGGAAGTGTGGCTAAGGCCTGAGCTGACATTCTGTGGGTTGGAACATACATGCCACTGAAAGGCATAGAGATGGATGCTTGATTCTCCAGCCAGTAAGAGCAGAGAAGCTGAAACCAGATATCTGAGGCTGTCTGGTTTTCATGTGGTCTATGCCATGCAAACAATGTCACCATTCGACATGCAACCTGCATACGCAACATGGCGCAGACCTCACTTTTTTCATTAATAAACTTTTAAGTTGACTAGGTCTTCCTAGACACTACATTCTTTCTTGCCCCTAATGAAATCTCTTCTGGCCGGGGATGTTATCCAAATGATGACATGTCCATGGCCGCCACCTCCTCAGCCTTTCCACTGTGGAGGGCACACCAATCATCAGTACAAGGCAGACAAACCTCTGCTCTCCAAGGAGTACCCTGGCCAGCCAATTCAACTACACTCTGCTGGCTGGAGCTGGCATTCGGAGCTTGATTTAGGAGCTGCCTAGGTCAGAAAAGGATACCCTTTGCCTACTATTGTTTCACATCAAAGGGGCTCTTGCTAGAGATGGGAGTAGGGATAACGTGGGAGAGTAGGAAGAGACCAGATAGATGTGATTGTCAGGAAATTCCGCTTGTGGAGACATATACAAAAGGTTAGAGAAAACCTGGACCAAGATTGAACAAAATGAGATGCACCACTGCTGTGTCATTCTGCCGCCCTAATTAATGCAATGGGCTCATGGTAAGTGTCCTTTCCCCACATTGTCTCTTTTGTACCCTGAACTGCCATTCCATACTAATATTAAAAGTGGATATAATCTGGGAGGAAGTCCTAGAAGGTCAGGATAATACCCCTTTATGCAAACTAGAAAGAACTGGGAATGTGGGATCTCATAAAAGTATTTGGCTTGCAAGGAGGGGTGAGGACAGATGGTAACATGAATCACAGCCACCCACCAAGGGCTTTGTCGCTCACCCTCACATGAGCAGGGCACCAGTCTGACTAGGGTCCTAGCCCATACCAGACGAGGGTTTGACTGCCTGGTGGTGTTAGAGGGACTTGGTCCATGGACACTTTCTCAAAATGTTTGCTTCCTTCAGCCCATCAGCAGCAGGCCGCAGTTTAAAGATTGTGTAGTTCTGCTGAAGGTGACAGCCTCTTCCATTTCCCTCATCGTTCATTTGGTGTATTCGTTCTGCAGCAGGCAGTATCCGTGCATTTAAAAAAAGGGCATGGCCACTGCTCATTCTTCCATTTCTATTTATAGCCCTGTTGTCATCCTTTTACTCATTCAACACTATCCCTGCCTCGCACTTATTGACATACGGATTTCTAGGCCTTTTCGCATTTACAGGTGCACATACACCTGTTGTGGTCTACACACAGACAACATCCCTATACCCCTGTGGCTGGGATGGTACTGTGTAGCTGCCTACATGTTTTAAAAGTATAGAATAAACAATAGATGTACCATGGAGCTGGCATTAGAAGCCGGGAGGGTGACGCTGGATAAGTCCTCATAACTAGTTAAGAGACGCCCAGCTCGCCATACCTGAGCACCACCCCACTGAACTCGGATTTATGGACTGTGAGAAAAACGCTGTGGTTTCTCTCTCACCAACATGTTATTTTTTCCTTTGAACCAGTAACAGGATGCCCGGTGATAGAATTTCATGGTGTCTGAGAACAATTGTCAGTTCTAACGCAACTGCTACCAACTCCCTTCCTTTTCCTTTACAATAATAACACGAAGAACAAAAATATAAGTCCGAAAATAATGTGAATACTTGTTCTCTGCTCAGAGATTTTATTATACAGGTGCGATTTCCGTCAGTTTACGCTGTGCTTGTGAGAGATACTGAAACAAACAAACAAAACAGTAGTGTAAACAGGGCACCTACCCCCGAACCAGCCGAAGTATTGGCCGACCCTACGCAGACTTCTTTCACCATCATAAGGTTATAGGTACAGCCACGGTTGGTGCAGCAGGTGCAGTGACACCGGAAACAGGCAAACATAGGGGCTATTGCTATATTTTATTACCCCAACAGCAGCCAAAGCGCCAATTTTTTCTTGCTAACACCAGTGCACAGGTCATTCAAGCTATGCTACTGGTTAGACTAGAGGGTTGTTCATATTCCATGCCTGTTCCAGAGTTGCCCTACTTGCTGAAGGCCATAACTGAGTTCAAATTAGAATAAACTTTATTGGTGATGTTTAGTGAAGCAGACCCCACTTCCGTTCATATTCAGAGTGCTCTCGTGCAATCTTAAGTTCTGGTCACTTTTTACAAGAAGCTCTCTTGATCCCATGTGGTGGACTGTCATAAAAAGTGCCGAATTAAATGGCAGTGCTGAGAACAGGTAAACAACGGCCCAAATCAAGCACTGGATTATTAAGCAAATGCTCCTTTTGTGATTAGTTGATACCTAGCTTTATTTTTCAATAATGAAGTTTGACAGCTGCTCCATGGTATCTGTTCATTTCCTTTTGGTACTGGTAGAAAACTGGCTATGTGTTGACGGCAATCATAATGAAGACAGGCATTTGCCATTCTGTGCTATTTTCATGTATATTGATGAGCTTACTTCACATCAAAGTGACTCAGCTGGTTAGATAGATTCTGAATCAAAAATATTTATTAATGAGACCCACTATCTGCTGTGTCAGTAAACAAAAGCAGGTTAATGACAAGCTTTGTATTGGCCAGCAGGTTATCAACCTTGTTGCAAAATTGTAAAACACTTTCACTCCTCTGAAAGCAGCAAAAATAAAAATTCTGAGAAATTGCAAAAATGTAAACAGCAAATTAATATTCATGTACAAAATAATAATTGCCACTATAATTTCAAGCAAATTGTTTGACAGATCTATACATATAAGATAAGCACAAAGTGCTTGATTCTCATACAATGTGTTAAAACTGCACCTACAGGTCGATGTCCTAACATGCATGCAACACATACAAGCACATGGACGCAGGAAGTATGTGGGATGTGGGGGATATATCCCCACCAGATTTTGGGGTCGATTCCGATGTCGGACAGAAGGGCTCCGAATCGGATTCAGGTTTGCCTTGCGGCCGCGTTTTAAATGAGCAAAAAGAGACAGAACCTCTAGATGGGCCTATATTTCTTTCAATAATGGATATATCCTAATAATTAGTAAAGAGATGCCAAAGAAAGATCCTTAAGATATTATTCAAACATTAGAAATTTTTATTTAGACTATTTTGTCATTTTCTTAAAAAATGATTTTAGAGATTCATATATATAAATACATATCATTGTCACTGTGCAAATAAACATTTATACATGTATTTGGTGAAAATGTTATCATTTCAAAAATGCCCTCTAGTAACAATTGATCCTATAGATCAAGAACGACAGATTCACACAGACATCATACAACATACAATATCAACAAAGAATACAGTGCATACCTAACAATATATACAACTCGGCAAAGTTATACAAGACATAGACTAATACAGGTGATAGCTCTAAGGTCTACTTAAGAGGGAACGATTAGGAACCTAGATGGAATGGTTCTAGTGGTTATGATGTGATTGACCAAATCGTATCCAGGACAAAGATGTTGAGCCGACGTACGTTTCGGTGAAAATCACCTTCCTCAGGGCCAAGGACAGAAAAACTAACAAGTGATACAAATATCTTAAAAATGTGAGGGCAACACACAAAATTCTGAAAAACAGAGAGGTAAAAGAAATTTCAGTATCATAATCTCTTTTGATTTCTTACATTTTTACATCTTAGTTTTTGGCATCATATATTTACACAAATGACTACTTTGTAGTTTAAAAATATTAATGCAAGCTCATAGTTAGCTGAACATCTTACTAAGTGAAGAATAGGTAGACCAGAGACGTTGTGAGTCCACAAAGTGAGGAGATAGAAAGCCAAAATCCAAAGGTATATGCCCAGTAGGTCTAAATCACTTTGAGTGGTGATTGATAAAGTACCAAGAGCATGCAGTGCCTCTAAAGTTCTGTGGTAATGTGCTGTAATCCCATATTATGAAAGGATGTATATAGGGTTTACCTATGGTGTAGAAAATCTACTAATGTAGATGTTGGGAATTCTGGCGGGATTCTTTGAAGAAGATACTGCAAGATTAGAATACGGAGAGTTCCTTTAATAAACTGTTACAAAGGAAATAATTTTACTGCTGGTGTTGTTGTTGACAAATACCTCAAAGGGGTTTCTTTATTGTTAGAGCCGCCCGGGGGACTTCTCTGAGTAAAGGAGTAGTTTCTGTGTGAATACATACAAATATGAGGGTAAGCGAAAAGCTAACCAAGGTCAAAGTAAAATTATAACTGTTGGTAGCTATATTACCTGTTAGCATATACACGGTGTATTGATAGTAAAACTTGAGTAGTTTGAGTTAGGGCGCCACGATCTATATAATGACATATTTAGACATATAGATGGCAATTTGGGAAATATGACTAAAAACCGGCACACGTAATGTTAACAGAAACTGTTCACTGGTTAGAAGCTATTCTAATGTGAAGAGACTTCATTGTTACAGTGAAGAGAAAAGGCGTTATTTATGGTGATTTCCGTTTCTGCGAGTCATGTTATTTTAATTAGCTGTAGCTTTATTGGGTTAATGCTGCATACAGCAAAAAACACATGCGAGATTTAAACAGGAAATATACGCGCTAGTAAAACGGGTTCCGCTCTTAGTGAAATGAGGTCACATTAGTATGGATTGTATCTACTGCTCGTTACGTTAGTGTGGCAGTGCGGCATGTTTTGCACTCGATGGAGATGGTGGGCGGATTATCGTACCTTTAAAATAGCATTAGTTTCCCTCCTAAGGCGCAGTTAGGGGTACATCGCTTCGTCTGGGTAATTCTGGAGAAAGACCGTGTCTAAAATGAAAGGACAGCTCGGTCAGAGGTTTTGCGCGGGCTGTACCAGCAGAGCCTGAGATATAATCGGGAAAGTAATTTAAACACCAGTATTGCTGTCTAACAGCATACGGAGCTCTTGACAGCGTAATACAAGTAAAAAGCCTATGCATAGCGCGTTGGGAGAGCGGGTCTTACCTTACTCTTAAGATGCTGGGAGCACGACCGGGGGTTCTGTCCGGGAAAACCGTCATATGGCAGAGGCAGGCATGTATGGCTATTTAAATATAAAGTTGTAACTAGTGCCAGGTGAGAAGATGATAAACACTGAAATAGGACTGAAATCACGATGTGAACCAACTCATGGAAAAAGGACTATGAAAGGAATTACATGCTCTTTGGCATCCATCTTTTAATGGTAGCGGGTGATAGAATTATGTAAAAGGAGTGTGTATGAAAGCAGCATTAAGCTAATAGAAACAACAATGTCAACACTTGAAAGGGAGAGGTTTAGACAGCAGGAAGCCGGATTATGGCAAAAAGTGACACGAATAATCGTCGACACAGGAGATTATTTATTTGTGGAGGTTTGCAGTACTTAATGCGCGTGGACCTAATAGGATGGATCTTGTTTTGCTTACAGATGTGGCCATTTTACGAATTCTAGAGTGTGACTATCCACGAGATTTCTTCGTTGTGCCCAAAACGGACTGTGTCCAGATGATGTATCCAGAAGGTTTCGCGTTTTTTGCGAAAGATCGTAGGATCTTTGCCTGGGGGTGCGTGGACGCGCTCTAATATTTGCCATCGCAGGTCTTTTTCATTGTGGTCATACTGAACGAAATGGGACACCATTGGGGCATTGGTTTTTTGAGTTCTTATGGCAGATTTATGTTCCGATAGTCTCGTACGGAATTCTCGTGATGTTTCCCCTATATATCCTATCTCACACGGACATGTGATAAGATATATGACGTTTTTAGTTCTGCAGTTTGTCATTTCTTTTAGGTGTCCTTGCTTGTGTCTATAAGTCCATTTCTCGCCGGGGATTACTTGGTCACATGCGTGGCAGTTACCACATCTGTGGTTGCCCTTTGGCAGAGTATTGCCGTCCAAGGTTTGCTGTTTGTCTCTTATTTGTCCTTTCCACCTGCTGTGTACCAACTTGTCACAGAGATTTTGATTTCTTCTGAATGCCAGGATAGGTTTGCTTAGTTTACTTTCTGATTCATTTGTGTTCAGTATCTTCCAGTTGTTGTGTATGACCTTCCTTATTTTGTTGTTAACGGTGGAATGATTCAGAACACAGACCAATTTCTGGTCCTGAGATTTCGGAGTTGGGTTCAGAAGGACATCCCTATTGTAATATTTCGCTCTTTTCATGGAGCTGCGTACAAGACGTTTGGGGTATCCTCTTGCTAATAGGCGTTCTGTGAGATGGTTTGCATGAGTCATGAAATCTTTCATAGATGTGCAGCTTCTTTTTATTCGCAAGAACTCACCAAACGGTATTGAGTACTTTTGGCAGTTGGGATGATAACTGCCATGTTCTAGGATTGTGTTTTTTGCAGTGGGTTTACAATATAAGTCGACTGTTAATCTTCCCTCTGTATGTCGTACCCATATGTCCAAGAATTCCACTTGGTCTGGGGAGGAATTATAGGTAAATTTCAGATTTTTATCGGCTAAGTTTAGCCATTCCATGAATTCCTTTAGAAGATCTTCTGTCCCTGACCAGATAAAAAACACATCATCTATGAATCTGTGCCATCTGTTAATGTTCTCAAAAAACGGAGCGATTTCATTATAGATGTTTTGACGTTCGAATTCACCCATATAGATGTTCGCTATGCTGGGCGCACCAGATGCCCCCATGCTGACACCTTTTATCTGATGGTATATCTCATCTCCGAATTCAAAAAAGTTATTTTGTAGCACCACTCTCAGGCATTGTAAAATGAAAGTGTCCGGTCTGGATCCTGGTGTTCTTGCTAGCAGGGCTGCAACAGATTCCATCGCTTTGTCTTGAGGAATGTTTGTATATAGTGATTCTATGTCACAAGTCACTAGTAGTTGTGTAACATTATTAAATGGAGAGTTTTCAAGAACTTTGATCATATGCCCGGTATCCTTGATGTACGAAGCATACGTGGTGGTTAGAGGGCATAAGAAGGTATCCAGATACTTCGAGGGTGGTTCCGTGCTTGAATTTATGGAAGCTACTATGGGTCTCAGAGGTGGGTCCTGAGTGTTTTTGTGTGTTTTTGGAACACCATAGATAGCTGGGACCACAGGGTGGGTGTTGATGAGGTAGTCCATTTCTTTCTGGCAAATGAAGCCTTCCTCGAAAGCATTTGATACTAGCATTGTTATCTCTTCTGCTAAATTAGTGAGAGATCGTTTATTCGTTTTCCTGTAATGTTCTTCTACTCCTAGCATTTGGTTTATTTTGTCTTCATAGTGGCTTGTGTCCATGATCACAATCCCTCCTGCTTTATCACTAGGTTTTATTGTGATGTCTTTATTCTTTTGGAGCGTTTGTAGTGCTGATCTTTCTTCTTTCTCCAAATTGGAGTAAGGCAGTGGAATGAATTTTAGAACTCTTTCCAGTTCATTTAGGACACTTTTCTCAAATATTGCCACTTCCGGCCCTAACATGTCCAGGGTGGGAGTGACAATTTGGAGAAAGAAGAAAGATCAGCACTACAAACGCTCCAAAAGAATAAAGACATCACAATAAAACCTAGTGATAAAGCAGGAGGGATTGTGATCATGGACACAAGCCACTATGAAGACAAAATAAACCAAATGCTAGGAGTAGAAGAACATTACAGGAAAACGAATAAACGATCTCTCACTAATTTAGCAGAAGAGATAAAAATGCTAGTATCAAATGCTTTCGAGGAAGGCTTCATTTGCCAGAAAGAAATGGACTACCTCATCAACACCCACCCTGTGGTCCCAGCTATCTATGGTGTTCCAAAAACACACAAAAACACTCAGGACCCACCTCTGAGACCCATAGTAGCTTCCATAAATTCAAGCACGGAACCACTCTCGAAGTATCTGGATACCTTCTTATGCCCTCTAACCACCACGTATGCTTCGTACATCAAGGATACCGGGCATATGATCAAAGTTCTTGAAAACTCTCCATTTAATAATGTTACACAACTACTAGTGACTTGTGACATAGAATCACTATATACAAACATTCCTCAAGACAAAGCGATGGAATCTGTTGCAGCCCTGCTAGCAAGAACACCAGGATCCAGACCGGACACTTTCATTTTACAATGCCTGAGAGTGGTGCTACAAAATAACTTTTTTGAATTCGGAGATGAGATATACCATCAGATAAAAGGTGTCAGCATGGGGGCATCTTGTGCGCCCAGCATAGCGAACATCTATATGGGTGAATTCGAACGTCAAAACATCGATAATGAAATCGCGCCGTTTTTTGAGAACATTAACAGATGGCACAGATTCATAGATGATGTGTTTTTTATCTGGTCAGGGACAGAAGATCTTCTAAAGGAATTCATGGAATGGCTAAACTTAGCCGATAAAAATCTGAAATTTACCTATAATTCCTCCCCAGACCAAGTGGAATTCTTGGACATATGGGTACGACATACAGAGGGCAGATTCCTAAACCGAGCTGAATGTAATGGATCTCGCTTACAGACTCCGTAAACAGGGGCCTGAACACCCTTGATGAATGGAACAACACGGTCACCACTTGAGTTTCCATCCAGACCCTTGAGTTCTATCCATCATGATTCTTGAAACTGCCAGTCAATCAGTGATCTCACTTAGACTCCAACCGACCGCCTAAGCGGTTTTCCTTGCTATTGTGCATGCCTCACTATTCATGCCTCACTGCGCTTTCACTCTGATGTGTAATTACGTGTATTGTCATTTTACCGTGATGTTGATTGCTCAATATATGTATTACTGAAACTTCTCCAGCCATCAACAGACCACAGCGCAGTGACCTCCCCTTCCTCCACCCACTTCCCTGTTCCTCCTATCCGCTAGGCTATCAGAATCAGCCCATGGGCGTTTCCCTTACCTCCGCTCTCCTCCCATTCCCCGTCCTCATGCCCTCCCGGACCTGCGGCCCCGCCCCTCCACTTGGTTACTTCCTGGTTTACTTTGACAACCTCATTCACCCACAACTCTCCATGGGAAACCATCGCCTTGGATTCATTCGGCTCCAGCACCAGATTGACTCAGGTAAATCCCCCCACCATCTGCTGATCCACCGCCACCCCGGAGGATTCTTGCCGAATAATCCCATCCTAACCTAGATTCCTTTTCTAGGTGCCTTGCGGGCTCGACTTACCGAGTCCTGACCCCCCAGCCTAGGACCACTGCTCCATCCTTGATCGCCTGGGCCCACCACCGCTGGACGACTGACTTCCCCTTCCTGTCAGCGTTCCCGGACCTAAGGTATGCCATTGCGTCCACATGTCTCCCCTGTCCCTACCCCCCACCCTAGATCAATCGTCCTACTCACGAACCGTAAATGCATGTGCCCCAACACCGCCAACACTGTTAGATCCTTTGATTAATCTGGCTTTCTTTCAACGTGAACGGCCCGATCACCCGGCTCACACTCGTACCCTTATTTAAGCCACCCGCCTTTCATGCCCGATCTCCTGAACTCGATTCTTTCCCCATGCAGCACTTCAAATCAACGGCAACCCTGTCCTGAAGAGGATCCCGATTCACAGAGGATCGAAACGCCGTCGACAAACACAGCGCGATTTCACGGCGCACAATCAATAGGCTCAGAACTTTGCCGAATTTGAACATTTTAATTCTATACACTCAATGTAAAGCCTATGTGTCATTGCTTTTTATCACTTTGCGCCGACCACGCTGTTCACCACGTTCACTTGCGTCGTCACCTTCACTTTGTTATCACGTTGTCACCAAGTGCCTATTGGGTTGCTCCATGAATGTTTTTCATGTACAGTGCTGCTACCTAACTGTGCTTCCCATTTCCATGAAAATTGGTGATTAATAACCTTTTTCACAAATGTACTGAGACTCCTTGCATTCCTTCCTTGTAATACATATTGTATGCATTTTTCTAACTGTCTTTGCTACTGTTACCTAGTGGGACATTGTTTGCTATATATACTTCATACCCAGTCCCAGCTTGGTCTATGGGTTTCACTCCTGTTCCTTTTTACTCATAAATATTAAAGAGCAGTGGACTCAATATTGAGTCCTGGGGTACCCCATAAAGGGAGGTCAGGACATCGGAGACATTGTTTTTGGAAAAGACCTGGAAAGTCCGGAGAGAGAGGAATTGTTCCAACCACTCCAGTGCTTTCCCTCTTACCCCTATGTCCTCTAGGGCCTGAGCCAAGGTTTTGTGGGAGGTGGTGTCAAAAGCGGCACTCAAATCTAGAAGAATGAGTGCCACTGTGCCACCATTGTACAATACCTGACGGATAGCTTCAGTCACCCCTAATAGGGTGGACTCAGTAGAGTGACCCCTTCTGAAACCCGACTGGGAGGGGTGTAGTAACTTGTTGCTATTAACAAAGTCCGCTAGCTGTTTATTACCATGTTTTTCCAGGATTTTGGAAAATATTGGCAGGAGCGATATTGGGCGAAAGTTAGAGAAGACCTCTGGGTCTCCGTTCGCCTTTTTCAGCAGAGGTACTACCATAGCACGCTTCCAGTCCTCGGGTACAACTGCTTCAGTTAGGGAAGCATTTAACAATGTTCTAATTATATCCAAAATGTATGGATCCAACTGTTTCAAGATGCGGGCTGGCATTGGGTCGTGAGGTGAGCCTGAGGTGATGCTGCTTAGTACTTCCATGAAGGTAGTGGTGTCTAGTGGTTGCCAGGCAGTGAGCAAGTGCTCAAAAGTGTTATCCCTTTCGTCAAACTCTTTAAGAATGGGGGTCACCAACGGGATGGCAGTAACGTTGCAACCTTCATTGAAGTTTGAGTAGATCTTAGCTATTTTGTCATTAAAGTAGTTTGCAATGAGATTGCATTGTGTGGTAGACAATGTAGGTGGTTCAGGTTGGAGTGCAGCTCCTGCTAGGTCCTTTAAAACTTTGAATAGGGTGCTGGGGTTACATTGTGCTTCTTTAATAATGTTTTTAGTATGGTCTCCCTTTGCTATTTTGGTAAGCATTAAGCGCTTGCTTATATACTTCCTTGCTGGCTGTGTCATAGTTTCTTCTTCAACCTCCTAAAGAAGTTTGGGCCCATCAGCATGAGACAAACAGGAAGTTCCATCACAGCAATAAAGAAAATTAACAATAGGATTTGATGTTCAGAGAAGCATCTCCGATCCTCTCTCCTAAACATGAGTAACGTCTAGAGCCATCTAATTTAGAGTCTAAACCATCAAGGGTGATTAAGTCTAAAACAGTCTCAAAAAGTTGGGAAAATGAAGAAAAAGAGAAAAATGTGGGAAGGTGTCAGCATAGCAGAAGGTCAATCAAGAGTCTTCTAGGGATAGGAAACTGTGTTAGCCTAAGTCACACTCAGCAAAGAATCAAAGGGAAAACATAGAGGTCTAAACCTCTGCAGTCCAAATGAATAGTGGCACACTCAATCAGTGAGAATACCAGTTAATACCACACAAATCTTCTGAGTGATGCCACTTGTTCATGCCATCAAGGCTTCCATTGCCCTTTCCATTTTCACAATGTGAGCTGCAACATTGACAGATTCTCCCAGACCAGACCTGTGAACGATATCGACCACAGGTACCCTACAACTCTCGATGCATAACTGAATATGGATTGTTAGTTAACACTCAGGCTCTCCTTGTTCCTATCAAAGTCCTCTTCTTAGGCTCTCTATCACTACTACAGTGTTACATCTATTCTCAAACTAACAAACCATATGAACACACCTGAGAGAAAAAGACACGCAAGCTGAAATGGAAAAGCAGCATTTTATGCAGAAAGAAATAAAGGTTTACTTAAGTCAACTTTAGTCGAATGAGTCAATGGTGCACATTTAATATGTGTTCATATTTGCACATACAACTACAAACAAATGAAAGATGTCAGTATATAAATTCAAATTTAGATTCATGTTGAACTTTAAGTAAATGCAATATAGCTTGGAATACATGAACATAATTGTAAGTGTCAACTATATTCTAAAGGTAAATGTGAAAACATTAGCGCACATGTTTACATAAATCTTTCTTGTTTCTGAAGTAAATACATTTAAATAGTGTGAGGATGGTTTATCAGGATCCTAAAGACTATATTTCATATTAATAAGGTTAAGGTGCACAATGTATAGTTTCAGATACACGTAAATAGTGCACTTCTGGCATATGAAAGGAAAGAGTCAAAATTACTCTGCTCCACATGTCTCTCCCCAGTGACAAATACACTGCAGTTGTGAATTGTCACACTCTTTGACGCTGTAAATGGGACATTATTCAAGGTTCCTTAAAAATGTAAATAAGAGAGACAGTTATATTGTAATATATTGTCATTTCTGTATAACTTTCCTAACCATTGTGAGTCCCATGGAGCTGTTACATAAATATTTATGTAGAAACACTAAAGGGTTCTGGCCCTAATCAGCAAGGCTAGGCCAAGTTTAAATACTTAAGAAACAACACAATGGCCAATACTGATAATTACTAAATTAGTCTTTTCACCCAATCACACGTGACACTCATAGAGACTGTAAAAAATCTATTTTTATTTTTGTTTTATCAATAATCTTTTTAAAGTTTTAATTTGTCTTTTGTTCATATTATTTCTTCAAAGAACAATTAGACATGAATTCACATGAACCACATAACAATATTTCACACATATATACAGGACAAATCAAGTATCAAAACCAGTCATGGGAAATGACAACCAGACGACAATACTACAAGACCTAATACCGTCTGCGATCTTCAATTTATCTGGTCGTTCCCTTTCAGAGGCAGAAAGGGAATTCTCAGAAGGCTTTGGATGCGCTTCACTGGTTGCCAGTGAAGAAACGCGTGCTGTTCAAATGCCTCCTCTTCTGTCACCGAATCGTCTGGGGCAGATCGCCCGCCTACCTTAGGGGCTTAGTCAGCCGCTACGAACCTACAAGGACCCTCCGGTCGGAGGGTACTGGGCTGCTGACAGTTCCAAGGATAAGGAAGGCCAGAATGGGTGGACGATCTTTTGCGTTCCAAGCAGCTCAACACTGGAACAAACTTCCTCCTGCCCTGAGATTGGAGAGCAGGGAAGCGTTGTTCAGGGCTAAGCTCAAAACATTACTCTACACTGTGTAGGGATAGAGGCTCTGTTATGGTGGTCGTTAGTAGCTCTTAGCGCGGGGACACGCCGAGATGGCGTTACTGGGCGCTCTATAAGCTCTTTATTATTATTTATTATAACACACGATCCTGGAAAAAGTACTCACATTTGTCCCGACGAAAAAAAAACAATTTCGTAAAAATGAAAACAGAGGTCATTGAATTTAGCAAAAAAATTAGACTTAAGTCCTTCTTTTTGGAAAATTGATTTTCTCCAAATGTTAAGACCAAAGGTCTTAGAGAGAAATCCACTTTTTGCCCTCCAGCGAACAAAGTCCCAAAGGACATAAGAACATTTGAACGTACTGTTTTATCTGCCATCTCACACATAGAAGGAAAAAAAGACTTTGTGAATCACAACATCTCGAAAATTGAAAGAGAAGCTATATCTTCTAACAATTCAATAATAATAAAACCAGCGGACAAGGGGGGCTCTACAGTGGTAATGAGCACCTCTAATTACAAAATAAGTGTTAAGACAGCTGCAGGACATACACTGTTATTGGAAAATCGAGAAGGATCCAACCCTGGAAATTCAAGGCGAATTGATGTTGCTTCTTAAAGAGGCTTTAGACCAAGGCATAATCGGACCAAAGGAGTTTTGTTTTCTAAACAAAAAATATCCAAGGATCCCTCTCCAATATGTTCTTCCTAAATCCACAAACATGAAACTCATCCTCCTGGCTGTCCGATTGTATCCGGCTGTGGATCCATACAAGAGCCTGTATCATAAGTGTGGATTTCTTTTTTAAGCCCTTTTTACAAGATGTCCCCTCCTATCTCCAGGACCCCACTGACTTTATAAAAAAAATGGAAACCCAAGAATTCTCACCAAGTTACCAACTCTTGGTCACCCTTGATGTGGTTTTTTTATATACCCAGATACCCCAAGAAGATGGGTTAAGTGCTATTGAAACATTTCTAGAACTCAGGCCAAGACCAGTTAGAGTTTCCAGTGAGTTTGTACTGCAATAAGCGAGCTTCATACTTAAAAAGAATTATTTTAAGTCAGGAAAAGGGACTACCATAGGTTGTCCCTTTGTGCCAGAATTGGCAGTGCTCTACATAGCAAAATATGAGGAAAGATTCATTTACAACACCAATCCTTTCTCTGCCCAAATTACCAACTGGGTACGGTTTATTGACAATGTTTTTCTAATATGGAACGGAGTGGTGACCAACCGAGTGGCATTTCATGCCTGTTTGAATGATCGTACCCAAGACATCAAATTCAGTCTAAACTACAGTCCCAGCAGGATGACGTTTTTGGATGTGGAGATTTATGTGTCAGAGGGTATACTCATAACAACTTTACACAAGAAACCAACTGATAGAAACCAGCGTCTGATTGAGGACGTCCGGTAAAGGTGGGTCTTGGAGACTGAGGGCCGGCGTTGTGTGAAGGATGCCCCGGGGCTCGGTTATAAATATATGCCGGGACTAGAGGTCCAACGGGATTCTTAGTGGGGGGGCAAACCTCGTCTGCGTCAATCCGGTTGTGTGTATTGGCATAAGGGACCCAAACGTGTGCCAGCCCAGGGAGAGACAAAACCAGAATAATAGCTTGATCAATATAGTGGTGCTCCACTCTCTCCTATTGACTCTGGGAAGCAACATTGGTTGCTTTGTTGCATCGTATCGAAAGTTACAAATTTACCCGCCAGTTTTTAATTGATAATTTAATAATATTTTAGTACCACATATTAATTCTGTAACTAGAGGAAACCTTTCCAGGACTGGATGGCAACAACCTGAGATTACCTTTCAAAAACAGAAAAATGCTTTAATGCCAGGAAGTTTCAAATAATAATAAAATTAAAGCCTATACTGGCTCTAAAGAAGCCTGTACATAAACTAAACATCACCCAAACTTATCTTGTTCTGCTTATTGCATTACTATGAATTTCGGTGAGCATCCCACATGCATGTGCAACATTTCTTGTTTTTTCAAGCATCTCACATACTGTGGTGCTGTGTCACACACAACAAGCTTTTCACATTTGTACGTATTTGTCAAACACACGTACATTGCCTATTATTTTTGCAAACATGTTGCAAACACACCCACAGCATCTTGTTTTGAGAACATCTCATATAGTTGGCTTCATGTATCTGTTTCTTTCTGGATTTTATGAAGACTCCTTGTAGCAAGAAAGAATGTTTTCTGATTAGGACAGTTGCATTTTGAGGTTTCGGAATGTTGCTAAGAAGATTTTCTTAATTCTTCCTTTTTTCCTTCCCAACATTGTTTGCTTGCTGCAGGAAGATGCAAGATTCATGTTTTCCGCCTATTTTCCAATTAGTTTGCACAGTGGAAATAATAATAAAGCAAAAGGGGGATGGGAGCACACCGCCTCACAGCAAAGCACAGTTCGCCCCGCATTATGGTGAATGCAGTTCGCAATCAGAGCCTACTTGAATATTAGTAGCAGTATTTCACCAAAGTTGTTGCAGGTATTGCTGTTCATCTCTAGACACGTGTTTCTGTATTTTCTCCTTCATCGGTAGAAATCAAAAACTAATTTTATCACGGGTTGCTGACAATGCTGCCACAGTCCTCTGTTCTCAGTGCCTCTCACAGGCGCACAAGTGCATCTCCAAAAGCTCGTTGGCTCACAGGCTCAAGGGATCCTTTTTAAACTGAAGGGAGATGGGAGCAGACTGCCTCACATCCGATCACAGTTTGCCCCTTTGCATTATAGTGAATGCTTTTCACAATTAGCACTTACTTCAATCTTAACTGTCATTTTTCACGAAAGTTGGTGCAGATAGTGCTGTACATCTCTAGACATGTTTCTGAATTCCATCCTTCATCAGTACAGATCAAAAAAACGATTTCATCTGGAGTTGTTGGAAATGCTGCCAAAGTCTTCACAAGTCTCAGTAACACTCCCAGCAGTAATTAGTTTAGTCTGAGGTCAAATGTGTGGCCAGTCGCTTAGCAAGACTTAGTGGATGTGCATATCTGCCATCCAACAGAGATTAATCCTCAGGGTGAGATATGATTTGACCAACATTACTTGCCAAACCTTGGTGCACCTAGAAGTGCCACTCCGTAATAAGTAAACCGAGGGCATGATCAGATTTGCCACCCATCACTTAGCAATATTAACGGATAGTTCAGCAATGCCACCCATCTTTTGGCAATCAGACTGGGTGCTAAAGGAGAATCTCACGTGAGCAAGAGTTAACATGGGCAAACCAACAGCAACAGGTGTGGTAGCCCTGCCCCCAGTACTACACCTTGTGCCCTTTTTTTTTTTACATTTGCCCTTTATCTTTTCTCCACGTAATGTGGATGGTGACTGGGTATCTAATTATCCCCCTCCAAGGAGACGCCTAGGATTGTATGGGTATTAACGCTCCACTCTTTTGTTTACCTCAAATGTTATCTGCTCTGCAAACAGGTAAAGATTAAGAGTAATTGAAGGAGGAATCCATCTCTCCATCCCTTTGTATGTCTGTGAAAAGCACCCCCCGCCTCTATGTGTGCTGTCTGACTATATGTGTGCTTTGCTGGGCTGTATGTGTCCTTTAAGCGCTTCATGTGTGTTGAGTGGGCATGTTTCCGTGCGTTGGTCTGTATGGATAGGTGAGTATATGTTGTTTAGTATGTGCTCATGTGCAGCCCTGTCTTTTGGTCTGTGTGAATAGGTGGTGTCTGTAAGCTAGCGTGGGTACTTCAACGTCTGGTAGTGTGAGAGTGGGTGCCTGTGTGTTTGTGTCTCAAAGTGCGATAGCTTTGAATGCATGCATGTTTATATACGTCACTGTGTTGTTATATGCAGACATATGTTTTCTATGTCAATGTGAGTAAGGATGTTGTGCATTTCTGTGTCCATGTGTTCGGCAAAGGCAAACTATTTATACCTATAGGGCCAGATGTATCAAAGGGTTTTGCCCATTCTGTGTCTATGGGGAAATGTATGGATACATATGGCCCATAATGTGTTTACACAGTACAAATAGGACAGTCAGGCGCTTTTTAGGTGGTGCTTGCTGCCACAATGCCGTGGCTCGGTAGCCTAGGATATTGTTGCGTGTTAACGGCGTTACTCTTTCGCAGTCCAGTGGTACAAATTTGGGGAACCTCGGAATGATGAAAGGAATGATTTTGCTCTGTCGGTATTCGAGACTATGACTTGCATGTTTTATAGTCAGATCAGATCCCTGGCACCATTGACTATGAAGGGTTAAATGATGTATTCCCGTCAGCGACCCTGCGACCCCTCACCTAGCTCAGCCTGCCCTCTCTCTCCCAGCAGCGCACGCGGCCATCACCTGCCCCATCAGTGCATTAGTTCTTAGCTGGACGGTGAGCGCACCTGCTGGCGCCTCCTCGTCAGTATCTCTGCCCACAGTGCTGACGTCACCTCGCGAGCCTCTGTCCTCCCTCCCTCTCTGCGCGACAGACGGGGTCAGAGAGTGACAGGCGCAGCAGCAGCACCGGGTGGCACGAGCCGCCGCCCCCACCCCGCAACGGGAGGCGCGCGAGCTCCAGCAGAGGCGGGCTCCAGAGGCGCGCGGCGGCCGGCCCTGCTCCTGCACCGCTGCGGCGGGGAGGCGGCCCAGGTCAGAGGATTCAACAAGGAAGAGACGGCGGCTGGACTAGGAGCCGGACAGCACCTCCTGAAGGTAAGCAGGGGGAGATGACGGGCTCGGGGTGGACTCACAGCCCGGTGGGCGCTTGCTGTGAGCCCGCGCCGCCCTGCGCACAGCAGGTTGTTTTCAGGGAATGGCCGTGTTGTTGCCGGGTGGATGCCGCGGTGAGATGCCCGTGCTGGAGCTGCGCACAGAAGGTCGGCGGCACGGTTACCAATATTCATGTCAGGGAGCGTGGCGTGCGCCCTAAACGTGGAGCTTTGGGGGACAGAAAATTACCACATTCCATTGAACACTCCCATAAATACGCCCCACGTGGGAAGCCTGGACGCAGCTGTATTTCATTTATGCAAATTATGGTGTGTCATTTATTGTATACTCGGGCAAATGATCAAGCACACACGTTCCACATTTAAAAAGAAATGTTGTTTTTATAGGTACTGCTCGTTCTCAATGGTTGAAGATAAAATAACCGATGCAGTGATTTCCTAGGATCAAACAATTTGGTTGAGTGGAGAAGCAGATATGATGCCTCAGTTCCCCTAGCGTCGCAGCTGACAATTAAGAACACACCAACTGCGCCAGTCAGTGAAAGAAGGAGGCTATTGTTGCCCTCCTCCTGTTCACCTGGTGCTGTCACCCTGTTTTTGTACGACTGGTCCAGGCATTATTGCTTCTGCCAGCGGTGCCAAAACACCTGCGCAGGCAGTACTGCTGCTGTCGGACTCTGTTCACCTGTTGTAAGGAGTAGGGCATGCATCACACTGATCCTTTACTGATTGGGGTGGGGGTCGGATTGGTAAAGAGGACACTCGCCTCGGGCAATGGGCTGGTATCCGGGTTCCAGCTGTGGACCGTTTTTTGGGCCAGCGTGGTGGCCGTTTTGGGCTGTGTCTGTGCTGTTAAGATGCCACCACCGGCCCAATGGGTGCATGAGTGGCATGAGAGGAGGCAGATGGGCTTCTACGACCTCCCTTAATGTATGGTGATTGCTTGAGGGCATGGGGCCTGCGCAGAAGTGGCCTCACTTATATTCAGGTGTGTTTCACCATTGTGAATTACTCTGTAAACAAACACTCCTGGCAACATCTGCTTATTTTAAAAAATCTCGGAGAAGTTAAGAAAACATGCCTCTTTTATAGAACTAACCCCCTCTTTTTATAATACTTAAAAAACACTGAAGCAGCTTTTGAAAAAAGACGCAATGCGCAGATGTGGGCCACTTTTCTTAAAGGCAATTTTTGATCCCAATCCAACCCCGAGAGGTGCGGTAATGCTGCTGCCCTGTCTCCCTGTTTCTGTAACAGCATGGTGCAGGCAGCACTGTTGTCGCAGTATTTCTGGATGGCCACAATAGGCACAGCCGAGGCTGTCCCCGAATGTGTAGCTGCTGTAGATTGTACACATGCCCTCGGTGCTGGATTCTTTCTTTGCACCCGTTTCAGGAAACTCTGCTCTGTCACCCTGTTTTCCTGCGCACCTGCTGCATGTAATCCTGCTGCTGTCACGTGGAGCCGTAGATTTTGTTTATGTAGAACTCGGCGCCTCCAGCATTAAATGTGCGCCGTTCCCCACGCGACGGCAGCGGAAAGTTGTCATCGTTACTGCGCACACAGTACATGTGGAACTGCTTCCACTCTCTGCCTGGTGCATACATTGGCGCTACTGCCACATTTTTTCTCCCTTGTGGTGCTCGGATCAGCTGCTGTGACCTAAAATGACGCGTATTGTTTACTGAATGAGCAGCGATCATTAAAACACACTCGTTATCTGAATTGAACATGTGTCATTAGGTATTTACCAGAAGAGACGCACCTCTCCCTTACGCCAGTATTAAAAGTTTAAAATTCTAGAAACCATAAACAAGTGCCCGAAGCATTCAAACAAACTGGAGCTGAGGGTAACGTTTTCGAAGGCTGAACTCCGTTATTTCCAACTGTGCTGAGAACATCTGGTATTTCCTGAAAAGTCTGTGTTTTTTTTGCATACTGCACTTAGCAGGAATTGAAGGCGTGGTGCCTATTTGAAGGACCGTGTTACAGGCAGGGGAGCTTTAAATCCTCCCTCGCGAGCTTCCCTCAGAGTTCACCACAGGAGCAGGGCAAGGACCTTCCACGTCCTTTCAGAAACTTCATACACAGCCTAGGGCTCGAATGGAACCTTAATATTCCTTCTGCAGGGCCAGAAATCTGTGGTCGGTTATTAAAATCGGTGTATTTGTATGGGGGAGGTGTGATAATCTGGCGTGCCAGATGATCAGGCTGCTGTAATGCAACAAGTGCAGTGACAACGGGTAAAAGAGGCCCACTTCAATCATTCCTAAACCCCAATAATAACATTATACCATAAGAACATTTTTACTGTGGCTTCGTGTAGATCAGAAGCATGTAGGGTGACCAACTGGCATAGGTGCAAATTCAGGACGGTGAGTGTAAAAATTCAGGACAAAGGGACAACATTCAGGACAAAAATTCAGGACAAAGGGTCAAAATTCAGGGCAAAACTTCGGGACAAAAATTATGTTTTACAGGCACGTCAGAGTTGGTCCCGCAATAGTATATAAGTAAGTAAATAGACCTCCACCTAAGTACAAGTCAAAATAAGTTTATATTAGGTTGAGACAACCGTGCACGTCATTCAGTATGGCCGCAGCTTGCTACCTTAGACGATTCAAACTTTGCATCTCGCTCCAGCAGGTACATTAGTCACCAGACAATGGTGAACTACACCTGAATATAAGTGAGGCCGCTTTTATTGTTGATTGAAAACTACTGGATATTCAAGGAGGTTTGCAGTGCCAGCCCCCAGTAACAAAACCACTCCCCCCCCCCCCTTTCCGCGTCCCAGTGAAACACCTGATGCCCGGTCCGGCCTGTCCGGCCTTGCTACCACCCCCATTGGTGCCCCTCATCTTCACTTAGACCGTCTCTCATGTGTATTTAATTTCTTTTATATTGTTACTCATCCCAAGTATGTAGGGCAGGGTGTCGGGGTACGTTACAGCACACACACATTATATAGAGACAATGACTCATATTAACGTGAAAGTCAATGTATAGGAAATGTTACTTAAGATAATGGGTGCTACAAGGTGTAATCATTCTTTCATCCATCATTCAGTCTTTCACCATTCATTCTGTCCTTCCATCTGTGTGCCCATCTATATCCAAACATAATCAACCATTTGCAAACCTATCCACCATATATCCTTCCATCCATCCATCCATCATTTCACTCATCCATTCCTTCATCCACCCTTTCACTCATCCATCATTCATCTACCCCCCTTCACCCCATCCATCCGTACAGTCATCCATCCACTCTTCCACCCATCCATCTATTCACTCACCCATCCAGCCATTTACCCTTTCACCCATCCAGCCATACATTCACTTACTCATCCATACACCCATTCACTTGCCCATCATCTACACTTCCACCCATACATCATCTATTTACCTTTTCTCTCATCCATCCTTCCACTCATTCACTCATCCATCCATCCTTTCATTATCTATCCATTCACTCTTGCATTCATCCATTCATCCTTGCATTCATCCATTCATCCTTTCAGTAATCCATCCAGCCATTCACACATTCCTTCACTTATTTGCTTTCCCACCTTTTCACATTATGAGCTGAGCTTTGTCTGTAGAGTCGCAGACAGAAGAGGCCCATCAAGAACTTCACCTCGCTGTAGTTCCTAAAGTGTGGGGTGGGGGAGGGTTCACTATGCCTCTGCTCATAGGTAATCGGAAAACGTAGAAATCATGAGTCATGCATGATGCACAGTGCCAGGATGTGGGTGACTGTGACATGGTGTTGTTTCCAAGCCTTTAAGTGGTGTAAAAAAACTTGGGGGTCTCTTCAAAGTGTGTGTTCTTAATTAAGGGCGTGGTTTAAAACACCTAGGCAAAAAGCTGCGCTTAGCATAGTGTTTAGCGCGACTAGTATTATGTTGTTTCTGTCATTGCATCCAGATGTATAATACACCAACAAGAAGCCAGGACTATTGGCTTTGTCAATGGGTGCTAGTTGCTTAAAATAAAAAAAGCAGTAACCAGGGCTTTGTTGAATATAATATTGAAAATATCTCACTCTAAAATGATGGGACAGTAAAAGAACGACAACCCCTTCTTTTTAATTTGCCTTTCAGGCTTCTTTAAATAAACAGTTTTTTCACTTTGCAGCATGTGCGTTTTACCTTATTTCTAACAGATTGCCCTGCTGTACACTAAGGTAGGAGGATGCCGCCACATGCTTTAACACCCCCACACTGCCCCATTGTCATTCTGTATGTGGCAATCAGCGGCATACTGAATGACAATGGGCGGGAGGGGCTCGTCTTGTGCTCCAGGAGGAGTGCGAGGTGGCTCCATCAGGGGTGAGGCCTCTCACAGGGGAGCAGTGCTGCTCCCTGTGAAGGCCAAAATTACGGACAAAAGGCGTCCGTAAAAGGGATCCTCACGGACAACGGACGTGAGGTCCCAATTACGGACTGTCCGTGAAATTTACGGACGGTTGGTCACCCTAGAAGCATGTGTGTGTGGTTGGGGGGGAGGGGGGTCGAAAGGCACTGGTTTGGCTCTACCATGAGATAGATAAGCATGAGTGGGATTTTGATGGGGGTTGTTATTTTTTTTAGTTTAAAAAGCTTTATTGAAGAAAATAGAAGCAGAGGTAGGACTTTTTTTTTTACAAAAATGACATAAGTAAGAGCAAAAAAGTAACAAACAGAATATACACTATAAAGGAATAAACATCTCAAGATATCTAGCAGTGATAGACTACTCTGTTGCAAAGTGTTTGAAATAATTTGAGATGGGTGATTTTGAGAATTGTCTCTAAGGAAGGGCACTGTAGTTTGTTGAATAGGGACTTAAAGGTGAATGAAATAGATCTTTCAATGAGTCCAGGGCATAAGTCCTAAAAAAGGAAGTGGGGGACGCTGACTTCACAACAGGAAGTGATGTCATGAAAGGTGGCTTGCACCATCATACTCATTGCCCCCCCTCGCTCAACCCTTAGATGCGATTGCATCAGAAAAGCCAGCGCATGAGCAGCGTTCTGAATGGGCTCCGATCTTGCCCCAGAGAGTGAATGTGTTGCTCCATTTGCTCCTGTTATCGAGCTCCCGGTAAAATACGTGGGGGAACACCGTCCACCCGCATGGTACCCCGACTCGAGCCCTGCTTGAGTCTTATTGAAGTGTGAGATGAAATTACAATGCATGTCAAAGATGACCTCCAAATGCATGTAAGTGGACACTCTATTCAGTTTCTTATCAAGGAACTATTTTAGGCCCTTTTCCTTTCTCCCTCATTTGAGCTCAAAAGCCGAAACTTTGGCTTTCTTATTGTTTATTTCTAGGCCTTGATTAGTTTTGTAGCCTGACAATGTCATTATTGCTCTTTGTAGGCCTATGGATGACAATATCATCCCTGCAAGGTAAATAACCCTGGGCAGTCACAGAGTTTGCAGAGTTTCTGCACTTCGCCCTCTCCGAAGCACATAGAGTTCCCCAAGATTCCGCTCCGCGAAGCGGTGTTTTTTCCTCGCTCACAATCGTCATCATCAAATTGGCGTGCGCGAGCGAGGAAAATCCACCTTCTGATGAGATATTTCCTTGCTCGTGCTCATCAAGGTCTAGTTGGCGAGTGAGGAAAATCAACCTCCTGATGAGATTTCTCAATGCAGGTGGTCGGATTTCTCAATGCGAGTGTTCACAGCAGGTCGTGATCACTTGCGTTGAGAAATCTTCTTTTCGAGT
This sequence comes from Lissotriton vulgaris, assembly GCF_964263255.1. Taxonomy (NCBI): domain Eukaryota; kingdom Metazoa; phylum Chordata; class Amphibia; order Caudata; family Salamandridae; genus Lissotriton; species Lissotriton vulgaris. The sequence continues at coordinate 122,558 of NW_028252459.1, forward strand.
TGAGAAAGCTGTCGCTTGAGTAGAAATTTTACTTGAGAAGCAGAAAGGAAGCTGTGCCCTCTTGCACGGCGCATGGTGTCGTTTTCTATGATTTTACAATGCGGGACAAACACCCATCGCTCAAAATCACAGCGAACGACATAACCTTAACGCACTTTGCCGCTCGTGGAGCTCCGATTAGCATGGTGGAGTTTTTTGTCACTTCGTGGAGTTCCGCATAGCGGAATTCCACTCAGGCTTAATTGTAAGCTTGTGATTGACTTAAAAGCTAATCATTGAGGATGTGAATTAGCCTTCCAACGCTTCGTTGAGATCCTTCATGTAGAGGTTGAATATGAAGGATGCTAACACGCATCCTTGATTTGGACTGTCTGATGTTTAAATTCATTTTCAAATTGAGGTGCAGATGCTCAATTATAAGGCGACTCAGGTGTTAGAATAAAGTAATTTGATTGCAAGTTTGAGTGGGGGAGAAGAATCCCCAATATTTCAGTTTAAGCCATCATGTTTTTCTTGACATTGTCAAATGCTGACCTAAAGTACTCAAAACAGGTGTAGCTTGGTGGTTTCTTACTGAATGCATCCCCAGGCAGAACTAATAAGGCAATTAGACTTTTGGAGGTACCGTTTTAGCCTGCTTGTTTGAAGGCAACAAGGCCCAGTTGCTCTGCCCAGAGCTGAACTAATAGAAAATTAGCGAATATTTTAGTCTCAACTTCAAAAACGGCTATTAGCCTATAGTTGGATTGGTTTGTTGTGGAGCCCCTTTCAAAATCAGATGTAAAACTGTACTTCTCCAAGAAACAGGGATTGATCAAGATGCTAGGCAGTTGTTAAATGAGTTTGCCGAAGTCTGAGACTAAATAAAATTCCATATTTCTTTTAAGGAGGTCAAAAGGAAGGTCATTTGGCCCTGTTGCACCTTCGGTCTTAACTTGTGCAATTCCCTTCGTGTTACTATTTCCCTTAGACTTGCTTTTAAACTTAGAGATGATTGTTAGGAATTCTCAATTGCCTGCTTAATTTCTTTTTTTCCAGCACTAGCTGTTTGGAGAACCATCTATTAGTATGAGTCAGTTGCAAGTTTTCACTCACATTCTATTGGAAAATTGGAAGATGCTTCTGCAAATCGGTTTTTAAAATTCATCTGTTCTTGGGCTCAATTCTGAAATGCTGTTTGACATTCTTCCCCAGATGCATACTGGGGGTGAGGAGCACTAATCATTTCTTGCATTATTTTTCCATTTTCTGGTCTTTCCATCTTCAGCTTTTTAAATTTGTAGTCTGCAAAAACTGGTTTTATGTCTTATGTGGGTGTTCTTATGCGGTTAAAATTGATGATTTGAGGAGAGTGGTCACTTTTTCAGTGGTCATCTACCCTGAAATCGTTGATCATTGAAAAGAGGGTTTAGGCTTCTTACAGTATAATGCAGTATGGACTGGGATGAAAAAGGGATGCTTTAGCGAACAAATAGGATTCGGATTATTGAGGTTTGCTTAAGGAAACTGCCATAAGTAATTTAGGCATACTGGGTGCTCTGCTAAGTTTAGAGCAACGGCGTGACTACAGGGCTCTAAAAGTACAATTATCCAAAGGATTCTAAGGAGTATGATAGTGTATTGTTGTGGCAGAAACGTGGACTTGCTGTGATCAAATGCATGACCACAAAATGGTTCATCAGAGAAGGTTGTTTACCGTCGTCCTGCATTCAAGGGTAGGAATGGGGAAAAGGGCAGTGGCTTATATATACCCAGATTCATACAGCACCATGACCCCGTGTGCATCTTTGACCTGATCATTGTTTTAACTTGTTCCTCTGGCCAGGACTGTCAGGCATTATCTTACTGAAGGACAACAGAAAGTGATCTTGTGTCCAGTGTGAGTCCCAGAAATCCAATAGAATTATATGCTTTGGGAAGGACCATAACAAGAGTAACCAAGGTTAAGGTGTCTGAAGAACAATGTAAACGTCTATTGACTCAACCAATAGTTTTGTTTTTTGTAAAGGGGTGTGACATACTTTATCTTTTGGCAGCTACACATAAAAGGCACAATAAAGTCTGCCGAACTGCAAGATTCCTACACACACAGGACAGTTACATTCTCGTCTGCAGTAGTGTAAGCCAGAAACACAGACACACACACGCACACAAACACACATCTCGCTCACACACTCCCTGGATACAGCATTGCAGGAGAAGTAATAGTGCACGCTTCACTCAAACAAAAGGATTTCATAGACTAATTGGCATCATCTTGTGTTGCAGAAAACAGTTGATTCTAGTTCCAAAGTATTATCTGTATTGATTTTTAGAAAGGACAGGTGAGCAAAGAGGCAGAGGAGGAACACAGGCAAGGAGTGGCAGGCGACACAAGGGCAGGGAGGTGAATGGGGCACAAGGGAAAGGGTGTGCAGAGGTAGACAGAATGGAGGCCCCGTGGAGGGACTTGGAAGTGCATGGGCATGGAGGCAGGGCAGTAAGGAGGTGGAGATATAAGGGGTACAGATAGGTGAGCGCGAGCCCAGAGAGGCGTGGTTGAGAGAAAAGAGTCCAGGGAGATCTGCTGCATGGAATTGAAAGGAGGCACGAGGCAGGTAGGCACGGGTTAAGATGGCATGGAGCGGCAGTGTGGTACAGTAAGGCCCAAAAAATGAGGGCTGTGCAGGGTTGGGAGTATTGAGATGGGTGAAGATGCAGTGTGGAACTGTGGGAGTACATGGGAAAGTGTCAGGGATGCAAAGAAATAGTGTGAAAAAGGAGGTCAACAAACAGTAAGTACGAAGCACAAGTAGGGATGCATGGGAACATGGAGGCACAGAGCGCAAGTAGGTACAAGTGTACTGGTGAGATGGCATATGTGGAATAGGCAATGAAGCCCAAGGGACATGTGCAAGGAAGCCTCAGCATCATAGTCTGTAGACATAGGAGGAACACAAGCAGGGAGGCTCTAGGCCTTGCACAGGGAGACATGGGTACAAGGATATTCAGAGGCCACTGAGGCACACCGCAAGGAGCCACACAGGGCATGGCAAGGGAGGCATATGAACAACAAGTAGGGGTCTAAAATCGACAATGTAGCCAACTGACTCCAATATTCCAATCAGTGAGTAAGAAAAGGAGTCACAGAGAAAAAAGGAAGAAGAAACAAAATGAGAAACCAACATGAAGTTACAAACGTTTAGTCAATGGTGAGATCCTGGAACAATTGTTTGGATTCCCATCAATATTAACGTTGTGATCAATCTTATCATTTGGTCGTCCACCCGTTTGGATGGTGTGTCTCTTGATCATAGAGACTATCTACCATCCATAGGGAATTCGCTCAATTGGATCAAACCATTGTCGAGAACAGATAGTACATTCCCAATTTTCAGACCACAAGGGAATAAAGTGCTGTGCAAAAAACAGAAAAAGTGGTGATTTAAAATAAGGTGGTGAGAAAAAAGAGAATTTTTTATATAGATAACCTCACCCCCTAGTCTAAAAACAGAACAGTGCAATGGGCAGTTTCAACAAATAACTTCAAAACGTAAGGCCAACATTTTTCAGCCAGCAGGGAAAACGTTACCCACGGCTTTCTTCAGGGCCTCTGCTTTTAAACTATGCTACTGCAACAATTTGGTAACATTTTTTCTTTAATTATATGAGTGCAAAAAATGTCATTATCAAAGGTTGGAACATATACAACCTTTATGAATCAATCTTCCGCTTCAAAGAATGCAGATGGCCTCTAAGAAAAAACATACTGAAGATTACTCCACTTTGTTTGCTCAAACCTTAGTGTTATTAATGAAGAATAACGGTCATTTTGAAATCTAGATTCCTCACCCTTCTTGACCGGGGACTGGACCTCACCTCACCTGGACCTGGCTCAGGGTATATACGGGCCCCGCTCTGGAAAGAAAAACAAAGGGAATAGAGAAGTAGGTCTAATCCTAGTCAGTCCTTAGCTTACTCATACTGTAAACCCTCCACTTGTTAATCCTCTCCAGAGAAAACATTTTTAAAAAGTCCATAGCATGGCGTCTTACTGCTCCCTCCTCACCTCAACTCCTTCCACATTACTCTTATGTATGTCTCCTATGAGGCTCATAAATAAATCAGGAGTCCCCAAATTAATTCCTTCAATGTACCCTGAACAAGATGTTCATAGTCTCTATTGAAATCTCGCACTTTTAACATATCATAGGATAAAGTAGAGCTCTCTAAGAAGTATGGCATGTGTTGGTTATTGTTGGACTTGGCCCTTCTGGCAGGTTCACCCCTAAACTTTTTGCTTTGTGTGGTGACCCACTGGTAGTGATTTTTGGTTTCTGCGCACTTTACCACTGTGTCCCAGGGTAAAGTGCGTGCGTGTAGTGAGGTTGGCCTGCCCTCCCATAGGAATGCATGGGAATGTATGTGTCCATGTTAGTTCCTGATGCGTGGGGAGTGCAGGTGGGAGTTTGGTATGTGCGGACTCGTGTGATTAAATGCTGCACAATGATGTATGTGGCATGATTGTGTCTAGTGTGGAAGTGCCACTTCTAGACATTGGTGTGCGTGTGCAGTAATGGTGCTGGCGTGTGATTGGCTGGAGCTGGCTGGTGAGCCTGGCTCCATGAGTCTGTATGGGTCTTCCCCGGTGGTGAGTGGAGAGATTAGCATGCTGATGTGAGGGAGGGGTGCACCTGGGACCTGAATAGAGCTGGCCTATCCCCACGCAATGCTGGCTCTGCCCCCTGTGGTGCGACGGATTACCCTAGCCTAACTAGTGAATAGGAAGGGTGGCTGAGCACACCAAGAGTGCTCCAAAACCAGCTGCGACTGGTTTCTCCCCCACCCTGCACACAGACAAAGGTTTTTAAGGTATATAAAGGGGCCGTGTCCCCTTGCAAAAGGTTCTCTTCCTGATCCAAGCTGAGGGGGGTCTGCTGCTGCTGCTGGGCGCCAGGAGGACTGCCACTGGGGATTGCCTCCCTGCCTAGGAGGAGCCTGTGAGCTGGCCCGGGGCCCAGCCTTGTCCCCCACCCCCTGAAGGACTTTGTGCTGGACTTAGGGGGTATCAGCGCATGAGAAGCGCTTTACTTTTACTTTCTGGAGCCCTACAGCGCCTGGGAGCGCTGGATTTGCCCCTAGCACTCAGAGTGCTTTATTTGTACTTGGGGGGCTGCCCACACCGCCTATTGCCGTGTTCCTGCCTTCAAGGGCCCCTGGCAGGTGCCCACCCTGCCAGGGACTGTGTGCGTGCTTGGTACGGGTGCCAACCCTGTTTCTAGTATTTAATAGTAACTGGAGCCTACCCCGCCCTTCGAAGTGATCACCACTCTGCCCTCCGCAGCGCGACCCGGAACCTGGGGGCTCGTCCGCAGGGCCGCGCTGCCATTGGCTGCCCCGCCAGCCTATATCGTGATAGTCCGGCCAGAGGGTTGCCCGGCAACCAGGACTCTCGCGGCCCCTTTCCCGGCAAGTCGGCCATTGTTGAAGCCGGCGTCCTCCCCACCGGGGCTCCCATGAGAGAGGGAGAGCCCCGGAGAGCGAGCAGATTGCAGGGAGAAGAGAGCGGCTGGAAACGCAGGTGGGGCTCCGGTGCCGAAGAAGAGCCCCGCGCTGCTTGAAGGAGACCAGCAGTGTTTCCCACCCCTGCAGAACTCGCGAGGTCCCGGTGAGTGCGGGGGCAGTACCTTTATACTTAGAGCGGCCCCGGTAGACAGTGGGCCGCTCCCCTAGCGAGGTGCCATTGTAGCAGGGCTCACGAGGCTCAGTGGGCATTTTTTCCTCTCAGAGTCCCCCGAGCGGGACTCCCAATGACCGGGGCATTCTTTGTTAGAGCCTGTGAGGCTCGGGGGCATTTTGGTGTTTCGTGTCCCCTGTGGAGGGACTCCAATGTGTGGCGCATATTTGTTTTAGAGCCTAGAAGGCTCTGGGGGCATTTATTAGATTTTGAGTCCCCCGAGAGGCACTCTGACGATTTGGGGCATTTGCAGAGTGGTAGAGCGGCCCCGGCTGGCTGTGGGCTGCTTCCCCCTCACTGGGCATTCTTTCTTCTGAGCCCAGAGGCTCCCAGCCTACAGTTTGTTCGTGAGCCCATGAGGCTCCAACGTGTTGGCCCCATTGCTTCCACTGCTGCCCAGCACTTAGTGAGCAGCTGCTCTATTTAGGCCCCCTGACATGTGGGACACAGGGCGTCCAAGCCCCAGAGAGGTCAGTTGGCCTGGGGACAGTCACAGGTTGTTGCTTATGTGATTTCTGCGCAATTGTTCTTCCTCCACCTCTGAATGTTTTTATGCATCATGTGTTTTCCTGCACCTCTGAATGTGTTATTATGCGTCATGTGCTTTTCCCTACACCGCTGAATGTATGTTTATGCATCATGTGTTTTCCTCCCTACACCTCTGAATGTGTTGTGATGCATCATGTGTAATGTGTTCATGCCTATACCCCTAAACGTATAGTGATACTTAGGTGGTTGTTCTGCCTAGTACAGGTGTTGCTAGTGAGGTCTTGGTTCCCTGCGTAATATTTTCCTAAGGTGGTTAGGGTTGCGTAGGTGGTACTTACCTGTTACCAGTGATTACTGGTTGTGTGCTCTGCTTTCTATTTTGTGCTACAGTGATTTTATATTCTATGTTCCAAGTGCTAATTCTAACAAGTATCCTAGTGCTAAAAGTGCCTATTCCTGACAGTGGTCCAAGTGGCCCTGTCCTGTACATATATCCCCTGTAAATTCTTCCCGTGCCTGTTGGCACATTGTAAAGTGTGTGTTTTTATCTAATGTGTTAGGTACAATACAAAGGCTATTTTTATATATAACCTTGTGTGGAGTTTCCTTTGTGGTGGGCCTTGGATGTTGTTGCTGGGTGCGCGCACAAACGCTTAACTTACATAGCCTCAAAGTTTAGCCTTACTGCTCGTGTCACGCTACCAAGGGGGTGAACAGGGGTTATCTTGGCGTGTAACTCCCTTGCCCTGACTTAGAGTGGTGGTCTCTGACTGGTTTTAGCGCAAGCCCTGGCCAGCCGGAGATCCCATTTCTAACAGTTATGTTATAAGCCATATTCAATTCCAAGGCAGAGCTCAGTGTTTCTCCCCATCCTGCTAGGTGACCCATATTTGTACCCTCTAAAGTTCAGAGCACAAGCCACAAATGCGTTCGACACGTCCTTACCAGTCCGTCGTTGCCTAAGACGTTTGCTGAGTCAAGGGGGGGCAACGAACGGAACAGGTAGAGCCTTTTTATTGGGCTGGGAGACCTGTTCAATTAACGTCCAACGTAGCCCTCCGATCATGTCATAATCGGGATTCATACCCAAAAGATACTTATTCGCCCTCACTGCCATTTAGCTAGAGCCTGAACGCGCTAATAACCTGAACAAAGCCCCATTGTGGAAAACGAACAAGATCTCTTACTGTAAACATCGCCATTCTGTCCTTTGCGCTGGCTCATACTATCGCGGCTCTTCTTGCGGTATCCTAAAGAACTACTAAACGTCGTCATAAAGATGGCGTTCGTAGTTCTTTTGTGTTTATAGTAAGACTTTGTCTATTATACACTCAATGAGCATATATTAACAGTCTTACACCGGAAAGAGAGTCTATCATGTACGAGAGATGTCATACTGATCATTCCGTATTACTATTGTGTATTTTACATTAACTGTCATTTACATCCCCAAAATCGGTAAAATAATGTGATATAGATGTAAATTAAAGTTGGGAAAAGAGTTATATTTCTGGGATGAAAAGACATAGCCATGACCTTCATTGGTAATCCACTAAATAATGATGTTGGTAGAACACAGTGTCGACATAACAATAGCACCATAAACATGTATCTTCAAAATGTTATGAAAAAACTTGTTAGACTCTAATGATACTGGTAGTTTTTTCCAAACGTTATCACAAAGCTTATTCGGCATTGGTAACCCAAGCTTCTATTAGAATCAGATGGCGCCTTGCTCAATAGTGATTGTTAGTAAGTATGGGCAAAATTTGCGAATTCGCGGTTCGCGAATTTGTGCGAAATGTCAAAAAAATCAGCGAATTTTCCCGCGAACTCGCGGATTTTTGTGCCATTTGCACAAATATGTGACCACGTGTGCCTGTTACTTTGCCTGCGCGCCAAAAGGCGCTGAGGTCCCTTGAGTGAGCTGGCCATTATAGTGGGGATGGGCGGGAAGACGTTTCATACCGCTAGTGTGTGGTGGACGGAGCCAAACGGGCAGGGCTTCTATGCAAGTTCACATGCATCTTGTTTATAAAGGTTAGAGACCAAACAAAGCAGCAGATGAGGAGAAAGCAGCCTCCTGGTCACAGGAGCTACACGGGGATGGCGCTCGGGAAGCTCATGGATGCAAAAATACTTTTGGCACAGGACCCCAGAATCCTTCAGATGTCCAAGATAGCTCTGCTGCGCGTGTTGGTACAAAGCCATTCTGATACTGTCAGTGGGTTCAGGCGCATGCAGCTGCTGCTACCGGACAATGTCCCATCTCATTCTAAACTGCCCCGTACAGGCATATGCTGGCGCTGGGCAGTAGGGTGCAGTGGCATGCGGGTGCTCCACACCTGGTACATGCGCATACCGGTGCCAGGGGGGACACGTGTTTATTGGTGCTGTGTAGCAAGTTATGACTTTACATTTTGACTGCACCAGACTTGCATGGATCAGAAGCATCCAGGCACCAGACTTCATGGTGCAAGAGCATAATGGTGCTGTGCGGTACGGGTATATATGTACTGGGGGCAGAGGGGCACTTAGCAAAATGTGTGCTCACACCCAAAGGGCTCCCAGGCAATTGAGCACAATGATTTTCACACTGAGAGGGCTCCGGGGCAGCTCAGCAGCGCGGGGCTCACACCCACAGGGCTCCCAGGCAGTTTAGCGGTGCCACCCTCTGGTTCATTACTGCCACCCTCTGGTTCATCACTGCCACCCTCTAGTTCATCACTGCCACCCTCTGGTTCATCACTGCCACCCTCTGGTTCATCACTGCCACCCTCTGGTTCATCACTGCCACCCTCTGGTTCACCCTGTAACCCTCTGGTTCATCACTGTCCCCCTCTGGTTCATCACTGTCACCCTCTGGTTCACCACTGCCACCCTCTGGTTCACCACTGCCACCCTCTGGTTCACCACTGCCACCCTCTGGTTGATGACTGCCATCCTCTGGTTCATCACAGCACCCACTGGTTCATCACTGCCACCCTCTGGTTCATCACAGCTTCCTCTGGTTCACCACTGTCACCCTCTGGTTCTTCACTGCCACCCTCTGGTTCATCACTGCCACCCTCTGGTTCAACACAGCATCCTCTGGTTCACCACTGCCACCACCCTCTGGATCACCACTGCCACCCTCTGGATCACCACTGCCACCCTCTGGTTCATCACTCTCACCCTCTGGTTCATCACTGTCACCCTCTGGTTCACCACTGCCACCCTCTGGTTCACCACTGCCACCCTCTGGTTCATCACTGCCACCCTCTGGTTCATCACAGCACCCTCTGGTTCACCCCTGCCACCCTCTGGTTCATCACTGCCACCCTCTGGTATATCACTGCACACTCTGGTTCACCACTGCCACCCTCTGGTTCATCACTGCCACCATCTAGTTCATCACTGCCACCCTCTGGTTCACCACTGCCACCCTCTGGTTCACCACTGCCACCCTCTGGTGCATCACTGCCACCCTTTGGTGCATTACTGTCACCCTTTGGTGCATTACTGTCACCCTCTGCTGCATTACTGTCACCCTCTGGTGCATTACTGTCATCCTCTGGTGCATTACTGTCACCCTCTGGTTCACCACTGCCACCCTCATGTTCACCACTGCCAGCCTCTGGTTCATCACTGTCACCCTCTGGTTCACCACTGCCACCCTCTGGCTCATCACTGCCACCCTCTGGTTCATCACTGCCACCCTCTGGTTTATCACTGCCACCCTCTGGTTCATCACTACCACCCCCTCATTCACCACTGCCACCCTGTGGTTCACCACTGCCACCCTCTGGTTCACCACTGCCACCCTCTGGTTCACCACTGCCACCTTCTGGTTCGGTTCACCACTGCAACCCTCAGGCTCAACACTGCCACCCTCTGGGTCATCACTGCCACCCTCTGGTTGATCACTGCAACCTCTGGTTGATCACTGTCAGCCTCTTATTGATTACTGTCACCCTTTGGTTCATCACTGCCACCCTCTGGTTGATCACTGTCACCCTCTGGTTCACCATTGCCACCCTCTTGTTCATCACTGCCACCCTCTGGTTCACCACTGCCACCCTCTGGTTAATCACTTTCACCCTCCGGTTCATCACTGCCACCCTCTGGTTCATCACTGCCACCCTCTGGTTCACCACTGCCACCCTCTGGTTCACCACTGCCACCCTCTGGTTCATCACTGTCACCCTCTGGTTCATCACTACCACCCTCTGGTTCATCATTGCCACCCTATGGTTCATCACTGCCACCCTCTGGTTCACCACTGCCACCCTCTGGTTCACCACTGCCACCCACTGGTTGATCACTGCCACCCTCAGGTTGATCACTGCCACCCACTGGTTTATCACTGCCACCCTCTGGTTCATCACTGCCACCCTCTGGTTCATCACTGCTACCCTCTGGTTCATCACTGCTACCCTCTGGTTCATCACTGCCACCCTCTGGTTCACCACTGCCACCTTCTGGTTCACCACTGCCACCCTCTGGTTCACCACTGCCACCCACTGGTTCATCACTGCCAACCTCTGGTTGATCACTGCCACCCTCTGGTTGATCACTGCCACCCTCTGGTTGTTCACTGCCACCCTCTGGTTGATCACTGTCACCCTCTGGTTGATCACTGTCACCCTCTGGTTCACCACTGCCACCCTCTGGTTCACCACTGCCACCCTCTGGTTCACCACTGCCACCTTCTGGTTCATCACAGCACCCTCTGGTTCATCACAGCACCCTCTGGTTCACCACTGTAGATTATGGGGAGAAAGCACATCTGCCCAGCCTCAACCAGGGCTGGTTAATGTGTTACTGAATTTGAGCTTCAAGTCCGGCACCTTCTTCCTTATCTGTAAGTGCTTCCTGTTGTGGTTTAATTTTTGTGACAGCCTGGAGCATTGTGCCATACTTGTAACTATTCTCTGACCCTGCGTCGATGGTCAGAGCAGGGTCAGAGAATAGTTGCAAGTAGGCAACAACTCTGGAGGTGCCGCTCAGGAAGCACTTACAGGGTTACAGCAGGTGCCCAAGTTGGAGTTAATTTCTTTGTAACCATTTTGTAAATGGTTACAAAGAAATTAGCTTCAACTTGGGCACCTGCTGTAACCCTGTAAGTGCTTCATGTACTTCAGTTTTTGAAAATCCGTCTCACACACGATTTTGCAGATTTTTCTGCAATTTCACGAGATTCGCGGACCGCGAAATTGCAGAAAATCCGCAAATTCCGCGAACGGAACGGATTTTACGTCCATGCTTAATTGTTAGGATGACAACCTGTAGTATGCTCAGTAGTGATTGTTAGGACAACAACCTGTAGTATGTAATTGTTCCTTACTCATAGATGAGTGTTAGGAAGAAAGATCGTACATATGATGGGCCTCACAGCAGTTATACTAACCCACTGTACAAACATTTCAAGGTGTTTGTCAGGTGCATGATAATCCATGAAGCCTAAAAATAGTCATTATTACTAAAGCGTCAGGTCTACAAGGCACATCAAAGCAAAACTGGTGGTGTCTGTATGGTTTTCAGACTAATCTGATCAGTAATAATGCATGGTTTACAGATTGATGCAAAATTTCCGGGAATACTGACTCGGAATGCCAATACATCAAAAAAGAATGACCCAATTAGTGGCCTTGTAGTGAAAGACAACTGAAAAGAATGACCCCATTTGTGGCCTTCTAGTGAAAGACACCTGATCCTATATGATGTCCAGAATCTATAAAGTAGTCCACGGTATATCGTCATTGAGACCTTCTCTTTCACTACGGAGTCTGAAAACCCATTTCTGCTCTCTCAGGAATAAATATTTTGAGATATCACTAATGTGTGGAGGTATAAATGGTTTTTCTAATACCGTCCAATGAAAATCCTCTTCTCCTTGTTTCTTTTCAACAAAATGCTTAGGGAGTCTTGTGATGGTCTTTTTGCATCTGAATGAGCTTTTATGTTCGAGCATCTGAGTTCTCACTTTACGTGTGGTCATCCCAACATACCTAATCTGACAAGGGCAGGTCAAGAGGTAGATCAATTGGGCACTATTACAGTTAGTAAAGTTTGTCTGTACCCGGGGTCAATCAGTGCCGATGTCTATAGTAGTTGAGTGCTTGGTCTGAGGACAAATGGAGCAACCCCCACACGGGTGGTGCCCTACAACCGCTGGTAAATCCCACAATGTTCCCACAAGTCCCTTAGATGTTAATTGCAGACGTGTGTGTACCAGTCAATCCCGTATGCTACCTGATCTCTTGAAGGGGAACAGAGGTGGAGCAATTGTATCGCTACAAGAGTTCAAAAGTCGCCAATGTCGGTGAACCACCTTCTTTATGTTATTTGCCCTTGTGCTGAAAGTGCTCACAAAAGTTAGGCGCTCCAGAGAGGGTTTTGGCACTGGAGGCTCCAGCAAGGCTTCTTGATGATTATTCTTTGCCCGTTTGAACGAACGCTTGATTAATTTGCGTGGGTAATAACGTGATACCAATTGTTCCGATAGACTCTTGGCATGCTGATGAAAAGTATGATCCGTAGAGCAATTTCTTTGTATTCGAAGAAACTGCCCATAGGGCAAATTATCCCTAAGGTATTTGGGATGTTGGCTGTCATATTGTAACAATAAGTTGCATGCCATCGGCTTACGGTACAGTTCGCTCTCTAACCTGGTAGGAGTAGCATAGATAATCCTTCTTTGTTTATCTCTACAGTGAATCTCAAATATGAATTCATCGTGTTTAGCCATTTATTGAAACTGAAGAATGGACTCTGTCACCTCTCCACACTACCAACACGTCATCTATATAACGTAACCACCAGCGAATTGACGTGAAAAATGGATTGGTAGGTGTGAGCACATGTTGTTGTTCGAAGGAGTGTACGTAAAGATTCGCCAGGCTGGGCGCAAAGACACTTCCCATGCTGGTCCCCGATGTTTGTAGGTAGATCGTCTCCTCAAACTTGAAAAAGTTGTCTTTCATGGCCAGCCTTGATAATGTCATTATGAAGTGGACCGGAGTGATGGTATCAAGATCTGCTTCCCCCAGAAGTAATAAGGACTATTTGTAGGCTTCATGTATTATCATGCACCTGACATACACCTTGAAATGTTTGTACAGTGGGTTAGTAATAACCACTGTGAGGCCCATCAAATGTACAATCTTTCTTCCTAACACTCATCTATGAGTAAGGAACAATTGCATACTACAGGTTTTTGTCCTAACAATCACTACTAAGCATACTACAGGTTGTTGTCCTAAAAATCACTACTGAGCAAGGCGCCATTTGATTCTAATAGAAGGTTGGGTTACCAACGCCGAATAAGCTTCGTGATAACGTTTTGAAAAAACTACCAGTATCATCAGCGTCTAACAAATATTTTCATAACTTTTTGAAGATACATGTTTATGGTGCTATTGTTATGTCGACACTGTTTTCTACAAACATCATTATTTCGTGGATTAATAGTGAAGGTCATGGCTATGTCTTTTCATCCTCGAAATATAACTCTCTATTCCCAACTTTAATTTACATCTATATCACGTTATTTTACCGATTTTGGGGATGTAAATGACAGTTAATGTAAAATACACAATAGTAATACGGAATGATCAGTATGACATCTCTTGTACATGATAGACTCTCTTTCCGGTGTAAGACTGTTAATATATGCTCAGGGAGTGTATAATAGACAAAGTCTTACAACAAACATAAAAGAACTACGAACGCCATCTTTATGACATCATTTAGTCGTTTTTTATGTTACCGCGAGAAGAGCCGTGATAGTACGAGCCAGCGCAAAGGACAGAATGGCGAAGTTTACAGTAAGAGATCAAGTTTGTTTTCCACAATGGGGCTTTGTTCAGGGTATTAGCGCTTTCAGGCTCTAGCTAAATGGCAGTGAGGGCGAATAAGTATCTTTTGGGTATGAATCCTGATCATGACGTGATCGGAGGGCTACGTTGAATGTTAATTGAACAGGTCTCCCAGCCCAATAAAAACGCTCTACCTGTGCCGTTCGTTGCCTCCCTCTTGACTCAGCAAACGTCCGAGGCAACGACGGACAGGTAAGGATGTGTCGAACGCATTTGTGACTCGTGCTCTGAACTTTAGAGGGGTACAAGTATGGGTCACCTAGCAGGATGGGAGAAACACTGAGCTCTGCCTTGGAATTGAATATGGCTTATAACATAACCAACACATGCCATACTTATCATAGAGCTCTACTGTATGATATGATTGATATGTTAAAAGTGCAATATTTCAATAGAGACTATGAACATCTTGATCAGGGTACATTGAAGGAATTAATTAGAGGACTCCTGATTTATTAATGAGCCTCAGTGTAACCCTGGAGACATGCATACGAGTAATGTGGGAGAGTTGAGGTTAGGAGGGAGCAGTGAGACGCCATGCTATGGACTTTTTAAAAATGTTTTCTCTGGAGAGGATTAACAAGTGTAGGGTTTACAGCATTAGTAAGCTAAGGAATGACTAGGATTAGACCTACTTCTCGATTCCCTTTGTTTTTCTATCCTGAGCTAGGTTCAGGTGAGGTGAGGTCCAGACCCGGTCAAGAAGGGTGAGGAATCTAGATTTTAAAATGACCATTATTTTTCATTATTAACAGTAAGGCTTTAGCAAACAAAGTGGAGTAATCTTCAGTATGTTTTTTCTTAGATGCCATCTGCATTCTTTGAAGCGGAGGATCGATTCATATAGGTTGTATATGTTCCAACCTTTGATAATGAAATTTATTGCACTCATATAATAAAAAAAAATTTGTTACACAAATTGTTGCAGTGGCATAGTTTAAGACCAGTAGCCCTGAAGAAAGCCGTGGGTAACGTTTTCCCTACTGGCTGAAACATGTTGGACTTATGTTTTGCAGTTATTTGTTGAAACTGCCCCTTGCACTGTTCTGTTTTTAGACTAGGGGGCGAAGTTATCTATTTAAATAAAATTCTCTTTTTTCCTCACCACCTTATTTTAAATCACCACTTTTTCTGTTTTTTTGCACTGCACTTTATTCCCTTGTGGTCTGAAAATTGGGAATGGACTATCTGTTCTCGACTTTGGTTTGATCCAATTGAGCGAATTCCCTATGGATGGTAGGTAGTCTCTATGATCAAGAGACGCACCATCCGCACGAGTGGACGAACAAATGATAAGATTGATCACAACGTTAATATTGATGGGAATCCAAACAATTGCTCCAGGATCTCACCATTGACTAAACGTTTGTAACTTCATGTTGGTTTCTCATTTTGTTTCTACTACCTTTTTTCCCTGTGACTCTTTTTCTTACTTACTGATTGAAGTATTGGAAGTCAGTCGGCTACATTGTCGATTTCAGACCCCCGGTTCTACTTGTTGATATTATAGTAAATGGGGATAGGAACCAGGGCAGGTCTTTAAATATCCCTGTGACCCTACATCTCTCTTTTGTGTTGTTGGAAGGAAGGCTTATGGACATGTGCTGAGAGGCACAGTGATCACGGATAAAGAGGCCAATATTTAAACGTTTTTGTGTGTAACTTTGTCAACCTACAAATCCTATTGCTGTACTATCAGGGGGTGTCTTCATTTGGTTCAGCGTGTGCACTGCAGCCAAAAATACAGATGTAAAAGCAAGTAGATATAAAAAAATATATGTCATAAATATTATTCAGACCAATCTCAAATACAATTACTGTATGCTTTCAGGCGTAATGTCAGGGCATTATGCGTGAATGATGCAGAATTACAATGAAAGAAAAATAATCACTTGTACTGCTCTACTAAATGTTCATTCAAATTAAGATAGTGAGGTAGTATTACTCAAACAATCATCTCACCCTCAGGTTTTTAAGAGGTATGTAATCAATTAGGCATGACAAACATGATGATTTCCATGCTAAAATTAATTGTGTGCTGATTGTGTTTGAGAATAGTGTGAATAACATTTAATAAGTACATTTTTTATATTGTTGATATATACTTGTGTTTAAATATGTTTGTGCTTGCAGTGTACATGGTAAACAATATAAAGGGGTACCAGGTGGTATGTGTTGTTGGAAATTGGTTTTTGAAGGTGAGGTTGGTGCCCAGGATTAATCCAAGTGATTTGGCACTCAATGAAAGTTGGGGGTTGAACCTGTCAAGGCTCATCTCATTGAGCCAGTTTCATGCTCTTTTGTGTTTGTTGTTCCCGGAAAATAACAAGAACTCTATCTTTGTGGGGCTGAGCTTCGGGTACGTGCTGGACATCCAGTTCTGGGTGATGTGCACACAATATTTGAGGCAATATGTGATGCAGAGAGGATTTCAAGCAGACTTGTTGCATATAGTTGAATCTTGATGCTGTACTTGACTAGAACCAGCCTCCAATCTCACAATAGATTGCTGGTCTCCACACCTTCTGACATCTTTTAAGTGAAATTAGCAGTTGAAGATTTTACACCCTGCCCACAGCAATCTTTGACTCTGTGGCTCTTGTCATCTCCATGCAACCCCATCAAGCTAAGCCCACAGTGGTTGTGTGACACAATAGCGAAGAAAATACATATTAGCGAAAAATGTTTCCTCCCCAAAAACATTGAGGACACAGATATAGACTTCACCTACCTTGCTTATAAAATATTGATAACAAAAATGTAGAAGACAACAATATTGCAATAAAATATATAGTAACTTAAAAAATAATTGTACAGTTTAAGAAATATATACTTGTAATGTTCAAACATTAAAACTATTAACTAAACATAAATAATAAAAAACGAATAACAATTGATTATAATTACAAACACTAGATACTAAAATATTAAAAATATAAAGTAGCAACATTTAAATAAAAATAAATAATGCAGTAAACGGACTTGGAAGACGGCGTTTCTGGTTCCCTCAGGACCCACCACCCACAACTCGCGGTACCCGCTCCGCGGGTCCCGCTTCGCTGCTCACCTGCCTGACTCGTCGGTGGATTTGACGCCCAGCTGCTCCTGCGGGGTTCTGTAAGACGGTGAGGCGGCAGGGCTGCGAGCGCGACCCGGGACTCGCTTTCCCAGGAGTCCCGGTGTCTCTGGCCGTGTCACCTGGCCCCGCTCTCCCTGACCGCCCCGCCCCCAGCAGCCCCAGGTGAAAAGGAGGGAAGGATCTCTCAGCAGTGGGACACTCCTTTGCAGTAAACGGACTTGGAAGACGGCGTTTCTGGTTCCCTCAGGACCCACCACCCACAACTCGCGGTACCCGCTCCGCGAATCCCGCTTCGCTGCTCACCTGCCTGACTCGTCGGTGGATTTGACGCCCAGCTGCTCCTGCGGGGTTCTGTAAGACGGTGAGGCGGCAGGGCTGCGAGCGCGACCCGGGACTCGCTTTCCCAGGAGTCCCGGTGTCTCTGGCCGTGTCACCTGGCCCCGCTCTCCCTGACCGCCCCGCCCCCAGCAGCCCCAGGTGAAAAGGAGGGAAGGATCTCTCAGCAGTGGGACACTCCTTTGCAGTAAACGGACTTGGAAGACGGCGTTTCTGGTTCCCTCAGGACCCACCACCCACAACTCGCGGTACCCGCTCCGCGGGTCCCGCTTCGCTGCTCACCTGCCTGACTCGTCGGTGGATTTGACGCCCAGCTGCTCCTGCGGGGTTCTGTAAGACGGTGAGGCGGCAGGGCTGCGAGCGCGACCCGGGACTCGCTTTCCCAGGAGTCCCGGTGTCTCTGGCCGTGTCACCTGGCCCCGCTCTCCCTGACCGCCCCGCCCCCAGCAGCCCCAGGTGAAAAGGAGGGAAGGATCTCTCAGCAGTGGGACACTCCTTTGCAGTAAACGGACTTGGAAGACGGCGTTTCTGGTTCCCTCAGGACCCACCACCCACAACTCGCGGTACCCGCTACGCGGGTCCCGCTTCGCTGCTCACCTGCCTGACTCGTCAGTGGATTTGACGCCCAGCTGCTCCTGCGGGGTTCTGTAAGACGGTGAGGCGGCAGGGCTGCGAGCGCGACCCGGGACTCGCTTTCCCAGGAGTCCCGGTGTCTCTGGCCGTGTCACCTGGCCCCGCTCTCCCTGACCGCCCCGCCCCCAGCAGCCCCAGGTGAAAAGGAGGGAAGGATCTCTCAGCAGTGGGACACTCCTTTGCAGTAAACGGACTTGGAAGACGGCGTTTCTGGTTCCCTCAGGACCCACCACCCACAACTCGTGGTACCCGCTCCGCGGGTCCCGCTTCGCTGCTCACCTGCCTGACTCGTCGGTGGATTTGACGCCCAGCTGCTCCTGCGGGGTTCTGTAAGACGGTGAGGCGGCAGGGCTGCGAGCGCGACCCGGGACTCGCTTTCCCAGGAGTCCCGGTGTCTCTGGCCGTGTCACCTGGCCCCGCTCTCCCTGACCGCCCCGCCCCAACCCCGCCCTATAGGTTCCGGACTATAAACTTGGTAGCTACTCGCTGCGCGGGAGCGCCCGGGGCTAAGCCCGGGCAAAGGGCGGGCCCTCTGTGGCCTGCAGTGCCTGGCCTGGGCGCACCCTCATTAGTCCCTTGTACCATTGGTTCGTTTTGTTTGCTATAGTTGCCTTCCTGCTTGAAGCTATTTGGGTCACTTTTCCTTCGAGTAGTCTATTTGCTCTTCTTGTGTTTATAGTTTTCTTTGGATCATTTGTTGTGATATTTCATTATAGTTTGTTTTCTTTTTTAACCTTCCAGAGATGTCTACTCGTAAAACTAGGAGCCAGAGAGCTGGTAACGCTAAAACTAAAAAAGTAATTGGCACCCTAGATAATTTTATTTCTCGAACACACTCTCTGATAGATGAGGGCATTTCTATCATGGAAAGGAGAGTATCATTGGATCTTGCCCACGCAAAAAGATCTTCACTGGGCAACATTGCAATGGTGCATTCCCCGCCGCCAAGTTTGATAAACCCTGTTGTTACTTCAGCTGGGAATTCCACTAATGATTCTACTCCCGCCAGCAGTCAATCACTAATTTCTATTAATGCCCCTGTTACGAGCATACTACCCTCTAATCCCCCCCATGTTCCCGTGTTAGTCAATCATGATGTTACTGACTCCTCCACTATGGTTGGGTCAGATATCATTACGTTAACTTCAACTGATGTGATTCCAACAAATCCTCCCATGGACAATCCCGCCATTACTTCGCAAGGGTCTATGGGTTCCAACTCCGGGGGGGACAACACAGGTGTGGTGACAGCTAATGATGTGACTCTCCAGGCACATACTGTTCAAACTGAGTCTGACCCCTTAGATTCTACCCCCCATCTGCTAACTTTAGGGGTTCCGGACGATACAATTCCTGATAGCAGTCTGGCTAGTCTTCTGGATGAGAGCGGAAGCATTGACTCACTAACTAATTCAGGAGACGGGCTTGACTCCTTAATGGAATCTATGTCTAGTTTGTTAAAAACTCTGCTTTCACCTCTGGAGAATAGGCTTTCCAACATAGAACATCAATTGGCTACTATTCTTGCGCTACAAGACCCTAGGCTGACTACCCCTGGTCCCTCTATTCCGGTTGTTTCACCGCCTGTTATTAACACTGGGATTGAAGTTACAAATCCATCTATGGGGAGTGCTCCAGCACCTGCAATTACCCTCCCAGCTCCTTCCCTGACAGCAACCAAAACAGTGAATAAAACCAAACCTTCCACTTCCACAGGTCCAAGTGCAGTAAATAGAAAGGCAGCTACCAAAAAGACTCCCGACAACCCAGCCCCTATTATTCCACAGTCCCAGCCCAGAAAAACCACATCGCGGCGCAACATCAATTTACCGCCAGATGCTTGTCCGTATGTGGTTGTTCTGACAGGGATTTCTGAGCTGCCAACATCCACTTCTGAGCCCTTTTGGGCAATTAAAAATAAAATATGCCACTGGCTTGACAAAAATTACCCTCCACCACCCGGCCTAAACAAGAACATACTTATGGTTGAACGGGCTCCTTGGGTAGGTGGGAAGAAGAAAAGTATAAAGGGCGATTGTGTCGTTATCACGTTTGAGGACCCACGACTCGTAGAATTTATATGCTCAACTCCTCCCTGTGATAGTAAGTCAGTGGTAGTAGCTAAACCTCTGTCTTTTTTTTATATGCAGGAGGGCCATGGGGATGTGAGATGGAGTTGGATGAGGCCATCTAGGAAAGGCTTGGGTAGAGGTGGTACATACCAGAATCCACAACAATGGGGAATGCCAGTAGAGGAAGGTTGGAACCTAGTCCATAGGAGGAGGGGGCACCAGTGGAAGGGAGATTCACACCTCAATGGAGAAGGGTGGGGCCCACAGCTCAATTACCCTTTATTTCCCTGCTATAATCGATTTGGGGGGTTGGAAGAAGTGGACTGACCATCACCCCAGTGTATTGAAGATGGCGGGGGTGGTGGGGCTCCTTCCACTGTAGATAGCGGTTCTATCGTTCCTACAATGGAAGAAGTACCGGAACAGTGTAGCACTATTCCAGAGCCCTTGTTAGGGGATGTTGACACTCAGGCCGCCACGAATACACCTATGTTGTCCCCTTCCCTTGTTAAAATCTTGTCTTGGAACATAGCCGGCCTAAAGAAAAACCTGCCTGACCCGGAATGGAACAATTTTGTTAATGATTTCCATATTTGCATGTTCCAAGAAACTTGGTGTGTAGAGCCACAACACAAACAGGGCTATTCTACGTTTTTTGTCCCTGCAATACAGCTTGGGAGGGGGCGCCCATCGGGAGGATTACTTATTTGGATCAGGATAGATCTGAATTGTAAAATTACTGTGAACTATGTCCCCTGTAATGATATTCTACATATAACTGTTAAAAGGCAGTCTGCCAGGAAGTCTTTTGAACTTTTTTGTATCTATGCCAGGGGGCTCCCAGGGGGCCAATTGTCTCCAACACTGGAGTTGTTAGATAATACGCTTTCTGCCCTCTCTCCAAAATCTTCAGTATTAGTGGGAGGCGATTTTAATTGTACATTCGAGCCTCTTGATGAGGATGAATTCTTGGGCTGTTATAATAAACCAGGAAACCAGTTAATTCCATCCTTATCTCTGGCCCCAATTCAGAAATGGTCGGCTCGTTCCATACAGTTGAATGCTCTGGTGTCTGCACATGATCTATGTGCCTTAAATGGCCGCACCACATCCGATCGTATGGGCGCTATGACCTTCAATCGATTAGGTTCCCCGTCACGGATTGACTACATCCTTTTGGATGTAGGGTCATGGGTTAACCTGGTTGATATGGAGGTCAGACAGAGGATTGATAGCGACCACATCCCCTTTGTATGGGTATGTTCTGGGGAGACAACAGTGGTGAGGAGGTTCACAATGAGCTGATTACAAAAGAACTAGTCCCCTCTAACTGTAATCGCTGGATTAAATGGAATGTGGTTAGGTGCAATGAGGGGACACTTGAGAATATTAGGGTTCTAGTGTTGGCTGCCTCATCTGCCTTGGCCCCAGTGAACCAAATTGCACTTCAGCTTCAGGGGTCGGTGCTGGCAACTAAGTATAAAGACTTAGTAGGGGAGATCAGTACGTTTTTCTCAAAAAAAACAAAGGGTTGTCATCTGTCTAATCGCACGCAAAAAAAGGGGAACCCATGGTACACTGCCTCCTGTAGAGAGAAAAGGAAAGCAATTTTACTAGCTATTAAAAATAAGGATGCCCCAGCTGCTAGATTAGCTAGAAATGAGTACCGCACTAGTATTGTGAAAGCCAAAAAAGATTGGGAAGAGGAACATTGGCAGGCTCTAAAGGAAGCGGCTCAAGGGAAAAATGCCACTGCATTTTGGAAACTGATCAACGTCATGGATAGACGAGGTGCTGAGCCTATACCAAACCATATTACTGAGTCCCAATGGTATTCCCACTTCTCAAATTTATATGGCGTGGGCTCCCTAGAAGCTGCGCCAGTATCCCCTACACTAGGTACTGATTGTACGGTCCATGGGAATGATGGCTCTATTGATGTACTGTTTTCGCCCCGTGAGGTACAAGAGGCAATCCTTAAAATAAAACCGGGTAAGGCACCTGGCCCGGATGGAATACCGGGTGATTTATTGTTGTCTAACCCACTGGTTTGGGCTGATTTTATTGTAAATGTTTTGAACCTTATCCATTTAGGCCACCAGGTACCGGACTCATGGAAGGGTGCTGAAGTTGTTACCGTTTTTAAAAAGGGCGAGAGAGAGGACCCTGCCAACTACAGACCAATTAGTCTAATTGACGTTATTCAAAAAGTAGTTGGCAGGGTAATTGTTAATAGGATTGAGGGTTGGCTTATGGAAGGAAACATTCTGTCCCACTTCCAGGCCGGATTCAGAAACAATGTTGGGGCCATTGACCAAGTTTTCAGATTCTGTGCAGTTTTCTGGAAAACAGTATCAATAGCCAGAGGGAGCCTCTACTTGGCTTTTATTGACCTCAAAACGGCTTTTGATGTAATACCCCGTGCTAAACTTTGGAATGTCTTATTGGATATGGGTTTCCCATCTTACCTGCTAAATCTTATCATCAAACTCCATGAGGGAACATATGCAAAGATACGCTGGGGGGCGCAGGGGCAACTCACTAAGAGTATACCTGTCAACAGAGGGGTGCGGCAGGGGTGTGTGATGGCCCCTACTTTATTTTCCCTCTTTATAAATGGGGTTGTGAAGCATCTGCAAGGTACACCGGCCGATGCCCCCATTATAGCGGGGGAGAAAATACCATCCCTCCTCTTCGCCGACGATACCCTCCTCTTATCTAAAACCCCCACAGGTCTCCAAACTCTTCTTGATCAGTTTAGTTTTTTTTGTCAGGAACGGGGACTCACAATAAACACGACTAAAACTAAACTAATGGTCATGACCGCTAAGAGAAAATATAGGAATATCCACGTTACCCTGAATGGATCTCCTTTAGAGGTGGTCGATGAGTTTGACTATCTTGGTGTTAAGATCAATAACCACTTGAAATGGGAACCCCATATATGTAAAATGAATTTAAATCTTAAAAGGGTCTCCGGCACTATTTTAAAAAACCAACGCCTCTCTATAAGCAGGCCAGTTGCCCCTGCCTTATCAGTTTACTAGGGGAAAGCAATTGCCTCAGCTGTTTATGGCTCGGAACTGTGGGGCAATGAGAACACCAACGACCTAGTCCGATCAGAGAACAAGTTTATGAGGGACTTGGTGTCGCTCCCATCCTCTACCCCACTCAAACCTTTATTCTTAGACCTGGGAAGGAAGTCTATTCGGGATATCCTCCAACTCCGTCCCCTCTTATATTGGGTTCGTTTGAGGAGGACCCCAGAACTAGCAAATTATGCCCTCGTGCTAGATGAATTACTAAAATCAAATACCTCAGGCAAAATCAGATGGCTAAATGAACTAAAAAAGCTTGTAGCAAGTGTGGGTTTAAGTGATGCTTGGGTATCCCAATCACCTCCACCAAAACAAGTGGTGAAAAAATTATATTGGGACTGGATAGAGACCAATGCGCTACAGAACCCACACTGGGGTCATCTGACTGAGACCTTTTTGACCCATAAATGCACCCTAAAACTGGAACTGTTTTTGGACTTTATTCAGGTTCCTCGGGAAAGGACTTTATACCTTAAACTTAGACATGGAACACTGCCCCTCAAAACTTTTACTTCTAGATGGAACAATAGGAGGGAAGAAGATACAATGTGTCCAGGGTGTACAAACCCCGAGGAATCATTGGGCCACTTTTTCTTTGCCTGTAAGGCATATATCTTACCTAGGAAGAAATGGCTAAAACCAGTACTAAAGATCCTTGGGGTTAGAGATTACAAATCAGCTTTGCGTATTCTTATCTCCGATACCTCTTCGATGGTTACTATTTGTGGGGTTGCAAAGTTCTTATCATGTGCCTGGATCATTAGGACTAAGATTTTAAAAAATGCCCATCAAGTCAATTTTTCCGCATAACTCTTAGATGTCTTTTTTAAAAATAATGAACTGTTTTGTAATTATGTATGTAATGAACTGTTTTTATAATTATGTATGTATTTCATGTTTGTACTTTTTATGATACATGTGTCGAATAAAAGTATAATGACTTGAAAAATAATTATTAATACAATTATGTTAGTACAACATACAAAAAAGAAAAATAACAATTAAATTAACTTTTAAAACTAAAACAAAAATACATATTAAAACAATTAACTTATAGAATTTAGTTTCACTACTCCCACCCTAACCTGACTAACAGTCTGGTAAGTGTTGGACTTAGGCAGTGTCAGATTTACTAAGTCAACTCCAATGCAAGCAAAAGTAGAGAAAGTGTTGGACTTTGAAGGAGTTAGATTTGATATCACCACTCCTACATTTTTTTTTCAAATAAAACATTAAATGTACCCAAAAAATGTTAACATATCTTTCAAAGGTTAAACACATTTATTTAATATATAACATTTCATGTAATAAATACATATTTTATATTACAGATAAAATAAAAATGTGTTGAAATATTAAAACTAATTTCACTTTAAACGTTTTCCACCCTATTACTCTAAAAACAAACACAGACAAATTGGTAAAACTAATAAATAGTAAATAATATGAAATGATTACATTACAAATTAAATAAAAGAACATTAACATAATAATTAATGCAATTAAAAAAAATATATTGTTCAATCAACACCCAATTAATTTAAATGAAGAAAAAATTAACATAACAATCAACTAATTTATATAAGAAAGTCTTCAACAATTAAATAAATATATTAAACAAAAAATAAATACAAATTAGAAATAATAATTTACATATAAAAACATTCCACCCTAATCTCCTTTAAACCTAACAACCTGCCACTATATTAACAATTTCTAATTAAATAAAAATAGTTGCAGTGCCAATAACTATAATGCTAAAATCACTAACATTCATTAAACTAATTACAAAAAAATATTATGTGCAAGTATATTGAAAAAAACAATAATATATTTTTTATTTTAAAAATCTATTTTCAATACCTAAATACATGATATTTATATCTTCTGGATGCTGTCCCAGAATCCCTTGATCAATTAAGTGATATTTATAGAGCACTCGGCTACTCTACAGCATGTCCTGGAGCGAAAGGCTCGATGACCACTGCACCAACAAATAAACTCGAAGACACAGTTAAACAACCAGGTCTTTAGGCTATGCTAAAAGGAACTTTCATCTTTAGTAGCACGCAAGTATAGAGGATGAGCATTGCAGCCAGAAGCGACCAGAGCAGAGGAAGAGGTACCTCTCAATTTTTCCTCTTGATTTTTGCCACCACAGCCAGCAGCGCTTAAGAAGAGAGCAACGTTTTTGATAGATGATAATATGGGAGTCTTTTGGCCAGGTAGCTGAGACCTGACCCATAAAAGACTCTATGGGCCAACACCATTCCTTTGAACTGTACCCTCTCTCAAATTGCCAGCCAGTGCAATTTCTTGAGATGAGCATGAATTGAATTGATTTTCGGAATATTTAAAAGGAGCTGGGCTGCAGCATTCTGTACCAACTAGAGTCTCTTAAGTTGTTATAACGGAAGATCCCAGTATAAGGCATTGGCATAGTCCAACCAAGAAGTTATGAGGGCATGAACTACCATCTTCTGGCAGTGTGAAGGAAGCAGAAACAGAAACTTTCTCAAGGATATGAGAAGATCAAAACATGTCCCAGACATGCTTCCCACCTAAAAATTGAAGACAATTTAATGTTAAACTTCACCCCAAGGTTTTGAACATCTGTGGCAGGAGTCGGAGGAAAAGGAGCGGAGATAGGCCAGAATTAACCTCCCCAAGAAGGGAGAAGGATACTAAAAATGTGGATTACGGTTTTACTGGTGTTGTATTGGCGATTAACCCAGAGCATTCGCTGAAATACCCCTGCCAAACATGATTAATTTCTGTTCTGGGCATTAGAGATATTACCGTCCCAGGTTAGAAGAATCTGTGTGTCACCAGCGTGTGAGAACACCTGTACGCCAAAAGAATCCACCAGGACTACCAAAGAATCATATAGAATATTCTTGATATTATGATATTTTTTACATAATATTTGTTTCTCACAATAATTTTCACACAATATGTTATCGGAATACCCCAACAGTAGCATAGTTCTCATCTTAACTCAGGAAGGCAAAAAATATTTTGCAAACAGAGAGTACCTAGCGTATATCGCAAACATGTATAGTTCGAAGTTTAAAACCTATAAAGCACTGATCAAGAGTGCTATGCTCAAGTTTACTAATGATTTGGACTGGTGCTTGCATGCTGCAATGCGTTCAAATGGCCGCAACAATCTACTGTGCATTCATTAAACGGAACACCAAAAGCACCCACGCAAGCCCTAGGAGATTTCAGTACCTTTCTACCCACTAGTATTTCTTCAGAGCTTAATATAGCCTAGGGCGTTTTTCGTATTTTCCACACTCTTATCTCCCTTCTAGCCAGCTTCTTGGTCACTCATTTTTCACAGCACTTGTGTGATTAACTGTTTTCATGATAAACAAGCTTTGGCAAACTCAATAGGTCTGATGGTATATTACAGCCTTTTGGCCTTGTCAATGCTTGTTTAGATTTACCATTCTTTTTGAAAAAAACTTTTGTTTTCCCTTCGTATCCTAGCAAATGTTTTCGAGGAGGGTGTGAGACACAATGCCCTGGATTGAATTGCAATCCATCTCTATTATACTAAAACCATTTTTAAATGAGTTGTCTTAAGGGTCAGCTTTAAGCCTAATTCTATTTTATATTTATGTGGCTTCACTAACTTGCCTCTTATAGTTCATGCCGTGATTTATAGACTCTGTCTTGCATCTATCTCGTTTCAAGAACTAGAGGCATTGTAGTCTGCTTGGATTCTAACCCACTACGTTTATCATCTAGTAAAACAGAGTACTTCGTTTTTTTTGCAACTCTGAATCAGTTTCGTGTGATGCATGGTGGTTGTCTGACTTAGATACTCTTCCAAATCATGCCCTAAGTGCCTGTATCGTAAGCTTCAAAGAGCATGCTTTCTAACTCTGGTTGCTGAAAAGATCTTGCCTCTGCTTTCTTCCTCCTGTAGAAACGCTATTGCCCAGTTATGCTTCATGTCTAGACCGCATTGCTTAAATTCTTCGCTTGTTTTGCCCGTGCAACTCCATTCCTAGAAGCGTCCTGTAATCCAAAACTATGCTAGTTTCATTCTTGGCCTAGAACAAAAGAGCACATGCCACCTTCTGTGGCTCTTCCACACTGACACCTAGGCCCCCATTAGGATGGCGGGCGGACTTTGCCCCCCAGCCATCTCATCGTGGAAAGGGACCATTCGCCATAAGGGCGGGGGTCCCGTGGGGGGAATTGGGATGCACCCGTCACAGTGGCGGGCGCATCCTGTATTTTTAACATTGCGACGAGCGGTGCTGAAAGCACCTCCGCCGCAATGGTAAAAATAAATGTAGTGCATTTCAAAGCACAACGTGACAGGTACCACGCGGTGCCTGCCATGTTGTTCTTAGAAATGCTGGGGGGTACCCTAGGTAACCCCCCATGTGTACCCCCACCCCCCGGAGTCCCTGGGGGCCTGCAACGGGCCCCCAAAGCAGACTCTGCATGCCTTTCCGTGGTGGCAATGCCCATTGTAATATGGCTGGCAGTGTCTGATAGACACCGCCACCATAGAGAACCCTTTTCCGCCCGGTCGCAAGGCGACCGGGGTGGAAAAGCGGCGGACGGTCTTTCCATCCGCCGCGGACCCCCTAGCCATAATAATATGGCGGGGGGTCATTCCTGCACGGATGGCGGGCGGATAGCCCCCGCCAGGCCGGCGGTGGCTACTGCTGGCCTGGCAGGGGCTATCCGCGCGCCATCCTAATGGGGGCCCTAGTTAGAAGACGCATTGCCTTTAAGGCTGGGAACACTGACCCATTTTCATTCAGAAGCATTTTACTCTCAGGTCTGTGTCCAATTGTCTGATTTCTATACCTCATTTATGTAAGACCATTATAGGGGGTGGTTCTTCTCTTTATAGGCCCTCCACGGATGGAACTCGCTCCTCTGGATAGCAGAATGACGGTTCATCACTTTTTTTGTGGGCGAAACATAAGACCCGTTTATTTTCCTCTCTTTTATTTTTCTCTTCTTTTGTTGCTGTTTTATTTCTATGTTGCTCTGTGTTATAATAATCCACATTTGTAAAGCACGTTCTGAAGATTAAGCAAGCTATTGCCCAGAGACACATGGTCCTGGGCTAATCTGTCGCCGGCACCGGGGATTGAACCGTGATCCCCAGGTTCCAGAGTCAGTCGCCCTGGCCTGGAACTGAGCGCCAGGGCGCTCTCTTCCAGGGTAGTATTGTGCTTAATACACGTAGACGTAGAGGGAAGAGGTACAGGTATTGAGGTACAGGAAACACAAAGTGCACAGGCATCACAGCATGAGGGAATGAAACAGGGGCGGCTCCCCCATTGGGGCGTAGGAGTGTTGCCCCACTGCTTTCTCTCAGTGTGAGAAGTAGAAACATAATTTGGTAATAACAACCATGTTATGTGTCTGCTTCTCGCACTGCGGGAAATCAGAGGGTTTGGTTGGGGGCTCTGCTCTAGGGCAGGGGAGAAGTGGTGTGCCACTGCTGTGGGCACTGACTGTTTGGTCGGCCATCTGGGGCTGGCCAAACCAGTCATGTGCACTCCATAGTTCTCCATGCAGGCTGCAATGCAGCCTATATGGAGAACATGGCCTCCCCGTAGGCCCCTTCCTGGGCGGTTTCCTGTCCAAT
The DNA here is from genome assembly GCF_964263255.1 of Lissotriton vulgaris. Taxonomy (NCBI): domain Eukaryota; kingdom Metazoa; phylum Chordata; class Amphibia; order Caudata; family Salamandridae; genus Lissotriton; species Lissotriton vulgaris. The sequence goes on from NW_028252459.1 coordinate 151,469, forward strand.
GTGGAGCATTGTGATTGGCTTAGGGGAGGTGAGGGAGGCTGCCTGCTTCCTGAAGATGCGGGACCTGGCTGACGAAAAAGAAGTTTACATTTAAAAAAAATTATTATTAATTAAATTAGAACCCCCCTCATGCGACTCCCACTGTGCGACACCCCTTTTTCCGCCTGACCCCCCCTCATCCCTACCCCCACACCCGAGACATGCCAGCTGTGACTGCTTAACTTGTAAAACATTTAAGTGCCTGGCCCAAAGTTTTCCTCAAAAGGCTACTGCTAGTACTACCAATTGTTGGGAATGACAAATACCAAGGCTGTCTACTCTTGATTTCACTTTATGCTCCTTTATCCACCCTATACTCCTTACCCTTTATGTCACTCTTGCAGATTCTTTACCATACTTACTTTCTTCTGTTGTCACTGTTTCCCTATATTTCTCTCTCCTACTTCCTTCATTGCCTTTCTCTCTCTTATTCTGGCTCAAAGTCTCATGATGATAAATAAGTACCGGTCCCAAGAAATTAGTGCTGGTGGTCCCTGCCTGCAACTTAAATACTGACGAAAGATAATATATTCTCAAGTAACATATAAAATGCACCAAAAACCATAGAGGTAAGAAGGGAGCACAGATGTACGGGACCGACTTAACGTTAACCACCTGGTGTCATTACCATCTGGTGGCTCCGAAGCAAAGCAGCTTCTACAGCTCGGAGGAGGGTGGAGATGCTGATTGGAGAGATGCTGGTGCTGAATTGGAAATGAGCAGCTGAAACAAAGAAAGCACTTGCTGAGGCAGGCAGAGGAATCCGAGTAAGGGGATTTGTAGCCAGCAACTAATGCAGCATAGATTTTAAAACACACTGCGCACAGGCGGGAAGGGCCAATGCTTCCATAAGAGAAGGGAAAGTTACTGTTCCCTGTGCCTTACTGCCTGTGCCTCCCTGCTCTTAATGTGCCCTCTTGCACTTCCCATGCCCGAAGTGTTTCCTGTAAATCTGTGTATTTTCTGTTTGCTTCTGGTTCCCACACTTTACTTTCCCACACGAGCCACCATATGCCTTTCCCCACTGGTTTAAAAGAACAGGTATTGACTCCTTGGCCCCTTTGCCTTTCTGCCTGCATTCCCTGCTGCCTCTCCAACCAATACACTGTACCTTCCTCTACACCAGCCCATACTTAGATGCCCCCTTTACTCAGTTCATGCAGCCTGTGTGCTTCCTGTGCTCCTCTGTGTGTCTTTCATTCCGGTCTAGGCTCTCATGTCTCGCAAGGTGCAGGGGAGTGAGGAGGGTCGCGTGGGGTGGGGAGTTGCGTGGGGGTAAGTCATACGAGGGGGGGTGTTCATTTAAGTAATAATAAAATAAAAAACAAACCTACCTTTTCACCAGCCGCATCTTCCTGAAGCAGGCAGCCTCCCTCCCCTCCCCTGAAGTGTTGTGATTGGTTGGGCCACCACCCTTAAAGGACTTGCGGGCAGCCCAGGTTCTCTATGTAGGCTGCATTGCAGGCTGCATGGAGAACTATAGAGTGAGCATGACTGGTTTGGGCGGCCTCCGAAGGGTGACCAAAAAGTCATCGCCCTCAGTGGTGGGCACACCACTCCTCACCTGCCCTAGAGCAGACATACCCACCCGCCCCCAACCAAACCCTTCTGTTTTCACACAGTGCGAGAAGCAGAAACATCAAAAGGTAGTTATTGCCATTTTATGTTTCTGTTTCTACTTCTCGCTCTGCGAGAAGGCAGTGGGGTGACGCTCCTAAGCCCTGGTAGAGGAGCTGCACCTGAACTTAAGCAGTGTTTATCTAGGGGGATATACAAATACAGACCAATCAGGAGTCTTCTCTTCCATTATCTCAATGGAACTAACTTAGAACACATGACTCTTTTTCACTACATCTAACTGCCATTGTTATCTTCCACCCGTATATTTTTCCTTTGCTCTTTTTCCTTTATCGTAACCTGCCAGAAGCCTTCCAAACATCTTTAACCCCCACCCCCTTTCACTTTCTGCTCATATCACCATAGTTATGCATATATCTCAGAATCAACTTTTACACATTCGCCAGATTTGTTTTTGGGAAACAACCATTACAACGCAGTCGTTACAACGCACTGCATTTACAACGCAGTCATTACAAAGCAACTGCCTAACAGCGCATGCCATTACAACGCATACATTACAATGCATGTCACTACAACGCATGTGATTACAATGCATGTCACAACAACGCATGCCATTACAGCGCATTATAAGGTAAGTAATGGGGAATAGTACATTTTCTCCCTACACTATCCAACACTTACCCTACTGTTGCACTCACTGGAGTGGGAATAGTAATTTTTACCCCTACACTATCCAATACTTACCCTACTGTTGCTCTAAAAGTATTATGCGTTGTAATGGTATGCGTTGTAATAGTATGTGTTGTAATGGAATGCGTTGTAAATGTAGTTTTCTAAAAATGCGTTGTGATGGCATGCGTTGTAAAATCATGCGTTGTAATGGATGTTGCAATATAAAAACTGTGTTGTACAGGCATGCGTTGTAAATGTTTGCATTGTAATGTGTCCTATTCAGTTTTTTTTTCATTTAGGCTCCACTAACATCATTTCCTTCCTTATTTTTCTTCTCTTGCTTGCTCTTCTTCGCTCCTGGTTGATTTCCCTTTCCTAGTGATTTATAAGTCTGTATTCCACCTCCTTTTTAGGGCTCGCCTATCCCATTTCACAAGGAATAGATAGGGGAGAATTTTAGTGGGCAAAATAAGTCCTCAAACCATCGGGCGGATTTCAAACAGTTCACGTGAACACAAGCACGCGCTTTTCCACCACAGGCTTTTATTACCATTTGCTCCTGCCTCCGAGAGCTTCAAAGGGATCCGCTCCCCCGCCCACTGCTTCACACTTCACGGCCGCTGGGCCGTTTCTCGCATTTCTCCTCCCCCCTCCCCACAGCAATGCCAAGAGCTTGTTCTGGTGTGCTGGAACCATCTATGGATGTTAAAATAAACATTCCCTACTCACCACTTTGACCCCGATGGCTGGCTGCTCATGCTACTTTTGGAATCTCTAAGTCAAAGCATAAATGTTTAAAAGTAATGTTTACTTTCATTGTATTGCTGTTTCGTCACTATCGTTTATTTTCTGTCACTGCTCGGCACGTTTCTGCATCCATTCTGTTTGTTTTGTTACTTTGCTAGCTTAGGCGTGCCGATAAAGTTTAGTGTATGAATAGTAACCGGAAGTTGCTATGGCAAAAGATGGCGCATGCTGGTAGCAGACTGCTCCTGCCGCTTGTTTACTTCCGGCTCCGCTGACAGCTGCCTGACCATGAGTGACATCGTGGGCAAGACTCTGAGTTCTCTACCGGGGCTGCTGGCGCCGGATACCGGGTCCGGTAAGCTGGTTTTGGGGCGGAGTTCTATGTAGTTCTTCACGAAAAATATGTCAACAAACAAAAGTGTCGCCTCATCTTCACTTCAATCATCTGGCGACAAGCAAGGGTTGGGCGTGCAACACATAATGAGGTGGGGAGGCTAAGACTGTGAAATCACACGCCGAAAGGGAGGACGCTTTCTGCTATTATATAGGGTCCTGCATGCCACTACATTTGAATCACTGCCCAAATGCAGATGGACATAACCGTCATTATCCCACCGCACAAACTGATATTAGCTGCCAAGTGGGTGACACCTAATGCGAGTCCTGATCTTTTGGGCAGCAACGTATTGCATTCTGGGTCTTGTAGTTTCACATTTAACTTAGTAAGTATGGGATTTAACATCAGGTTTTACAAGAACACTACTACTGGCTATTGTTTGTTTGTTTAACTGTGTTTGTGCTGCTCTGCCCGTTGGTGCCCAGTCCGTTCTGTGACAGATATAGGGATCGAAGGTATAGTGGCCCGACCCATCAACATACTCGTTAAAAAAAAAAAATCACTTTCTAAACAAATGCATTCGCAATACGTGGATTGGCCAAAGTTAATTTTTGGGAGGAAATAATATTGTCATGGGCAGAGCTGAGGCAGTAGGTGTATCAACATATGCTATTAATGGTGAATATAGTATACTCCTCAAAACGCTTTTACTTTACATATAGCTATGTCCAGACTAGAACAGATTGGGCGTTTTCAGAATTTTAAGGGCACTGGACACACTTTTTGAAAACGAGCGTCTACCTTTGATTGGCACTTAAACCACATTTCTAAAACAAATATTCGCTAAGCTACTAGATTGTGCTTTTTTTTTAATAAGCATTGCTCAAGCCAGTATATCTGCTTTGTAACATACTTATTTTTATTTATTTTAAGAGTTTTCTATAGCGCTAGCTGGACTGAGGGTATCAGAGTGCTTTACAACAATTGTTAGAAATATCAACCAATAGTAGTACTTTATAACATTGTCAAAATCATTGTCAGTCAATAAAATACAATTTTGACTAAAGTGTAAAGAGTTGAGCCAATGTAGGGTCTTGGGGAGGTACATTCATGGAGCGAGTTAGTAATTCCAGGGAGAGTCAGGTGTTATTTCCTAGGTGGGGACTACATCTTCAAAATAAGCCTGTTCATGTTGACACTTGCAATTAGAATCCTTTCTTTCTTTATTTTCCTTCCTTCCTTTCTTGCCTACCTTTTCTTTCTTCCAATCCTTCCTTCCTTTCCTCCCTCCCTTTCATTCCTTTCCTCCCTCCCTTTCTTTCCTTTCTTTCTTTCCTTCCTCCCTTCTTCCTTTCGTTCTTCTTTCTTCCCTTCCCTTCCACATTATCACTCAGCACCACCACAGCATCACTCAGCACCACCACATCACCACTGAGCACTACCACAGCATCATTCAGCGCCACCACAGCATCATTCAGCGCCACCCCAGCATCACTCAGCGCCACTCCAGCATCACTCAGCGCTACCCCAGCATCACTCAGCGCTACACCAGCATCACTCGGCGCTACCCCAGCATCACTCAGCACCACCACAGCACCACTCAGCACCACCATAGCATCACTCAGCGCCACCCCAGAATCAATCAGCACCACCACAGCACCACTCAGCACCACCACAGCACCACTCAGCATCACCACAGCATCACTCAGCGCCACCCCAGCATCACTCAGTGCCACCCCAGCATCACTCAGCACCACCACAGCACCACTCAGCATCACCACATCATCACTCAGCGCCACCCCAGCATCACTCAGCGCCACCCCAGCATCACTCAGCACCACCACAGCACCACTCAGCACCACCACATTATCACTCAGCACCACCACATTATCACTCCGCACCACCACAGCACCATTCAGCACCACCACAGCATCACTCAGCACTACCACAGCACCACTCAGCACCACCACAGCACCACTTAGCACCACCACAGCACCACTTAGCACCACCCAGCACCACCACAGCACCACTCAGCACCACCACAGCATCACTCAGCACCACCACAGCACCACTCAGCACTACCACAGCACCACTCAGCGCCACCCCAGCATCACTCAGTGCCACCACAGCACCAGTCAGCACCACCACAGCATCACTCAGCGCCACCCCAGCATCACTCAGCACCACCACAGTACCACTCAGCGTCACCACAGCACCACTCAGCACCACCACAGCATCACTCAGCGCCACCCTAGCATCACTCAGCGCCACCCTAGCATCACTCGGCACCACCACAGCATCACTCAGCGCCACCACAGCATCACTCAGCACCACCACAGCATCACTCGGCATCAGCACCACCACAGCATCACTCGGCATCAGCACCACCACAGCATCACTCGGCATCAGCGCCACCACAGCACCACTCAGCACCAGCACAGCACCACTCAGCTCAACCACAGCATCACTCAGCGTAATCACAGCATCACTGAGCGCAACCACAGCATCACTCAGTGAACCACAGCATCACTCGGCACCACCACAGCATCACTGGTTCAAATATGTTCTCTCAATGTTTCAAGCTTTATTACAAATGTCACAAAAAGATTGTAATATTTCACTTTTGTTCTTGGATTTTCATCACAATAAAATACACTGAACATAATCTTCACAAAAGTTATTTACAAAAGTTTAAGCTATTGCCATTATAAATTACAATCACTTTTATTTAAGTATTAATTATTTTTAAAAAATTAAAAGCCATTGTTATTTGTAATATCAATACATCTAAGTCACGTAAATACAAAACATGTTGCATTACAAATGCTATAGGTGTCACATTTGCGAAAGTTATAACTATTGGCATTGTAAATGACAAAGCTATTAATTTAGCTATTTTCAAAAACAATACATGCATTAAAAAATTGTCATTTACAAAACCAATAGCTCAAACTTTCCTAATGCGAGACCAATTGCATTGCAAATGCTTGTTGAACTTCTTCATATGACACTTTTCTCTTTGTATTTTGCTTACCTTCACTTGTTCCCTTTCCCATCTCAGTTCAAATGTTACTTTCTCTGTTCTGTTTCTAGTTCATTTTTTCCCCTCGCTTCTTTCTTCTTTTATAAATATTCATCCCGCAACTCGGATCTTTCATTCAGAAACTTGATTTCTTCTGTCTGTTCGTCGGCCTCCTTGTGTTGCTCCTCGTTTTCACTCTGTCTCTCTTCTTTCTCCTAAACTGAGAAATTAACCCTATTTATATTTTCTCGACTCCCACTATATCTTCTTTCCTTTTAGGCCTGAAGATCACTTATTAACGTGCCCTTAATTGGGTATTCATACCATTCCACAATGTACATATGTCTAAATTGCTTTTTATTGTATCATTAGTTGTTATGGACAGCACTTTGGCGAAAGCGCCCCATAAAGTCACTGAATAAAGTTGAATAAAACGTAGATCACTACCCCAAGCTTACACCACTGTGTACTGCGGCGTGCACACGACACAGTGATCAGAATCTACTGGCAAAGCAGAGGATATATTTTGCATTATAGGATATAGTTTGCTGTAACTACTTTTTTCCACATTTTGTGTAATAACACTCAGGGTTGGCCACCAGTGACTTCTTTCTAGCTCAGTTCTGAGTAATGCCTGTAACCATGGCAGCCTAATCTTTTCTCCGACTTCCAGATTGCTTTTCATCCACTTAGATTTCACGATTAGAGCAACCGATGTTATAGTTAAGGAATAAGTATTGACACAGGGCTCTCCCTGTGTCCAACGCTGTGAGTCACTTGTGTTTACATGCAATTATATTTTAGATTATCTGTTCTTATTTGTTTGCCATTTATGTGACGTCATAACGGTGGGCTGCGTGACACGAGTGGCTTAACAGCACCCTGGTCTTACTTCCCGGCCAGAGTAAATGTAAATGTATGTGTATTTGAGCTTATATAGCGCACAGCTACCCACAAAGGGTTTCCCGGCGCTTGCTTAGGGAACCCGTCCTGGTATTCCCCTGTGAGATAACCCCGGCAGGGTATCCACAAGGTGAAAGCCAGGCATCCAGCCGTGAGGGGCCGTTGTGGAGATTAAGCAAGCTATTGCCCAGAGTCGCAGAGTGTGAACCCGTGAGTTGAGAAGGCACCGGAGCGAGAATTATCGAGTCCGTGGAATTTTTTGAGCCCAAGACCCGCCGAGGCGGGGAATTGAACCCTGGTCCAGGGCCGATCTCAGCTTCCGGGTCTGCCGCCTCTGACCCCTGAGCCACACTTCTCTTGGATCAGGTGGTTTGTGGCTTGTAGAAGGGCTCCATTAAAGTAATAATGATAATAATAATAATATAGTACATTTGAACCCATCAAAAAAATACTTCTATCATTTCAAAAAGGGCTCTGTACCAATTATGACATTATGGGCTAGAAAGGTATTAGTGCCACCAGGAGAAGATACAGTGTTATCAGTGTCGGCTTTAGTGCAGTGCGACCGGTGTGGCCTCACTGGGCGCTGACCTGTGGATAGATGCTGACCTCAAGGGGGGGTGGGCGGAGGGGGCTGTGTTTAGCAATGACTTATGATTGGAGAGATCAGGGGCACTTTTGCCAGGTGGTAGTGAGAGAATCCGAGGAGGTGGTCATAGGGTGTGAGGAGGGGGGGGGGGGATTATTGCCTCACCGTGTGCCACCAACGCTAAAGCAATCTGGAAGTCGGAGAACAGATGAGGCTGCCATGGTTACAGGCATTACTCAGCACTGAGCTAGATGAAGTCACTGGTGCCCGTGCATCTAGTTCTTAGCCCGGTGTGTGAGTTGGAACAGTCTGAAATAAGTTACCGGAAGCTCGCTGCTATCACCAGAATAAAAAGTACCTTACATTGGCATCGTGATACCGGGAAAGAAAACAAGAGCACACAAAGGGGAAGAACATACAGGACTGGAAAACAGGAGCCAAACATGCACGAAAAACCTACAAGCACTCGATTCTTTTTCAGCAACGAGCTATAAGAGGGAAAATGGTCTCGTTGTATTCAGGTCAGGGGTCAGGTACTTATTTTTAGAAACCGAGGCATTCCCAAATAGAATAAGTAAACGGATACATGCAGAATCACCACCAAGAGAAAACCTGGGTGAAACACTCGAAGGCACAGAAGCACTTTTAATATTCGGTTTGGCTGTAACGCAGTTGGAATTCTGCAGCCAATCACAGTCCAGGCGCTTTATTATCTAATGGGGCTGCATACACGCGAGTACACTAATGAGCACTTACTGATTGGCTGGAGCCAACAAAGGCTATTTATTGACTTGTTCTTGTGGATTGTCTGGAGGCGAGGAAGGCTCTTTCTAATTGTCCTCCAATGCCTCATTGTGGGATTGTTAAACAAGGACATAGCAAACGCCTCTTGTTTTCTGCTATTATATCTTATCTCCACACAGAGAGAAGATGCTGCCTTTGATCAATCTCAGATTGTTGGCTCTTCAATGGTGAACACAAGCACCGCCCTCCCCTCCCCAACACTTCAGAGCTGCTAGATGCACACCGCTATCTCTTCCCAGCGCTATCTTGGCTCCAACAATTGACCTAGCACAGAAGAATAAAGCACCGCTATACATGTTCATGTATCATTGCCACTGCAGCTCTAGACTCTGGATCTGGAGAAGATCTGGACTATTTCCTGCCAACTATAGTCTTTTAGATCTACCAATAATGCTTTGGTTGGTCCGTGCATGGAGCGGGTGCAGAGAATTATGAAAGTCTTCTTGAAGAAACCTCCTGAATGGCATGCTCCTCCAAGAAGAGATCTCAGAGAATCTTAAATAATCTACCCCGGCCAAGCATATTTACACAGACACCCAAACCACTCCAAGTACCGGAGCAGGGAGTTGTTGCCTTTACAGAAAGGAGCCTGCTGTTAGTGTCTGTTCCTTCTGACTAGTTGCTGAGTATGTGGTGAGATAAGACAAATACCAGATGTTTCTGTGGGCATCCATACCGGAGAGGTCCCAAAGTAGGCAGAGGTGGCCCTGAATCATCCACACTTCTCATGTCAACCACAAATCACTAAGTCTCATCCTCACACATAGTGCTATACACCAAGGCACATTGAAGGACAGTGCTAGTGGGTACAAAGGCCAGTGGCATTGATAGATTTGGTCAAAGGAGAAAAACAGACATTGTGTGAACACATAGATGTGTACTTCTCTCATTAAGTAAAGCTAAACATAGCTGCTACCAAACCAATGCTACATGCTAGAAAATTCATCTTTCTGCCCATACATGGTTGGCATAAGAGTATATTCTTCTGGAAGCAGTAGAGTCCTCTTGCAAAAGTAAAAAATATAGAACTGAAATTGGCAAATTACTGGGTGGTACTAGCGGCAAGTTGGTTTTAACGCACACAGTTTCTATTGGCTTGAGGATGTAGGGTGGCAGATTGTGGTCAAGAGGCTGAGTCAGAAGGCTGTAATCAAATGACTAAAATCCAAAGTGAGTTGTTGGCACTTTTAGCAAAATAGGAAAAAGCAGGCAGTATGTTGTGAAACCCAAACATTATGAGCCCGCTGCCCTGTAGAGTTTATTTGATGGTATTATGCGAATATATGACATTACAACTCAAACAATTACAATGCATGCCTTTACAATGTGGTTTTTACATCACAACTACCATTACATCACATTCTTTTACAAGGCATGCCATTACAACACATTTTTTAAAACTACCATTACAACGCATACTATTACAACGCAAACCATTACAACGCATACCATTACAATGCATAATACTGTTATGGCAACAGCGGGGTAAGTGTTGAATATTGTAGGGGTAAAAATTACTATTCCCATTCCAGTGAGTCAAACAGTAGGCAAAGTGTTGGGTAGTGTAGGGGTAAAAATGACTATTCTCATGTTCCCCAAAATCCATACGCACCCTAAAACTAAAAAATCCCCATTACTTACCGTATAATGTGTTGTAATGGCATGCGTTGTAATGGTATGCATTCTAATGGCATGTGTTGTAGTGACATGCGTTGTAATGGCATGCGTTGTAATGGCATGCGATGTAAAGGCAGCTGCGTTGTAACAGCTTCGTTGTAAAGGAAGTGCATTGTAATGACTGTGTTGTAATGGCTGTTACCCGCATTGTGATGAAGGTTAAGTTAGTTTTATTATTTGTAATGGCGACCACTGAAAGATCAAACCCATTAGTTGTAGAACCACCAGCTCGCACCAAACATATCCTGACTCTGATTCGGTTAATATGCTACAGATAGGGATGACAGAAAAAAAAACGGAGGGTTACACAAGAGAGAATCACAAAATCATTTGAATGTCATAATTTGCTGTAGTCTTTAAAAATATGTCATCAACTGAGTTATTTGCAGCCATATCTTTGCAGGCGGATATGAAATGAACTGGGATGGCCAGTTGGTTCTGAAATAGATGTGCTAGTTTGCCCTAAAGCAGCGTGCCTCTTGTTTGAGTGGCAGATGAGGGCAGGCTCACATCTGAATGTCCCCTTCTTTTAGAAAAGCCCAACTTGCAGAATGATGATGGTGTATACGTTTCTGATTCAGCATTATTTAAATGATTGAATCCCATCTCGAGAGATGGAAAAAAGCCAAAAGATGAGACAGAAATAATTCCAAAATTGGAAAAATAACATTCTTTACCATTCTCCAATGCTGAACCATTTGCTAACCTACTTAAAGGTGCAATTTAAACCCATTATGTTGCCATGTAAGATAACAATAGTACCATTTTCTATGAGTTAATCAGAATCCAGTGTTCTTATGATATCCTGGTTTTATGGCTGAAATGTTTCTTTTGGCTGTGCAAAGTTTTTGATTCTGATGCCAAAGGTGTGGTAGGTTGGAATTTCACCAAATTACTCAGGATTAAAAAAAAACTAATGACGTAGACGAAGTGCACAAATAGGCACCTCATTTTAACACGTCCTATATAAAAACATACCTTTTAGTTGTGTGACATAAATATAGGCAATACAACCGTGTCAGCACTTGAAACCTGCTTGACAGTTGGTTAAACTTTCCATTTTCAAAGTATTTAAGCACAGATTGTAAATCTTTAATTTTGTGATGAAATGGGAAATTATGAATGAGGTAATTAAACATGAAGATACTTGAGTTAGATTGAGACACTAAGGTCCTGATTATGATGTTGGGTGGACGACACCATTGCGGTTTGGAACCGCCCGACCTTGGGTCGATGGTTCCGACCGCATGAATACGATGGGCGGTTGCAAACATTCATTTTCCAATGGAAGATTGTGCGTTGGGCAGAAAAGACACACAACAAAAGCTTCCATTAAAAAATGTATGGTTGTGAACATCCCTGCAGGGATGTTTATGGGGACAACATTATGGGAGGCCATGGGGGAGGGGGCCCTGCTAGGGCCCCCCACTGTCGCTTTCCGACAGCCTTTCCTTGTCGGAAAGGCCGACATGGAATGGCTGTCCGAAACAACATCATAATCCTGGCTGCAGAACCGCTGTCATTTAATGATTATTCTGTCTTTCTGATGCACCAACTGGCTCCTTGAGCCAATCGGAACCACATCGGAACCCCCTCACAGGTTTTCCTCCGACTGCCATCATTCTAATACGGTGGTCAGACTGTAAACCTACCATGTTGGGCGGAAAGTCTCCAACTGGTGGCCGGAGGCTTTCCTCCTGACATCATAAGATGTCAGGAGGAAAGAAACAGATAATGCAAAATATTGGCCAATATAACTTTCAATTTACATGTACAGCTCAGAAATTTAGATACTGTCTTAGAATTTGATGGTTACTTGATCATCTGATATCATTTCCTTAGTTTGTTTACAGCACTCTCTCATGGGTTGCAGCATGACCACCCATGAGGGGCCGTGCAAAATGGAGCTGCAGGCCTGCCATTGCAGCCTGTGTAAGTTGGTACATGCACCACTTCCTTAAGATACAGGTTTACAATATCTAAGGGTCGCTTCACTTACAACCTATAAGTCACCCCTATAGCAGGCCTTAACAATCCTGAAGGCAGGGTGCTTGGTTCTAAGTGAGAGGGTGCCACTGCATGAGCAGAACACCCCTGTAGCCTACCAAGTCTATTCTCCAGGGTTGTCAGTGATACAGCCATATACAACCTATGGAGTGGCAATACGTGATAGCGTACTGACCACCTTTAAAGTGGCTGAATCAAACCCTTTCGTGTTTCATATCAAGCATTGTGGAATCATACCCCCAAACTGGTAACCAGTGTGGGAGGTATGATTCCATTCCTCAGAAGCGAGCATCGTTGAGTCCCTGGTTTTCCCGGTACCAGCCTTCTAGTCCCGGACAGCACAAAATGGTTGCTGCTGACCAGAGACATATTTCTGCACTTCTGCTGCTGGTCTAAGCTCGAGCAGGGAAAGGCAGAACAATAGGCATCCTGTCACAGGGAGATATGACCACCTCCCCGACAGGATTTAGTGTATTAGGACTGGTTGGATGCGCTTGTCTGCATGAGCAGCATATTTGGTATCCCTGTGCACAGTCCAGTTCAAACCAGAACTGGGAGCTGTTGGCTCATGCTCTGGAATGAAACTGGACAAAGGACATGTGAGTAGCCTCCCCACTGTCCAGACCCTGCCCTGGGAGGGTCCCCCTGAATCTGTCCAACCCTCTCCAGTGGGTACAAAAGCGCTTACCTGGCTGTAGGACCCTAGATTCAACATGGACAGGATTCTGAACTGAAAACACTGAACTGAGACCATATGGACACTCTGGACTTCTTTTGGGCCTGACTTCATCTCCCTCTAAGTCTGAAGCATCATCTGTGCCCATGCACCATACAGGCTCCATGCAGGACCTGTGGAGCATCAAGGAGAACCAAAGATATCTCCCTTGAAGTGAAGGAGTCACTCCCCAGCATCCGCAGGCATGACAAAATGGCTGACCGGTCTGATGTTCCTAAGATCCTACAGACTCTGAAGGCTACAGCAACACAGTAGGTAGGTCCCTATGTTTCTTGAGGTCTGAGCTGCCATATTACCAACTTTGAGACCAGACTTTCTCATGGGGGCTGCAATACATGTACCCCTGTGTACTGCGTTCATTTGCAGTTGCATATGCTTGTTGGCATGTCCCAAGCAAGTGCATTGGGATCCGTGTAGCCCAAACCTCTGGCACCATTTCCTACAAAGAACTTCAGCCTCTTCACACCGAGTGCTCCGCGGGCTGCTGTTTGGTGAAATTGCTTTAGGTCCTCTTGCGACTCGCGGCCTGTGAGCCCACTTGTGGGTCAACTTTACTTTTCTTGGGCTCTCCTGATTCCTCCAGGCCTGCCCTGATTCCCCTAGGTTTGGTGAGTCTTCTGGATCTTTCTGGTCTGTACCGTAACCTTCTTTGACCTTCTATATGGGTTGCCATTGCCAAGGCTTGTTGATGCTCCCGCCAGACACCGACCCCTCTGCACTCGACATCCTTCATGCAAAATATCGTTTGTGGCTCCTGGTTGTCCTCTACATCTCATGATGCCTGTGGCTGCAGAGTCAAGAACCCCCTCAACATCGGTGGGCGTTCGTCTACCGAGCCCCTGGTCACTCCTGAGTGACCCAGGTTCTGTCCCCTCTGCTGTCAGATACCCTTTGACCAGAATCCACCTTTGGATTCCAATGTACACTTTTCTTCCTTCCAGCAGCGGCTCTTCTTCGAAGTCCTTTTTTGGGTCCGATGGCGGGTTTCTAACGACACTTCAGACCTGTGCACCCTGCTTCCCTGGGATTGGTAACTCTGGTACTACGGTATCCAACACTGCGGTGGCTCTCCAACCTCCTAACTTCCTAGGGGTTTCGTCAACATCCACTGGGAAGGGTCCTTAAACTCTAAAACTTCAACCGCGACTCTCCAATAGAATTGTACGGAGCACATGGTCGTCTTCCCACACTGCACCCGTCCTCCGTGGGGACCCTACTTACTCACCTTGGGTGGTTCCTTGGGTGCCAGTGATTCTACAACATCTAGACCCTGACTCGAGTCATGGCTCTTATACCACTATTTTAGTATATCGTCTGGTCTCCCCCTGGAGCCCGGCATGTATTAGTGCTATTTACTATTGTTTCTGTGCTACAGTATTGTGTGCTTTATGATTATCTCAGTGTAGGAGATACTGTGTCATAGTAGAGAGTGCTATATTAATAAATACATATTTTTATAACTACTGTGTGGTTCACATTTCATTTAACCAATACTATAAGGTTGCATTCTGGTAAAACAAGCTGCTTAACATTCCTTCAAGGCTAAGCCTGAAGGCTGCTATCCACAGCTCCCACTTGGGTAGCTTTCTAAAGTTATCTTTGACCTATCAAATCACTATAAGAGTTGTTTGGACTGGTGCAAGGTGCCCACTTGAATTAGTGGACAGCACATACCAGGCCAACTTCGCACATTGTTGATGTAGAATTGATGTTGAATCTGTAAGTCATGCTCTGACTGAAAGCCCTCACGTGAACTATTGGGAAAAAAAGCTACATAACCATTGATGTTTGAATGATTGGGATTTAGATAGAAATGTAATACATTTGATAGCTCTCAAAAATTGCAGATACAATATTGAATCTGTATAATTTGAAGAACCTGATGATGTATTTGTAAGCAATGTTTGTAATTTCATACATGGCTGGATGACATAAGATGGTTCAGAGGATCTTTTTGATATTCACTGGATTGTTTGGATGATGTTTTAAAACATACAGTAAAAAATAAAAGAAAACTGATCAGGTATGATCCAGCGGGCCAAAGGAAATTCAGTCTCATATGTACAACTCTCCACCACAATACTCACCATTATTACTACATTCTACACTAGGCCCATAAATGACTGAGACATGAATTGACCAACTGAATCATATGACCTAATTAATCAAACACCTTTATAAACATCTAATTAAGTCAAAATCATAGGCAATGGATAAACTAATGGTGACTCAAACGAACCAAACAAGACCAGCTTGTCATTTCAAAATCTATTTTATTAACTTTATTATCAGGCAAAGAGCATTTTTAAGTAATTCATTTTATTTGCATTTTAATAAGCAGCATTATTTATTAGAAAGGCACATTAGACTGTCAGTTTAAATCAAAATCAGCATGAGAAATGCTTAAACATTTAGGGAATCATTCCCTAAACCCTATTTCCCTAACTAAACTAAAATGAACCTAAGGACAAAAAGTTAAGTATGGAAGTTCTTACGTGAGAGGAAAGTCCGACAGCATCTCACGAGCACAGGAATAAGCCAACAGTGCTCTTCTCAAGGGGGCAATTTTTATACCTTTTCTCTATCTAAAACTAACTAAAAGAATACAAATAACCGACCAACACGAAACATGATTGGTCGAGAAATGTCACTCCATGAAGTCATTCGCCTTTCACATTGTAAGAATCACGTTCTTTAAGAGCTGCATTGTCCTTTCACTACGTGTGTCACAGGCTCTTCTGAAGCGTGCAACATTTAATAAAAATGTTCGTTGCTTCCTCCGTCCAAGCTTTTCCGCTGCTACACATCCTGTCGTTGGCAATGAAAGGTTATACAATGATTATCTCAACGCTCTGCACAGCCTAGCTTCCGCGTGTGTTTTTCAAAGAATTATGAAGAAAATGTTTTTTTCTTTTCATTCACTGCTGTGCAAGGCCCAACTCGGCAGGACTTCGGACATCCATTTTAGAAATAGGCCACAGGCCTCTTTTAGCATGACTCTAGTATGCAAGGAAACACAAGACATCAATTAATCCAAGAAATTATAATTATTCTGTTACCCACCCCCTTGACTAATGTTAACCCATTAGTCTATGTTACCTAGCATAATGCACAAAAGACAAACAAAACACAATCACATAAAATAACACGACATAACAAAAGCACATTTAAGAGAATGCACATGCTATTATTTAAAACAGCCGCAGTTAATGTTTGACAAAACAAAAGACAAGGTAAATATATTATTTAAACGTATTGACAAACATAACAAGAGCACATATAATTAATACCATATGGTCGTGTTGGTGCACATTATTCTAGGTTGAATCAGTACAAAAGCATGCAAAACTCGTTAATAAATTAAAAATTATGGGAGTTTAAATCAGCGTACTGAATCTAAACTTATCTCTAAAGTCCGCTTCATCAGGTACATTTTTCTACCTAATCATGTTTGGATCTATGCGTCTATGCGCACACACACAAGGAATGTGTACAATGTCTCTCTCTCTCTCTCTTCCCCCCCTACTCATGGAATAGTGGAACTCAAAGCTACTGTTATGTTAGACTGTAATTAAACTTTGGTTTCTTCATTCAAGATTTCAGTCCTAACCGTCCTCCTCATAACCATTGCACACATAAGGTGATGTAAGCAGCCTTCGGGCACCAAATGTGAAGATCCTACCACCTCGTTTAGTGCTTCGATGCCTGAAAGTGCCTGGCATGTGTTTATCAAAATCAAAACTAGAGCAGAGCACATATTGAGTCAAAAATGTGCGCCAAATGTTTGCTTCTTAGTTGGAGCCCAGAATTCTGGGAAAGGGTCAAGCCTGAACAGAAACAGGAGTCTAAGAGGCAAAACGCTTTCAGATTTGGCAAAAAATTGGCGTCTTTTCTTCTCATTCTCCCTTGTTCTCAATAGCTACATTTCCTTTCTCGTTCTGTCTCTCACACACTCTTTCTGAGTTTTACCCCTGCCTCTCTTTTGTCTGTGACCTGTAACTATCTCCTCCATCTTATTCTCCTCCAATTTCTCCACTCCCTCCTCCATTACTCCCTTTATCGCTTTTTCTATTCCGCCCTCTCATTGTTTCCACTCTCTTAATCCACGTGGAAATTCAAAGAACCAAATGCGCTGGCTAGACCTACTCTGCTCCAGCCAGGAGCTTGGACAATGACGTGATAGTGCACTTGAGGGACGCAGGAGAGACTTAGGCTCACTTTTGGTGCAAGAGTCCCAGAGGACACCGGGCCCAGTCCGTCTCAAGGGGCCCGTCCACCTATCCTGCCTAGTTGAATATACCTGTGCCATCTGTATGTCTGCTCTATGTCACCCCGAGTGGGACGGGTGTGCCCAGACGTGGGTCCTGTGCTCTCCAAGCCACTGGAGTCAAGCATTCCTGGCTGAGGAGGGGTGTTACCCCGAAACCGGTCTCAGGATGCTTGATTCCGGGCCTGGACTGTTCTCATAGGGAGCAGGGTCAAGACTGATTTGCATCTGGCTTGGTTCAAGCTGGAATGGCATGAGGATCACACAAAGGATGGATTTAGGCCCAGATCTCTGTACTGGGGTGAATGTATGACAATGTTCTGCATTCTGTCCATCAATTGTTTTTGCATATGTCTGCTCTGTGTCTACAGTCAGAAGACATTCAAAACCTTCAAGGTACATTTGATCATCAGAATTTCGTATGGTCGTGGATTTTATTTGTTTTGAGTTAATTTAGGTCTCGGTGTCTATATAATGTGAATATCGAAATTATAGTAGCAGAATGCTAAAAACACTGCACCTGTCAACTACTACCACATGACACGGCGTGTCCTGCTCTCTCTGATGTGGCCCATGACAGTCTCATTTTTTTCCCCTCTTTTTGGTATTATTTACTCGCAAAAGTGATTTTTTTTTCTTGCTTCACAGCATTGATTTCTTTTGCTGTGCAGGGACCCACTGATATTTTTCGTAGTCTCTTTAAACATTATAAAAATGTTTTTTTAATGCCTGGTTTCCTGTAAAGAGAGAACTCATTAGGCTTGCCTCCATCTGATTTTGCAAACTCTTATAATTTCATATCCGACAGCTGGTAAACTAATGAACAGATGTTTCCATCTTAGATAACGGTCTCTATAAATAATTTAATCTGTGATTAGAAAATTTAGTTTTGATTTTGGCGGATGGGATGCGCCCTCAAACATGTGGTGCATAAAACATACTCATTTATATGGCAGATGGGACAAAGTACCCTGTCCCCCTAACTGTTGGTGAGACCCTTACTCTTTTTGCATTGCTTAATTTGAGCTGATGCTCAGTAATGTCACTTAATTGTTTTCCAGTGCTGGCACCTAATTGTCAACACCATACTTGGAACAGTCTACCACATGATGGCGCTGCTCATCTAATTTAAAGATTAGCAGAACAACGGTTGTTTAGGAATACAATATGCATTACAATTGAAATAGACAAGGTAGTCCTGCAGTGCTATCAAACTTTGTAACAGCCATAGCAATACTTGATTGTTCATTGTTTACGCGTATGCAGTTGTATCTGAGGCACAGAGAATTAGATCCAGACTTAGTCACTATGGAAATTGGTAGCTGCATAGATACGTGCCAAGCACACCCTATCTATATACCGCTCAAGGACTTATTAAAACAATAAAAAGGATTTGCAGTCAATGCAATATCTTTTCCCATTGGAAGGAATGAGAGAAGCAAACAAGGATATGAAAATACTTCCAATTAATGCCCCTTTCAGAACATCTGCCAATGCGTCTTGGTGCAAAACTGTTATTTATAGCTACATTATAGCTACATTTTAACTGTGCATTAAACTTAGTGCACATACTTTTTAAACATTCAAAATATTTTTAAAGCAGAAGACTAAAAAACACTTTTCCTGTCAATTCTAAATCAGATGGCTTTTTATATTGATTATCAAGAATGTCTTCACATAAAGCGCCTAAATTACTCTGTAGGAAAAACTTCAGGGTTCTTGATTGGGACTGCGTTACTAGTTCAGTAGTTCCTGGTGCATGTAGCCCTCAGGCCCTCTGCCCCCTCCTGAGCCCGGAATGTTAGGTTAGTTGTGGCTCCATGAGACCTAAAGAAGGCGCATTGCTTGTCCAGCAGTTGTGATGAACTACAAAGAGGGTTTGAGGAGACATTGTATTTATTTATTTATTATTTGAATTTGTAGGGCGCAACCCAAAAAGGGTTTCCCGGCGCCAGACGGACTTTGTGCTGAGAAATGGCAGGGCATACAGATTAAATTATTGATTAAATAACCAAGTCTTTAAAGCTCGATGAAAAGTAGTGTAGACAGTTTCCTTGCGTAAGGCCAGGGGGAGAGTATTCCAGAGGAACTGACCTAAATAGGAAAAAGATCTTCCCCCATCCTGGTCAGTTTGACTCTAGGCACCACGAAAGTACACTTAGATTCAGACCACAGATGGCTGGTGGGAACAGAGGGGTGAACAAGTGACTGAAGATACTGAGGTGCTGTGCCAGTTTTGATTTTGAACATATAGCTCAGGGCTTTGAACTTATACGATTCTCCACCCTGATCCAATGTAAGCAGCGCAGATGTTCAGTTGTAGAGGAGGCTTTGGGAAACCTGCAGAGGAACCTAGCTGTAGAATTCTGTGCCAGCTGCAGTCTACGGGTCACTGCCCTATTAGATCCCAGGTAAAGTATGTTCCCGTAGTCAAGTCGTGAGGTAATGAGGGCGTAGACCACGTTTTTTTGGGTGGCGGCGGGTAGCATCCAAATAATTTTCCTAAGCCATTTTAAGATGGTAAAGCAAAGTGCAGTGGTTTTAACTGTTTGTTGTTGCATGGTAAGTGCATCATCACTTATGATGCCCAAGTTTCTAACATAGCTGGAGGGCTTTGGGAGATTATCCATCTCAGCGGGCCAATGCATTGGACTCCAAAGGTCTTTTTTTTGCCTAGAATCGGTATTCCCGTTTTTTCACCATTTAACTTAAGAAGATTGTGATTCATCAAGGCAGAAATTTTACTGAGACCCTGTTGGAGAAGAGAGGGTGCAGAAGGGTCAGAGTTGGAGAGGGAGAAAATGATCTGCGAGTCGTCAGCATAAGTGAAGAGTGTTAGATCGGCATGTTCCGTGATGTCTGCTAACGGTCTGACGTACAGATTAAAGAGCAGTGGACTCAGGATCGAACCCTGGGGAACTCCATATGGGGATGTGTAAACCTTGGAGCAAGCTGTGGCAGATAAAATTTGAAAAGTGCGGTTGTCGAGAAAGGAAGTAATCCAGTCAAGAGCTGAACCGCATATGTCTAATGACTTCAGTGTGTGGATTAACAGAAAGTGGGAGATGGTATCGAACGCTGCACTGAGGTCTAACAATATTAGTGCTACTGTCTGTCCGGCATCCATATGCTGTCGAAGTCTTTCAGTGACTCCCAACAGTACTGTCTCTGTGGAGAAACCAGTTCGAAAACCGGATTGAGAGGGATGAAGAATGTTATTAATTTCGGTAAATTGTGAAAGATGGGAATGAATATGCCTTTCAGTGAAAGATGGGAATGAATATGCCTTTCATTGAACAATGCCCACCTCTCTCCTGAGCCTACATGCTACAACTCTGCACGTCTAGCTCTTGATGCCTTCTGCTGGGACCAATAAGAATGCAGGTAAGAAGAGGTGCAGTGTTGCCTACCAAGTAAGTGTATGTAAGGGGCAGCATAACATTTTCTGTGTTTATGAGTGTATGCTTTTGTTTGTGCCATTTATGTACGGGCAGGTGTATATTGGAAGAACTCCCTGAAATCTTGGGGACCACCCATGATGTCCAGTGATCAGCCCTGTCAACTGGTGGTCACCCTTGGCATATAGCAGCAATCCCTTCCATTGGTGCCACCGTTTTCGTTTTTTGGTGCATGTGATGAAGATGTATGGGCATTTGAGGGGTTGCTGTCCACGTACATCAGTACTGCATATACTAAACAAGAAAATCTTGTATTTGGGCATACATTTTTATTTTCAGAAAACGAAAATTTAGACTTTAAAGAAAAAGCTATTATTTGCAGGAAACACATGGAAATTTACAGTGATCGAAATTTGAAAAAAAGGAGTTTATATATCAGATTGGAAGAACATGTTAATTGAAGGCAAATTTAAATAAGATGACAAAACAAGCACATTTATTAAATACATGCAAAACGGACCTTTTAATACGGACACCCTCATGACTTGTGGCCTGGGATGGGTCAATTTCTTATCCCTTCCACCTCTGGAGGTATTAATATTAAGGGCAGGGAAAAACAGCCCATTGTGAGTTGGATGCTGAAGGCCCTCTACAAAATTAGAAGTTACAATGAAATTGGGAATATCATGCTCCATTACCTAGTTATGACACAGAGTAGAGGTGCGGGTGAAACTTACTAGGTCCACACCTCTTTCTAATAACGATTGGGCCCAAATAAAGGTCAGACTCATAATGAGGGCCTGAGTGGAGGAACACGTATTTCTAACTTTATTTGCATGGTACTGGTGGGCACTTATTGGTAAGGTGTTAAGAGTATAATAATGGTTTAACATATGAGATATATGATGTCTGCATCTATATGGTCAATCATTCAATCAACAATCATGTGGCTTAAAAAGCGTGACGTAAGGGTCTCAAGGCACTGGGGTGGGGGGGAGCTGCTGGTCCATCAGAGGCACTCTGGTTCAGCCGAAGTCTTGAGGTCCTTCCTGAATTGAGGCAGTGGCAGTGATTGCCTGAGGTGGAGAGGCAGGGTGTTCCAGGTCTTTGCTGCGAGGAAGGAGAAGGATCTTCCTCCGGCCGTGGTCTTGCGGATAAGTGAGACATGGCCAGGGCCAGTTTGGTGAAGCGGAGGTGTCTGGTGGGTGCGGGAAATGCGCAGCGGGGGTTAAGGTACCCAGGTCCAGCATTGTGTAGGGCTTTGTAGGCGTGTGTGAGGATCTTGAAGGTGATGCTTTTGTTGACTGGGAGCCAGTGGAGGTCGCTCAGGTGGCCAGTGATGTGGCTGCTGCAGGGGATGTTGAGGGTGAGTCTGGCTGAGACGTTCTACATGTTCTCTAGTTTACTTGAGGAGTTTCTGGTTGATGCCACATAGAGTGCGTTGCCATAGTTGATTCTTCTGCTGATGAGTGCATGGGTAACTGTCTTTCTGGACTTAATGGGGATCCACTTGAAGATCTTTCTGAGCAGGCATAACATGTGGAGGCAGGATGATGAGACAACATTGTTCTTGCAGCTCATGGTGAGTGAGGAGTCCAAGATGATGCAGAGGTTCCATGTGTGGTCCGTTGGTGGTTGGGGTTTCAAGTACTATGGGTCACCTGGAGTCTTTCCAGGTGGAGGGTGTGGAGCCTATGATGAAGACTTTGGTCTTCTCTGAGTTGAGCTTGAGGCAGCTGTTCTTCATCCATGTGATGACAGCCTTCACCCCACTATGAATGTTGCGACTGTGGGTTTGTTGCAGAGGAAGCGAATCAGCTGTTTGTTGTAGGTATAAGAGACGACATTGAGTCCATGGTTCCTGACGATGGCTGTGAGCAGGGCTATGTAGATATTGAAGAGAGTGGGGCTCAGTGAGGAACACTGAGGCACTCTGCAGCGGATCTCTGTGGGTTCAGAGTGGAATGGTGGTAGTTGGACTCTCTGTGTTCGGTCGGTGAGGAAGGAGCGGGTCCATTCCAAGGCTGTGTCATGGATGCTGGCGTTGTCGAGTCTTGTGCATAGGGTACTGTGGGAGACTATATCGAATACGCCCGAGAGTTCCAGGAGGATGAGGGATGCAGCTTCGCCTCGGTTGAGGAGGGTGTGGATATTGTCAGTTGCGGTGAGGAGTGTGCGCTCAGTGCTGTGGTTGCTTCGGAGGTCAGATTGGGAGAGGTTCAGGATGTGGTTCACTTTGATGAACTTGGAAAGTTGCACATTTATGGCCTTTGCAATTACCTTGGCTGGGAAGGGTAGAAGAGAGATGGGTCTGAAGTTCTTGAGGTCTGTCAGGTCGGCTTAGGGTTTCTTCAGCAAGGGGTTGATCTTTGTGTGTTTCCAGTCTTCTGGGAAGCTGGCGGAGTTGATAGAGTAGTTGATGGTGCAACATAGTTCGGGGCTATGGTGGTGCCGGCTCTGTTGAAGATGTGGTGCGGCAGGGGTCCGAGGGTGCTCCAAAGTGGATTCTCTTCATGATCTTGAGGGTGTTGTTAGTGTTGAGGAGAGTGCAGCTGAGTAGGGTCTGCTGGGGTCCGGTGTCGGTAGGTGCAGTGGTTGTGGAGCGGAGGGTGGGAGGGTCTTGGATATCAAGGCTAACAAAGCTGTTTTATATCTCCTTAATCTTACAGTGGAAGAAGGTGCTGAGGTTGTTGCAGAGGGCTTGGGAGGGTGGGAGGTCTGCTGTCCCTGTGCTGGGTCTGGTAAATTCTTTGACTACAGCAAAACGTTTTTTTGCTATTGTGTCTGTAAACTAACCAGATGCTCCGCTGTCTGAGCCTGTAATACCTGTCTAACCTGAAGGACACTTCAGCTGCTCATTGCCTGAATGTGTGAAAACGTGGGCATTTTTTTATTTTAATCCCCATTTAGAGCACAATTTCTTTCACTTTAGTAGATTTCTATTCATATTGTATGATTGAAAATCTAGTTGAAAGAGGTAAGCAGGAAGATAAAAGGGATTATGACATCGAATTTAACACTGTAGAGGTTTTTATAAAAAGATAGCAGTGTATGTAAAATTACATAACTGAATAAATGACAACTCTGAAACTGTATTTGTTCTAGCTAACAACTTTTAAAACCGATGACAAAATATTTAGTTAATGCAGTGAAAACACATTTCTGTTGCCTTTTCACTTTGTCGTTTCTGTCGTTATTGCAAGACGCATTAAGAAATGCTACAGAAGGCACCAAGATGTATTGCTAATATGTTGAGCTTAAAAAAATGTATGCATACCCCACATTAACCATGGAAAACTCCATACATGTTTCTAATCCATGCTGGTTATGTTTGTTATCGAACTACTAGAGTATAGACAATGATGTGGGCTATTCCTAATACCGCCATAAGGCAAAGTTTTGCAGTTATTTCCCTGGTGATTTATTTTCTCATTCATCCATTTCCACGTTTGATTTTTTCATAAGGAGATCCTCATTTGATAAAAGCAGTGGCTTCTCCAGGAAGTGCAAAACACCCCCCCTCCCCCATCTTCCAATCCTGATGAACTGAGGGTTAGTACTCCCAAACTGTGCTTTTTAATCTGATTCCAGAGAACTTCCTCGAGCAAAAACTGACCTGCTTGAGTAAAACGAAGCTTCAGCATTTAGGGCTCGTAAGTCACTGACATGTAAAACATTATTGTTAAATAGTGGCCTATTAAATAAGAACCTAGGAAGAGCGGATAATGTTCATGTAATTGAAAACGTGATCTTACTATTAACATATGCAAGTGTGCAAACCTACTTATCTGAGGTTTTCCCATAGTTCATTACATAGATTTGCGTAATAATGCAAAAAAACTACTTATTTTTTTAATGAGTCGGTATGAAATTTCAGGAGGTGTAGCCCCCCCCAGATCCAAACACTGCTTGAGTCAGAACATTTCATGTTCTTGCTCCATGTTTGTGAAACACCCTTTTCTTTTCCTGCATAGTGTCAACAAAAAAAAGTCAATTCAGCAAGCAGTGGAAGACATTGCAATTTCCAAATAGGTACATTGCACATATGTATGCTACTGCTTAGACAGTGTTAAAATGCCTTATAATGCATATATTGTACAAAAAAATTAACTATAAGTAAACTAATGTAAAGTGCATTTACCATATCTCTTATGGCCAGCGCTTTTGTAATTACCTTTCCCAACCCCTCAGATTACCTATGTTTCAATAGTGTTGAGTAAAGCCGACTTCATCTAGGCTTGTTTTAGAGCTTATCTCATGATGCGTAAACCAAGGAACTTTATCATTCATTGGAATGTTACGCCTTCCTGTAATTGTGTTATAGTTTTTCCAGATATTCCCTCCAATAACTTTACAGTTATTTTTTTCTCCGACAAATTCCCATATAGTATCTGTTGGGCCCAGGAGCCTACATCAATCTGGGAATTTGGGACAGTGTTTTTAGATTCCCCTGTCGTTCCTAACTTTCCTCGCCACCTAAGGGTGTTTAGAATTCAGTGGTTTTTCAAAGTCTCATCATTTGTTTCCTGGTGGTGATCATCACACTAAAATCAACTTCTATTGATTAATTAGATTGCTCTCCTATAATCTCTAAAATTCCTTCAGATGGGGTTATGATAATGGATTTAGGCTTCATTATCAGATAAGACGTCTATTGATCTTTTCCCAATGCAAGAGAATATGCAAACAAATAGAACTCAAATGCATCAGTGTTCTTGAGAGCAGTAAGTACGGTTGACTTAATCCCGATTTTGAACATTCTCTCTGTGGTTAGATAAAGGTGATTCAAAGTGAATTTCAATTTTTTTATTGATTGTTATGGTGCAAGTCCAATTTGGCTTTGTTATGTTGTTATAATCGTTCCTAAGCGCTATTCCCATTTTAATGCTGCTCTTTCTCCATATCCTTGATGTTTTCTTTATTTCATTGCTTTATAATGTTGAGATGTGGTTCTTCATGATTGACTCTTCCAAAATAATTTCCTCTACTTACTATGAATTGCTAATAAAAATTGAATGTGCAGAACAAAGAATAAAGGCAGATGGATATAAAGAAAAGGTGTGATGCCTACCTTACTAGCTTCTTGATGGTCTGTAAATGTATCCATAGTCAATACACTCTCTTTTGCGCTCCTCTGTCAAATCACATTTACAGACCATTTCCTGACCTTTATACTGCTGAAAATCTAACCACCTGTTAGATTCTCCACAGATTGAGACTTTTTCTCAAAAGATTACCATTTGTAGATCCTTATTGTATGAATCAGGGTTTACAATTTGTGGTTTCAGGTAAAAAAAGCTTGCGCTGCGAGGTTCTGTTTAGGTGGACACATAAGTTCTTACACATGAGTCCATTGAATTCCTTTACCTTTACTCTAATAGTTAAAGTTCTTTAAAAATCTTAAACATATTAATATTTAAACAGCTGGAAATAACATTTAAATCCCCGAGTGCTGATAACATTTTGTGGCTTCTTGACCTCAAAATACTGTGGTATCTTGAATAGTGAAGTAAGGCAGTCAGCAAATGGATCCAGCCTGTGTAGTAACAAAAAAATATTACGCATTGCATTGTGATGTATGACAATAGTTTGTATGCGTGACTAACACTGTATTTCAAATTTCAAAGTTGGAGTCTCCACAGCTGTGATTTTTGTCTCTTTTTCACTCCTCAGTGCAACCAGCTGACATGGCAAGACGCAGTGCACATAAGTTCCCTCCGAGAGAAAATAATTCTGTTATACCAGACCTTCGTCCTAAAGGGACCTGCGATGAAACATATGATGTCCCTCCCAATGAGGATGCCTTTCCCATATATGAGGAACCTCCAAAAGGAACTAGTGATGAGGTAAAAGATGGTGATTTTCCTAAATTCACAGGAAGCTCCAAGATATATGATGACGTTTCCTCAAATGACAACGATTGGACCTCGTATGATGATGCATCTAAATTCACGGCAAGTTCTGAGATATCTGATGATATTTCTAAAAGACATACATGCATTGGAACATCTGAACAGCCGCACATGGGAAAAAACACTGTTAACCATAAAATGTCTCCCTGGGTATCGATGCGCCCCCTGCCAGATGTGCCAACCCAGAGGCGTACCCCTAGTAGGAATGGGGCACCACCCACGGTGGAGATCAGTGATGCATATGAAGACACTGCCACATATCTGGAGGTGCTTCCAGCCTTGACAACCCCAGAGACAGATCATGTGTATGAAGACGTGGGGACTCTCAGCAGGACAGACCAGCAGCAGCAGCTGGCAGTGAGTGAACTGATCATGACTGAATCTAGCTACATTCAAGACATCCAGCTCATGGCTACGGATATTCGATCCCAGCTGCAAAAGGTATGCTTAAAACCTGCCAGACAAGACATAAACTCATTGCTTAGTGAAATAAAAAATATAGCAGCCTCACTTCTCAACAGGAAAAAAGTGTACTGCGTAGGCTTAGAAATACCTGATAGGTTACCAGATGGGGCTACTGACCCTGTTGATTTAGATTTCTCGTTGCCACAGAAAATGGCCTTGCCCTCTTTTAGGTGGCATCACTTTACCATTGCTAAACGTTGAGTTGAAAGCCTCAGTTTCTATTACAATGTTTGTACTAAGTTTAAATGACCAATATCAAACCAGTAGGTCTGGTTTGCTTCAGGTGCACGTCTTCTTTGAGATACATGCCTTGTGTTGTTGTGTGATCTGTTTGGATGCATTTTGGAAGGTAACAGGGCCAGATGGCAGGAATAGGGCTAGAATTAAGCACATTGGTTACGTTTGTGTAGGGAGCTGAACAGTGGAATGTCAACTTGAGCGTGTCTGTGTGATATGTGATCTCGCCCTCGATGAGGTTTCCACACATGGCACAGGCTGTTAGCTGGTAACCACAAAATGAACTTAGTGTGAAAAAAATGGTTTTAATGAATGGTTTAACTAGTATGTCTAAGATGTTTTTCATTTGAATGGGCTACTTGCATATTGCTTCTTGCTTCACTACCGTTGTTTTGTTACAGTATGTGCTGCCATTTTATTTGTACTTTTTTTAAGCGTAGAAATGTATTTTTCTGTACAGTAACACGTTGAAGTCATTATAGGTTTCACTTGGAGGAAGTTAGGTTTTCTGTGCAGTAAAGTCAGACTTATGGGATGATGTCAGAGTCTCCACCCTCTTTCTAGCTCATTGTTTTTCTTTATAGAATTTAGAAAATTGACACAGAATGCAACTAAAAAAGGGAACTTTGACAGAATAAAGTAAGGAAAAGGGCATCTCGAATGAATTCTCAACCTAGGCAGGGATGTACCCTGCAATCTGCCCAATTGCCAGTCCGACACGGGAAACAAGCTTTACAACGCAACGTTTACACCGCACTACCATTACAACAAAACTTTTACAACGCAACATCCATTACAATGCATGCATTTACAACGCAACCATTACAACGCATGACACTAAAACGCACACCACTACAACGCACGCCATTACAACGCAGTCATTACAACGTATACAATTACAACGCATAGCATTACAACACATCTATCCAACACTTACCCTACTGTTGCACCCCCTGGAGTTAGAATAGTAATTTTTACCCCTACACTATCCAACACTTACCCTACTGTTGCACCCCCTGGAGTTAGAATAATAATTTTAACCCCTACACTATTCAAAACTTACCCTACTGTTGCACCCCCTGGAGTTAGAATAGTAATTTTTACCCCTACACTATCCAATACTTACCTTACATGCAATGTAATGTTATGCGTTGTAATGGTATGCGTTGTAAATGTAGTATGCGTTGTAATGGTATGCGTTGTAATAGATGTTGTGGTGTAAAAATTGAGTTGTAAAGGTAGGCGTTGTAAAAGTATGCGTTGTAACGTCATACATCCGTCCCACACATTGGAGTGATGAAATACTTTATGGCAATGACCTCTCTCTAGTATAATAAGGAGAACCACAGTCCCCTCTCGTCTCTGACTCTACTGGGAAAGGTTTCATAGTATGTGATGAGGGCACTGTCCCTGTCCGATCCCATCTTTGCACAAGAAGCTATGAAGGAGATCTGTTAAGATTGGGTAATAAAATATCAGAACTTCGTCACACAAGCTCATCTGATATTTTGTACTTTTCCGTGGTTCACTCAAGGGACCTTATCCTTCAAGAATTGTTCCCACTCTCATTCAAAAGGCAGTGTGATGACTTCCTCGCCACAAAGTACTATTACGTTTTTGTGCATCACATATTACAGTTCATCCCTTGAGTTGCCAAGTGTGTTATAAATGAGTTGATTATCTGCAAAAACTGCATATTTATCTTATTAGAAACTCTTCAACTTCAGGTGAATGGGGAGATTTAAGAAATGTCCCACTTCAATGACTTTAAATTTGAGGAAGCACTCCCCGGCCCCTCGGACACTCAGGCACCTACTACCCAAACAACACAGGACCAGAATACCTGACCAGAAAAGCAAAACATGTGCTTACACTTTCACTAACCCTCCAGGCACCTATCTGCATCACTCTCACTTGCACACATTCCCAACATCCGCAAATGCAAAACTGGAAGTCGCTCATTTTCGTACATCGCACCCAAGACATTAAACAAAATCCCTCTACACATCAGCGCCTCCTCAATACTTCTTGAGTTCCGCAAGAAGCTGGAGACCTGGCTCTTCAAATATGCACCTTGGGGACCTACACACCTGCCCAAGTGCCTGGATACCCTCTAAGGCTATTGGTGCGCTATACAAATCAAAATAATGTAATATAACATAACAGCTTGTTTGAACACTAAATAGTAATTTTTAGTGCCTAACTAGGGAAGAGTAAAAATCACTGCATCCGCCACAGAGCCCTTTAAAGAATGCTTTGACACACAATTCCTTAACATGGCAAATCAGCTGCTGCATCAATTCGGCAGATCCATCAGAAGAGGAAAAGCAGAGGCAAGCATGAACATGCTCTCCTGTGCAGCTAACGGGATTGAAATTACTGTGCTCAGGTGCACAGGCTGATGAGAGACCTCAGCAGTCCCATGTCGAAAACTGGAAGGACTCTTTCCATCTTCCCAGTTACCACCATAAATTCAGAAAATATTGCTAATTTTGGTGCTACTTGGGGATAACTGTAGGGATTAAGTAATCTATTGCATGTAAAATAAAGTACTCCTGTGCTGAAATTAAAAATACATCAAAATTATTTTTCTCTTATAGGTTCCTTGTTTAATTCAGATGTAGAGTGGGCTTTCTGTGGAGATCACTGGGTGAGGAAGACCAGTGCACTTCCATAGCACCAACTGGTTGGAGTAGGTGGCTCCACAGGAAAAGAAAAATGAAGTGTTACTGGAGCAGAGGGATGATGGTAGAGGAATTGAAGAGGGGCACCTCACATGTGTAGGGGGGCAGGGATGCGATTCAAAAGAAAAAACCCAGATGCATATCTGTCATGGTCTGTCACTTCTTGGACCCTATCATTGGTAAAAATTATTTTATCACAACTGACCCACCTATTTAGGTCGAAGGCCTAAAAGGCTGCGCTTGCGCAGTCTTAGGACGGAGATTTAATGACTCTTAGTAGCGCAGAAGGTCCTGCCTCCCTGCCCTGTCTCTCCTTCATTGGCTGGCTTCCTAAACGGAGGCCAGCCATTGGAGGAGAGATCCGTCACTCCGATGTAGCCCCGTCCTTTTCGGATTTGGGGGCGTAAGTTTTGCTGTTCTTTAGACAGTGACGTCGTCCGTCACTCAGCACAGCAAAACCACGCCCCCAATTCCGAAAAATTTCAAAAGTTTGTGGCCGCCATTTTAAGTCTCCTTAAGATGAGGTAGGCTGCTGTCCTCATTTCCCGCTGTCTTTTTCCCGCCACCCTCCCGCTGTCCGTCTCTGTTTCCGCCCTCCTCCCGCTGATTAGGTCGGCCATTGTATTCTTCCCCGCCGTGTCTTTTTCCCGCCCCCTCCCGCTGTCCGTGTTTGTTCCCGCCCTCCTCCCGCGACTCTAGCTGCCCACGTCACCGCGGCGACGGCCCGCTGCTGAGCCGAGATTGCAACCTGGGCGCTTTGCTGAGGGGCCTTTCTTTGCAGCCAGGATGGGCGCACAGCTGAGGTGAAGTAAAGTAGGCACCACGTGGGTGCTAGCGCGTAAGTAGCGTGCTCTAAAGATGCACGCTTTTAATATGAGCGCATGGTAGAGGAAAAAAAAACGAGCCTTAGACTGAAACCTTCATGGCCGAGGCTCGCCTCATCTGTCTCTGATCACGGGCTTGAGGCATCTTCTTTATGTATGATGTGTGTGTGCCGCTAGCCGTGTCTCCTTTCCCGTCCCCCCCGCCCCCGTTGTCCATGTCTCCTTTCCGGCCCCCCCCTCCCGCTGTCCGTGTCTCCTTTCCACCCCCCCCCCGCTGTCCGTGTCTCCTTTCCGGCCAACCCCCCCTCCGCTGTCCGTGTCCCCTTTCCCGCTCCCCCCCCCGCTGTCAGTGTCTCCTTTCCCGCCCCCGCTGTCCGTGTCTCCTTGTCAGCCTTGTAAAAGGATTCTCATATTCGGCCACATTGTCAGTAAATGTTTGCACTTATCTGGCTTTTAAACATGTGAATCTACAAGCTTTCCATGCTTTTTCAAGCATCTAAGATAACCTCGTGAAATAAACGTCAACCGCAGTGAAGTGCCAATTTAATCTTTTCTTTCTTCCGAGGTCAGAATATGTACCATTGAGAGGGGTACTATTAACATAGAGTTGTAATTGAATGAGAATGCATACATTTTTAATGGCAATATTATTACATTGTCTGCCATTTAATCCTATCACGCATGCTACCCAGGATCACGTTTATACCAGCAGTGAATGCCACTGAATTTGATTCCATCTGGTCAAAAACACAGTCACCTGTTCTCCTTTTGTAGCTGTGTGCTGGTGGGTTGACCTCTTTATACTTAACCCACTTAACACGCGACAACTCGCCTCGTCCTGAAGCCCGCCAGCCCCTCGCTGCAGGGTTCGAGCCCTTCCTGAGCCCGCTGATCTGCACATCCTGCCGCACTGTGTCTGGTAGATTGTGCTCTATAACCCTTATTCTGTGCCCGCTTTCACCATATATAGCCTGTTTGTAGTATTATTTTTGTAGTTTTCTGTTTTGTAGTAGTCTGTGCCAGTTTTTCACGTTATTTAGCCTGCTTAGTAGTACTTTGTAGTTAAGGGCAGCCTTGCCCTCTGCTGTTGTCTGTTCTTTTCCGCCCCTGCTATCTCCGCCCGGTGACCCCACCCCGCTCCCCGTCCCTCCCCCTACAAGTGCCGGCCGCTGCAGGGAGCGCCAGTGAGTCCTCGGACCTCGGTCCCAGGATCTCAGTCCCCTAGGCTGGTCCGCGGCACTCGCCTTGTCCTGAAGCCTGCCAGCCCCTCGCTGCAGGGTTCGAGCCCGCCCGGTCTGTATTGCCCTGCCGCAGTGTGCCTGGTGCTTGTGCCTTGTCACCTGTCCGTGTCTCCTTTCCGGCCCCCCCCCGCTGTCCGTGTCTCCTTTCCGGCCCCCCCCCCCGCTGTCCGTGTCTCCTTTCCCGCTCCCCCACGCTGTCAGTGTCTCCTTTCCCGCCCCGCTGTCCTTGTCGCCTTCCCCCCTTTCCCGCTGTCCGTGTCTCCTTTCCCGCCCCCCCCTCCCGCTAACCGTGTCAGAGAAGTTTGCGCAGGCTGTCTGCTTCCTCTTGGTGGACCTGTATCTGCTGACTCATCAAACTGAGAAAGCATCTTCTCGTGGTCCTGGAGAAGATGATTTTGCAGGGAAGCAGTATTACTAAAAATGGGAAACATAACGAGGTGAGTCAGTTATTGCAGATCTGCACT
The DNA here is from genome assembly GCF_964263255.1 of Lissotriton vulgaris. Classification (NCBI taxonomy): domain Eukaryota; kingdom Metazoa; phylum Chordata; class Amphibia; order Caudata; family Salamandridae; genus Lissotriton; species Lissotriton vulgaris. The sequence continues at coordinate 184,075 of NW_028252459.1, forward strand.
AAATAGTGCATTGGGTCTGATGCTTCAGGGAGATGCTGTTTTTCACCCCTAATTTACTTTGTGTAGTATGTTTCCCAGGTGCCCATGCTTTTTTCCCATGTGTGTATGTTGCCTTCGGAATAGAGATGATGTAACTAAATGGATTGACCATATGTATGTATAGCAATATGTACAGCTGGAAAACTGCTTCATAAATTGAAATCTCAATTACAGAGTACTAATGGGACATCGTAAAGCCTCACTGGTTGGGATCATTCATGCAAGTTGTGTATATCAGTTCACTCATTTTTTTAACATATTCTATTGGTTTCAGAGATAACATAAGAAAACAGCAAGATCTCCCATAGGAAAAATAGATAACACAACATTCGCTGGTGGGATCGTCATCTCAGTCCAACATTAGACCTTCAAATGAGTGTTGATGCTCAACTTTTCTCTCATTTGGTAGTCCACCATATCTGATCACCAGGCCTTTTCTCGGACACAATCAGTAGTTCCCCCATACAATTGGCCCCTAAGAGTCAGAGACGCCAAACATGCCTTCTCTAGAGAGCCCAGGGTTCCCTTATTGTTTCACTTACAAATGTGCTGCTACAAGCTTTTTCCTTGATTCTGCAGAGGGTGGTAATGCCAAGGAGTGTGATATGCCTGTGATTCTCAGAAAAGGACAGGACTGGTTTTGCTGTGATGCATCAAAGGGAGTCGTCATTCTGATTCAGGGTGGGCGCTTTCTTTGCCACAGACCTTTTATTCATAAGTAGAAAGCTGTACCTTTTTGAAAATTGAGAGGAGTTGTAAATTGTTGTGAGCATTCCTGTGATACAAATGATAGGTAAAGGCAGGGTATGTTGGACGATATTGCTGAAAAGTGAGCAGCACTGTGAGTGGCTCTGTCTGTGTGTGTGAGTGGCTCTGTCTGTGTGTGTGAGTGGCTCTGTCTGTGTGTGTGAGTGGCTCTGTATGTGTGTGAGTGGCTCTGTCTGTGTGTGTGAGTGTCTCTGCCTGTGTGTGTGAGTGGCTCTGTCTGTGTGTGTGAGTGGCTCTGTCTGTGTGTGTGTGGCTCTCTGTGTGTGTGTGTGGCTCTGTGTGTGTGTGTGTGGCTCTCTGTGTGTGTGAGTGGCTGTGTGTGTGTGAGTGGCTGTGTGTGTGTGAGTGGCTCTGTGTGTATGAGTGGCTCTGTGTGTGTGAGTGGCTGTGTGTGTGTGTGTGGCTGTGTGTGTGTGAGTGGCTCTGTGTGTGTGTGAGTGGCTCTGTGTGTGTGTGAGTGGCTCTGTGTGTGTGTGTGTGAGTGGCTCTGTGTGTGAGTGGCTCTGTGTGTGTGTGTGTGAGTGGCTCTGTGTGTGTGTGTGTGTGTGAGAGTGGCTCTGTGTGTGTGAGTGCCTCTGTGTGAGTGAGTGGCTCTGTGTGTGTGTGTGTGAGTGGCTCTGTGTGTGTGTGTGAGTGAGTGGCTCTGTGTGTGTGTGTGAGTGGCTGTGTGTGTGTGTGTGAGTGGCTGTCTGTGTGTGTGCGTGGCTCTGTCTGTGTGTCTGTGTGCCTGGCTCTCTGTCTGTGTACGTGGCTCTGTCTGTGTGCGCGGCTCTGTGTCCGCGAATACTCTCTAGTACTCTCTAATGCTCACCTATTGCCATTGTAAATGACAATACCATTTATCTATGTTTTTTTTAAAAATGAAAAAAAATGTCATGAGCAATGCCAATAGCTCTACATTTCATAATGCCGAGACCATTGCATTGTAAATGCTTGTTTTATACTATGGCCCAAACTATTCTGTTTGTTTTCCATCTTCCAGCTAATTATCGAACATCTGGTAGACCAGGAATGCTGGTTGATCTGGTTCAGGGATACTCAACACTCTTTTCTACAGTCTGATCTTTCTTTCATGTCAGTGCTTGGTGCACCCTTTATCTATAATAATGTAGTTACAATTTTAGCAGCAGGAGAATCCTTTTAGGACAAGCTATTCTCTGCTTTGGAACTCGATGCTTCAATCAAAGCCTTCCTCCCTCCTCCTGGTTTTCCAATGAGCTTTTGACTGTTAACAGGAAATGTAAAGCAATAGGAAGATCATGTGGAAAAAATGTTTGCCCTGAGTCTAAAGAGATTTATAGTAAAAAAAAAGATCATAAACGTATCCGCCCAACATGCACCACATACATTGTTTCTAAAACTGAAAGGCAAAAAACGCATCCAACGGACCTGTCACCATTATAAAGCTCATAGTTAATGCTGAGTCTTGTAAGACTACAGTCCCTTCCTGGCAAACACTGTGCAAGACCATTTAAATTGTTTTCCTTGATAAAATAGCAAAACTGAAGCGAAAATTGATTTACAGCCATTCCTTGATTCCATGTACATCTCTTCATCTTCGATAGACATGAAAAACGTATCCTCACAAAAGTTATTTCACCAGGCTCTTCAGCCCAGCCCTTGTAAACAGAGCTTCAGCACTCCCAAAACGTCCAACTCACCTTTTGTCCTATTAATTCTTCGTTATGAACACATCAGCAATGTTACTGGTGTGCGCAATTCTTGGTGTGAAAGACGTTTGTTTTACATATGATTATTTTATTTTTAAAACTTATTATTGGGAATGCAGGGAATACATTTTGCTACAAGGTTTGCGGTAGATAGAGACGTTGGTATTATATTTTTAGTAAAATATATTGATACTCTGAATATTCCTTTACTGCAGGAAGCATTAATAATTGTGTTGTATGACGTATTGATGCTATCAAATACCTTCAAAGTTTCCATCGCTGTGGAACTGTAGTTGGTCCAGTTTAAACTGCACAATAGCAATAACAACCAGATTAATATCCGACTTTGTCCTGCATATGTGACATTATCAAGCTTCATGCATGGCCAATATGATAACTGTTTGTTTAACAGTCGCATTCCAAATATAGGGATCTCTAAATCCATTCCTCTACAATATGCTGTTAAATAATCTAGATGTATTCTTTTAAATAGGCCTGGCCGTGAAATAAGGCCCCGCTTATGGTGTTTGCAGAGTTTTTGCCACTCCATGTAGCACGCAGAGTTTAGAAAGTCTCCAGCTTTTTCCTTGCTCACGCTTGCCAGCGTTAAGTTGGCGAGAGCGAGCGAGGGAAATCTTACTCATGACCACCTCCTGGCAAGATTTCTCAACGTGGGTGGACGCGGATGTTCGATCCCGCTCATGTTGAGAAATCTTCTGTTCGCGTTGAGGAAGCTGCCGCTCGAGTAGAACATCTACTCAAGCAGCAGAAAGAAGCTGTGCCCTCTTTTTCTGATTTTCCAGTGCCGGACAAACACCTGGTGCTACAAATCATTGCGAACCGAGCAACTGAATGCACTCTGCTGCTTGCGGAATTCTACATTGCGTGGCAGAGTTTCTGGGTCACTATGCAGGACTCCACGAACTACGCCCAGGCCTACTTTTAAACTTGAGCTTTGTAAAATTGAATCTGCTTAGAATAAAATAGCTAGGTCTTTATTAGGATTATCTTAATGTGGGATGTGATATTTATCGTACATAATAAAATCCCACACCACAGCCTTCTAGATATGTCGGTGCGATAAATAACACCTTATCTGAGCTTTTCACATAATGGGGCATGACCTGATGATTTTGTGCTTACTGTATTTTAATTTAATTTTAATTTTGTGCTTACTGTATATTAATCCGCATGTGATGTTATTCACAGGGGATTTTTCTGTGATATTTTTCAAAAGGTTTGTTCTGACAAAATGTGTTGGGGAATGCAGACTTTGTTATGTTTTTCGGTTTCATAGAGTGCGCTTACACCCGAAGGTCTCATGGGGCTAAAGCTTGCCCCTTACCATTGAGTAGAAAAAAGTACAGTTTTTAGTGTTTTTCTAAACAATGAGAGTGAAGGAATGAATCTGCTAGAAGGTGGTAGTTAATTCAGAGTCTGTTTTGTTTTGATTTCCAGATTCCGGCTGTTGCTGTGGATGAGCTTCTGTCAAACACAGATGAAATTCTTAGGGTGTCCCAGGCGTTTCTGGAGGAGCTGAAGCAGTCTGACTGTCAAGAGCAGGACCAGCTCTGCTTGATTGGTGCGTTGAACTGTTAGGTTTCCTAGGCTCAGGGGCGCCTCTAGGCTCATGGCGGCCCTAGGCAAGGAGCATCGGTAGGGAGGCCCGGAAGAGGGGGTCCGGGCGGGGCGGAGCGCGGAGGCCAGTGAAGAGGGGGGGGTCAGGGTGTTTTGAAGTGGAACAGAGCCGGAGGCCGCCAAATCCCTGCCAGGGGCCGCCACGCAAATATGTATCCATCCTCAGAGGATTATTATATTAAGGATATATATTGGGGTGGTGGACCCTGGGGTTTGGTGGCCCTGTGCAGGTGCACAGCTTGCACATGCCTAAGGCCGCCCCTGCTTTAAACCGAAGTTTCTGCTTTCTCTCTCCCTACAGCCTATGCTTTTTCTACTTCACCACTTGGTGTCTACCAGTTGTTGCTCTCCCGAGGGTTTCCAGGCCTTCCCTCGCCCCTATTTCCAACTCCCTGGCTAATATAAAGCCACATGGCCTTTACATTGCCTGTTTTCGTTCTTTGCACTGGTTGGCTGTCTTCTACTACCTCTGTGATTGAGGTGTTTATTTTGAGGCTACATTTTAGTCTCCATCAGTGGTGAGCATGGGCCTGCCCAGGTGCCTTTTGATGTGCATTTATGTGAACAAAGCTTGGCAGCTGAGCAGTACTGTGCCACTGTATGATGGCACGGTCTCCTGAGGCTTCCAGCAAGGGCATCATGGGTGATCGAGGTTTCTGATGCTGGGACATGATCCCATGTAACTACACTAAGATCATCTTTTTACTCCAAAAACAATCATCAGGTGAGCAGCAAACGAAGGTGACCTCCTGTGTGGGTCGCCCATAAGAAATTAGGCTGGTAACAATGTGAAACACTAGCTTGATCCTTTAGGTTAACCAGACCCTTCTCCAACATTGTGTCCCCTTTCTACACGCCGCCACAGCATTTTTGACTGACGTGCAGATGCTAACTATTGTCCAATCTCCCAGGTAACCTGTTTGTGACGTACAGCCACGACATGGAGCTGGTCTATCGGGTTTACTGTGCGGATTACAAGAAGGCCCTCTCGCTGCTGGATGACTACAAGAAGAATGAGGGCTTGTACAAGGAGATCCTGAACTGCGTCAATACTGGACTGTAAGTAGGAAAGCCTACACTTCCATGCCAGGCCACTGCACACTTCTGGTGGGCTACACAAGCTGTCACGGGTACACTGCACACAATTCTGCACAAGTGTGAGGCCCAGGGCAAATCTTAGAGAAAGGGACGAGGAAATGCAGTGAGGGGCAGAAGTGAGCACAGCAAAAGAAGTTTGAATATAGTCCCCCCCCAACCACCCCCCACACCCCGGTTAATGGCAGGCGGTGCGGTCCCTCTAATGCTAAATAAGCCCGTACATTTTTTGAGATCTACCTCACACCTTGTTTACGAAAACATGAACAAGGGTTCAAGCTAGTGTCAAGACAAAGGATCTGGGATGCCTGCGCCTCCTGGACAGTGGAAAGGGCAACAGTCTGGGACTCTTTCTACAGAAGCCCTTGGTTGAGAGCTGCTTCCAGTCTGCCCGCATGCTGACCGTTCAATTGTGTTCTCAGTATTCTTGACACAACTGTAGCGGTACATTCCTACACAGCCCTCTGAGCAATCACACGCTCTTGTCATGCTCATGCAACCAGCAGATTATAGAAGAAACACTCTTCTTTGGGAAATTACACTAATTCAACACATGAAAGTGATAGACAATATTTCAGCATGGGAGCACACATTACTCATGATTTAACATCTATTTCATCTTGGTAACATAGTGATGGATAGTCAGCAAACCCTATCATACCACATTGCCTTCTGTCAATCATTGTGTACCAGAAAAGACTGCCCGATCTCATATCATCTTGGACCACTGCCACTTAACCCCAGTATACTTCACCTTAGCACACCACAACACAATGTGAAAGGACACAATACAATATACTATACCTGGGGAAACAAGTATGTGATTCTGAAATCAAACTAGTGTCCTATTAACTATGGATTTGCTGCCCTTGCTGGTTAATTCCCCATCTGTGGGATAATTTACAGATGTCAACACAAAAAAATCTCTTCTTCTAGCTCGGACTGATCAAAAGTTTTTTAAAAACTGCACATGAAAGATACTTAGGCCCTGGAAGTATGAGGTCTGAGGGGTGCTGTAACACCCTCAAAATAGCCATGCTGTTGTTCAGAAGGTGAATGAGCAATAACGATACCTTTTCGTTTTTCTTCTATTTTGTCACAGGGGTCAAATATCATTACTGCCTTCTGACAAATTGCTGGTTATTCTTTTAACCTGGACATTTGTGTTTTCTTTCTCTGACTGCAAAGTGAGAGGCTTTTGTAATGTAAATCATCTGACAACCCAGCTGAGAGTGAAAGGAAAGACTGTCAAGTGTTATTCTTTTCTAACAAAACAAAATCTTAACTGTACAAATATTTCCAAATGTATCAGCAGTTAGGAAGGCACAAATGAAGCACTTTCTTTTCTTCTTCTGAAATGTGATGAAAATAAATATTTTAAGTGAATCACAACAAATCAAGGCACTTTACTTGGAAATGCGCAAATGATAAATACTCAGTGAAACTCAGTTTCCACACATTATCATTTGATCCCTGTAAAGTTTTATTAGTAAAATTAAATGTCTGTGCAAATTTCGTGGCAATTGCAGTGGAAAATGTGCTGTTTGTACATGACAATGTGCTACCACACCATGCCTTAGAAATATATTTGCGGCAGTGTGCTCCAAAATGCATCACTGGCTACATACCTATGCATGGGCGGATTTTGCGGATCCACGATCCGTGGATTTTGCGGATTTGCGGATCGTGGATCCGCAAAATCCGCGGATTTTGCGGATTTGCGGATCTGCGGATATGGGGCAGGGCTTCCATGCGAGTGCACATGCCTCTTGTGTGTTTGAAAGGTCTGAGAAAGATCAGTTCAGCAGATGAAGCGAAAGAAGCCCCTGGTCACTAGAACAGCACGGGTATTGTGCTCGTGAAAGTCAAGGATGCAAAGGCCTCTATCCAGCATCACAGCTGATTTTCCACGGTAGAGTTGGGAAGAAGGCACACCTGTCCAGCCTCGACGACGCTCACGATTGTTTTTGGGCTAATGAATGAGTCACTGAATTTGAGCATCAACTAGTTCGAGCGACCATGTGTGTGTTACTATGCAATCGCCCCGAAGGGCGCAGGGGTCCCTTGAGTGAGCTGTCCATCATAGTGAGCACCTGCTTTATTTTATCTATTAGAGCTTCCTGTTGAAGCTAACTTAGTAACTATTTTAGGATGGCGCTGGCAGCTTGCCGGCGCCATCGTAAAATAGTTACAAGTTGACAGGCCAGCCAGGCTTCAACTTTTGCCCCCGGAAACCGCCGCTCGCGGATTTGCGAATTCACGGTAAATTCGCGGGAGTTCGCGGATCGCGAATTTACTGAAAATTCACAAAATCCGCGAGCGGAACGGATTTTGCGCTCACACTTATACATACCACACCCGTACCACTTTCTTGCTGAAAGTGTGGCATCTTTTATACACTTATTGTTTGTGTGATGCTTGGATTTTTCACAATCCCTATGACCTCAGAGACAGAGGTACAACTAGAGCCAAATTTTGGGAGAGGCTAATAATAATTTCAGGGGGGGCTACGTCTTCCAGCAGTAGGCAGAGTGGAGCTGCAGGGACTCTAAGAAGGGGTGAAAACACAACAAAACCTGGTTAACAAGTAAATGGTCTTTAAAAGACCTGTGAAGTACTTGGGTGTGGCTGCAACAAGACGGTTTGCAGCCCGAGAAGCTGTCCCGGGCTGACACACACAACGGTGCGGGCTGAAACCCTTTGAGCCCAATGGGTGTTGTGCGCCTGCTCAGAGATGTAACACTGATTGCTGCACTCCCTCTCTGAAAATTGCTCCATCACCAGGGCCGGACTGGGAACCAAAACCGGCCCTGGCAAAGTGCTCGGCCGCCCCCCCAACCCCACTTGGGGGGGGGGGGAGGGGGAGGGGGTTGGAGGTGTCGCCGAGCTCTTTGCCGGGGCCCGTTTTTGGGCCGATTTTGTTGCAGGGCCGATTATGCTGCAAAAACGGCCCTGTAACAAAATCGGCCCCCAGGGGCTCAAAACCGGCCCCCACCCTTGCGCTATGGCCAGTCCGGGCCTGTCCATCACCACTGGGAAGGGAATGTAGTTCCTGACTCTTATCAAATAGTTTTTGATCGCCTTTAGCCTTCTTGCTGCTGTACTCGTGCATGAAAGAGGTGCGGTGTGCTAAGTACCCCAGTTGATTCACCAAGAGAAACAAAAACTTAAACATTGAAATGTAACTTAAACAGAATTGAAATATTGAGTTCCTGTTTCTCATTGAAATACTTTGCTTCAACATTCATGAAAATTCATGTTTTTTTTCTCAAAGTAGCAAGAGATCTCTTTGAATTTTAGGAAAGTCTCAATTATCCTGCTTTTTTAAAGTGTTCTGGCCACACCTGAAGCTCTCGCATCACACCGTTACATCAGAACTACCCTTATAATTAAAAGTACACTAAGGAACTTTAATCACAATCCCAGACCTACCACACGTACTACACACCACCACAATACAACATGTTATGACTGCAAAATTGGAGTCTCGCGTGGTTCCCCTAAACTAGGGAGTCTCTGGAAATGGTGGAATGTTTGCTGCACAAACCTTATAACATGACACAATGTAACCTCATTACTTATTAAATTCTTCAACAACACATACTGACACTTCACACCACACCAAAGACATCAACTACACAACATGTGACACAACACCACACTGACCTCACTCAGGTAAGTACAGCCTGACATACCTAACTTTAAAGACTGTGGATCACGTCAGTAGTGACATCACCCAAGGAGCACTGCCCTCTGCCTAGATCATATCTCATAACAATGTTTTACTGTAAATATAAACGGAAGGTAGCAGTGCTATTATACAGGCTTAAAGTAACAAAGAGACAACAGAGAGACAAAATCCATCTGGCTACGTCCAGAGAGGCAGGCCTGGGCCCGTCCTGGAGGTCGTGTGACCGGCAGGGCTGGGCGCGAGAGGTGGGGTCGGACCTCCCTGCCCCTTGTTTGACCAGCGTGTTGGGCTCTCGCCGCGCTCGCAGAACAATGCCAGCTATGCAGCGGGTGGGTGTGGACAGGACAGGGAGCCAGTGTGGTTGTGAGAATGTGCCAGCCTCGTGTTCTCAGCCCTTTATGTTTGCTAATCCTGTTGTTGTTTTGATTCATTTCAATCCAGTCATCTGATCGCAGAAACAAACAGCACACACAGAAAGAACTCCGTGGGCAGGCATACATGGCTGCCACTGCCAGATATCAACTGTGGTGGTGGTGGCCGGGGGTGCAGGCCTGCACAGGTGCCAAGTGTTTGCACAGCTTTTTAAAATGAGTCCCTCTTGCCCCTGCCTAATCTGTCAGAGTGCCACAAACTTAATATCGACTGTGTTGCTTAGCCTGCCAAGTCGACGATGTGTTCAGTTTATGTAGTCACTGTTGCACATAGTATATTTGCAGACATCACTACATCTTATTAACAGGTGGGTTGATAGTTGTCGAAATGGAGAGATTTTTCAACTTATCTTTATTTCATCTCTCAATGTCTTTGTCACTCTCTCTAGCTCACTTTCATTTCAGTTTGTTTTCCGATTTTTCTCCCTTCAGCCCACCTTGTAAATTCACTTCTTTTTACAGATTTTTTGTCTTTCTTTTACTGTTCTTTGCCTGGCGTTTCTCCTTTATTCAAAAGCACCTATGTGCACTCTGCTTGGTTAATCGTTTGTCAATGGCTTAGTGAGATAAATACTCATTACAGACCGCTGTTGTGATCTGCGGGCCATGCTTTCAAATCCTGGCGAGCCCACCTCATTCTGACTTTGGCAAATCGAATAACATTAAATTGCATAATAACTTCATCTACTAGTCACAACGCTTTTGGAAACAGTACAGCTGTTGCATTATATAACTGAATGTAAATAGAAAGCTCCCCCACAGCAGAAACAGTACCCAGGGCGTAACTTCTGGCTTTGAATTCTCTATTTCTCCATTAGCAGAACATTCACAAAAGTGGTTAACCAATGTGTACTTTGGTGACATGTTTTAAATGTAAACACATTTACCTTGCAGAAGCTTCATTTAGGCCTTGAGTTATTCAACTACCTATGGGAGTCAGAGAGCCTTCAGCAAACAATCCTTCGGACTGCAAACAGGCCTTTGTTTATATCACATTTCTCCTACATGAATTATATAGGTGCCAACATTTCATTAAATCATAAGATGCACAACCCCAGGATTCTGAAAGGCTAAGTTCAGAATGGCATGTGGCACAAGAACCTACGTGTGTCACCTGGAGTGCTGATTGACAGTGTACACTACCAGTGGCGTAACAAAACTTGAGCCCCCCCTGCAATGTACCCTGAGGGGGCCCCTTCCCTGGCCCACCACCTGGTTTATGTTCGGAAGTCCAGACCTTCATCAACACCTGTCTGGGGAAATTCCTATGGCCAAACACCATCAGCAATAACAACCTATGGAAGCAGACTTCCAACTCCTTGCTCATGAAGAAATCATGAAAAGACGCTGGGGATGGATATGTCACACCCTTCAAAAACCAACAGGCAAGCCTTGACCTGGAACCCTCAAAGGAAAAGGAAAAGAGTGGAACCTAAGGAACACCTGGCGCCAAGGCCTCAAGGCTGACTACAAGGAGATGGGTAACGCCTGGAATTAGAATGAAGAGAAAAGCCCAGGATAGAGATAGCTGTAGAGTCCTATTTCATGACCTTTACCACAGGAGTGGTAGCAGACATAATTAAGTAACTATGTTCAGAGGGAATGAGCTGAAAATGTGCCTATTTTTGAGAAAATACTGTAGGTAAGGTGAGGTTCTCAGTTTTCAAATATAGGTCTAGATTGCAAATTAATGCCCCAAATAGAATTTATTCAAGATTTTTGCCAGTTGAACTTTACAACATAGCTGACAATTTAAGAACTTCACGCCTGGTGGAAAATGTACAGTAGATACAAACAGTGTCGCTGCTTTGGAAGCTTGAGTGAATTGTGGTTTGGTAGCAGGATTTCCAGGTTGATGTTGCCTTTAAGACTTCTTCAACTTGTGAGCCAGCGTCAAGAGGCATTTTTGTGCATCCATCCTGGCATGTAAGTATGAGGGGTCACTGCAGGGGCAGTGCTGGGGAGGGTGTAGTCCAGAGATGGAGCCTTTGTAATAGTGGAAGCTCAGTGTGTAAATCCCCAGAACACGGTATAAGTCCGACAATTCTCTCTTGGTGCGCACCCTCACTCAAAGACTTTGCCACCCCACTCAAGATACTGGGCTTTAGATTGCGGTGGGTGGCATACTGCCTCCTTGCTGCCACTAATGCTGGCTTTTCCCCTGCTGGCCACCTTTCACAGCCTCCAACTTTTCACCTCTGCATGGTGGCCTACCAGGAGTCAGCACCCATATCACCAATGCACCTCCTCCACTGTGTCTCTAAGGCACTATTTCCATTGTTGCCCCTGTACATCTACACAACCTGAAGTCACCCAGAACCGTGCCATGTTCTCTCTGTTCTGAGTAGCACTGAGATGTACATTTGGCAGAAGAGGCAGTAGCACTCCCAGAAGCTCCAGCTAATCATCTTGAACATGCTGGTCTCAAGCGGCAGATTGCAGACAGAGTGCTAACAATTCTATTCAGTATATCTTTTGAGGACTGCGCCACCATGCTGCCACAGATTGGCTGTGATCATTAGGGGCAGAGATCAGCCCTTGTATTTTTGGTGGTAGTTCAGCAGTAATCAATAACTAATTATTTTTTTAAATGGCACGTCGTCCATGCCCCACCCATCTTCAGATGGTTAATTTCAGTGAGATTGGATTTCAGTAATTCATGTGTGCAGTGAGTTTCATATCTTGGAGGCGTGGCATTTGAAGTACCTGTTGTTCACTCTTGTACGCGTAGACCATGGAACCAGTAGTTCAAGGTGAGAGGAAGAGCAACCAACATGACCAGTTCAGTGGTGACAGCATTTGTCACATATGAAGGTAGGGACTGGAAGATACTAAGCCAGATGTACAAAGCACAATGTTTGAAATGAATCTTTTTGTTTGTTTGTGATTAAGTGTAATGACTTAAGGGGGGGGGGTATGAATTTACTTGTCAATTCTCACTAGGAGAGCATCTCACATTGGTATGCCAGGCTTTAGGAAGAGCAATCTGCAGGCAAAATGTTTTCTTGCGTGAAGGAGACTCAAGTCAATGCTTGAATCTCCAAAGACTAGATTAGGGTAATGGTGTGTATGGCCTACCACTAAAGAATTGGCCATCTATATCAAACACACAAAAGGTGACAGGAGGGATTCATGCAATTTGTCTAGTCATGCAGTCGCTTGGGCTAGCATTCCAGTCTATCGTTCTTTTGCCCACCATACCACCTCAGTTTAAAATCTATTCATATTCATATCAGTCTTCAGCCTGCTGAGGTAGGAACACGCAAGGACCAACTGACACGCCGGGCCCCCCGAACTAGAAGCGAAGCAACAAAGTCCAGTTTCGTCCTGATTGGGGCTCTCGTGTTGGGTTTAGCTGGCACAGTGAGTGTGGGACCCACATCTGGGCATATCTTTGCCACATAGGGCACTGCATTAAACACACAAAAGGTGACAAGAGGAATGCTTGCAATTTATTTAATCACTGGCAATTGCTCGAGTATCATTCCAACCCATTGCTCACCCTACCACCTCAGTTTGGACCCTGCCATATGCAAATCAGTCTTAACCCTATTTTACTAGGTCCAGCCCGAACTGTCAGGCCAGGCCCTCCTTGACCCAGAACACAAGCAACTCAAGACTGGTTTCTTCTTAATTGGGGCTATTCAGTTCGGTTGTTGGGTGTAGCTTGCCTCCAGTGGCACAGTGAGCACAAGACACACTTCTGGGCATACCCTTGCCACTTAAGGCGGTACATCAAAAACACAAAACGTGGTTTGAGGAATGCTTGCATTTGTCTAACCACTGGCAATCGCTTGGGTAGCATTTCAACCTATCATTCTTTTGCCCACAATGCCATCTCAGTTTGAACCCAGTCATATGCAAATCAGTCTTGACCCTGCCTCAATAGGAACAATCCAGCCCGCTGTAGATAGAGGATTCTTTGAAATTGCGTGGGATCGGGGGCGTGGTCTGGCCACGCAGGAAGATGGCCGCCTGCTAGGAGAACTCGGACCCCTGACGAGCTTCCTAGCCTTACCTGTTCGCGTGGGTCGTCTCTGAACCGCTGACTGCACTTGGAAGCCAATGGGGTTTGCTCCGGTGGTTTTGTAATTCGGATGCCAGCTTTTGTTCCAGAGTTGGAGCGGCGACGGTGAGACGGCTGGTCCGGCGATGTGCGCTGCGGTGTTCGCGCGCTTCTGAAGCCGCGCCTCTCCTCAGAGAGGGCGGCGTTCTCCACAACAAAGGGCCGCGCCTCCTCATGTTGTAGGCCGCGCCCCCTCAGGAGCTTCACCAAGTCCATGGTATATCTCTTTTAACGCCTTTGCCTGCATTTCTATGTAACCAGCGCCTTCCACAGCAATTAATCAGCTAACTACACACTTCACTGGGACAAAAGCGCCATAACAGTGAAAGGAGAAATTATTTGTACACATATTTCTTTTTCTCTACTGAACAACGCTCTCTCTCCAGTTCACTATGTACAAATGATCAATTATAATGGCACAAATCTGCAAGATTTTTGCTGCATGACTTCAAATTACTCAAGGATTGCTTTTTCATACAGAAGGTGATTTGAATATCCCTTGAAAAGTCAGTATTAACGGTACAGGCAGATTTACATGCAGAAGTACTGTTTCATCTTTCTCCTTGTCTCCAATCACCTGACTTTGATACTTTTATTCAGCCGATTTAGGAGACATATACAACTTTTGAGTCAGAGTTACTTGACTCTATCAGTTTTTTAATATGTCATCCTGTTCCTCTATTGTGACGCTTTCCTAATTCCGCTGTATTTTCAGTTGCACTTACCGCTATATGTTATTTGCTCATGTGAATTGCTTCATATCTCCTGTTTTCTTTGTGCCAGCCCTGAGAATATAATACTTTACCTTCAAAATTCAGTGTGTATTCTCATATTACGTGCAATCACTTTGTCATTATTGCCTTGCTAGTCCATTGTTGTGCTCATTTACTGTACTTCCATACTTTGCTTCTGAGGTACTTTTGGCACGCATGACTTGATACTTTCACACTGCTTTGGTTTAGTGCCATACTATTTATGATTTTGTGAAAATGTTGTACTGATTTGTTCAAATCTCAGGCATAAATTCTATGCTGTTCGCTTTGGTCATTCACTTGCTGCTCATATTTTATTATCCTCCTGCTATTTGCTATATTTCATCATTGCCTCATATTCCAATATTCCTTCTATTCGCTATTGTAGACCACCAATACAAAGGTGCACGGAAATGTCTAATAATAGAAATGGTGGTCGTGGTCCTAAAGAAACACTTTTTACTGATGTGGTTAAACAATCCTCTGCTTCGCAAACTAAAGGTAATGGATCTGCGTCACCTCCTGCACCGCAAGCTGCATCACCTCAGAGCGACAAATCCTTATCTGATACCATGCAACGCATTTTGCAAGAACTCTCTGGAGTTAACCGTCGACTGGAAGGTCTGGATATTGCTATGACTACATTAACTGCAGAGACCAAGTCTATTAGGGCAGAACTCACTACTTTCCATACAAGGATTGACGTCATTGACTCTAAGATAGTGGATATAGAAGGTCGTCTGGATTCTGTTCAGGGATCAGATCAAGATCTGCTCTTTTTACATAGTAAGATCATCGATTTGGAAGATCGCAGTCGAAGAGACAATATCCGCTTTTTTGGTTTTCCAGAAATTATAGAACAGCAAGATGCGAAGTCCTTTCTTTGTAATGCCCTTCCCACTTTGACTGGTATTTCTTTTACTCCTCCTATTGAGCTCCAACGTGCTCATAGACTGGGCCCACCACGTTCCGGTACTTCGGCAAGACCCAGGCCAATTATTGCTTGTTTTCTCCGACATGAGCAAACCAGACAGATTTTATCATTGGCTCGCACTCATGGTTCCTTCCTGTTTCAAGGTCATACCATCCATATGGCCGCAGACTTTTCTAAAGAAACGAATGAGAGGAGGAAAGCGTTTCTTTCCATGCGGCCCCAGTTACGTAAAATATAAATTAAATATGGCTTATTTGAACCTGCTCGATTCCGTATTACCAGGAATGGAAAGTCCAAAGACTTTTATGATCCTGCACTTCTCCAACAGTTTCTGGACGATATCAAATCCAATGACATGGAGACTCAGTCTTCTTCCTCTACTCAACCTCCTCAGTCTAAGTCTTCCTCTATGAATCTGCCAACATCTCAGTCACACACCCCTCCTGAATTTAGACAACGTGGCAGGATCTTACTCGTCTGTCTCGTTCTCAGGAGTACAGGGATTCAGCTCTACGCTCTGTCTCCTCTCATACTACCATGCAACAGAGAGACAAGTCTAGATCACCTCTTAAGACGCCTTCTGATGCTGACTGAATTTACTTTTATGCTCTAATATTTTCTCCTTTTTTCTTATTCTATAAGTTTATAGCAGTATTCGTTGCTCACAATGCTTTGTGGTTTGTTTAGTCTATTGAGACTTTTATGCAAGGTATAATATGATTCCTTATACTTAGTGTTCTGTATAATGCCTCATGGCTTACTACTATTATATATACGCTATTAATATGTGGTTTTCAGTTTTACAGTCACTCAATCATTTTCAGGTTCTACTTATTATATACTATAAGACTGTTATCTCCCTGTAGGTAGTTTTTCTTCCTTCCTATGTACTCTTCCTGTTATAGCGATGTTATTGTTCTTTGGGTAATCGCTCAATATTTCATTCATTAATTATTTCCCTTTTGAATTATGTCTATTTGCTTCATTGTTTTCTATGTTTCGATTATTTCTGATCATTGTATTTTGTCTCTATTTACTTGCATGATTTTATTGGAGTTTTTCTTCCTTGTCTTTGCATGATGTCTCTATCCCTCTTTTATGGACCATTGTTGGTTTGTCTTCTTTTCGTGTTTCTCTTCTTCTTTTCTTTATACTCATATTCTTGTCTAGGTTTTAATCTAAAGTCGCCTATCTTTCTGTGATGTGATAACTTCTGTTCTTGTTTTATATTGTGTTATCTGTCCCCCCTGTTCTTTCATGGTTTCGCGTTACCCGTTTGGCCTCCTCACAAGTATATCTTTGTCTCTAGGCTTGACTCAAAACTGTCACCTTTACTGTGGTGGTCCTTTTTGCAATGCATTCTTTTCTAATGTTATTGTGCTTGTTATTTAACGTGGCACTATTCATTTCCTTCAGTGCTCACTTTGCTTGGGATACTTTCATGTATTTCTTAAAATACATCCTGATATTTTCTTATGCTTTTATTCCCATGCATTATTGTCTGTACTTTCTTTTATCTTCTCTCCACCTCCTTCTATTGGTGCTGGCTTTCTCTATTCCTCTCATTTAACTTTCATATTTTCTTTCTCACTCTATCTCTCGCATCTCTTTCATTATGCAATATGTATCGCTTTTCTTCCATTTCCCTTGTTTTTTATTTTTCTTCCCCCGTTATTCTTTTATTGTATGATTCTTATATCTTGATTTTTTATTTTTTTTCCCATTTTTACTGCTTATATTTCATGATAATGGTATATGGTTTTCCATATTTTTCTTGTTATAATCATACTCTGAATGCGTTTTACAGATTCAGTTTTCTTACTTGCTCCCAGAATCCCAATTTTTCCTTGCTTGGAGGGAGTCCGATCTCTCCCTTGGTGCTGCTGTAGGTGCACCCAGACCCATAATTAACAGTCTAGGTTTACTTTTTCTTTTCTTTCTTTCTTTCTCATTCTCTTCTTTGTACCTTTAATACTTTTTCTCTCTCGATTCATATTTGCTGTGTCTCTTCCACTCTTCATCCTGTCTTTATAATTTCCTTTCCCCTCTTCTTTTCCTTCTCTCTTCTTCATCCCTGCCCAGAGTAACAAACCTCTTCTCTTATCTCTATTTCATTTTCTTTTTTCTTTATCATCTTCTTGTTCAATTCTATTGTCATGCCTTCTATCCATCCGTTGTCAGTGATTTCCTGGAATGTTCATGGCCTCACCCACTATATTAAACGAAAGAAGGTTCTTTCTTATTTGCATTCTAAACATATAGACATTGCCTTATTGCAGGAAACTCATTTGGACGATATCGAATCTAGCAAACTTAGCAGGGATTGGGTTGGTAAAGTCATTCAAAGCAGTATTTCTAAACCAGATCCCACTAATCCCAACCCTGTTCGTAAATGTGGAGTTGCCATCCTCTTTCGAAAGTCACTTCCTTTTACGATTATCAAGACATGGACTGATCCGGATGGTCGATATGTATTTGTTAAGTTGAAACTTGGGAATTCTTTCATTTGTCTTGGCTCTGTCTACGCTCCATTAGGTTCCAAGAAGCAATTTTTCGTTCGCCTCAACCGCCTCCTCACTGAAATAAATGCTACCCAATTTCTCATTGGAGGTGATTGGAACTTGGCTCCAGACCCTACCCTTGACAGAACAGGCTGCCTTGATACCGTCAATGCGTCCGACAGAGCCATTTTGCGTGACATTCTTTCTGATACTGGTCTTGTTGATCATTGGAGGCTGTCACCCTCAAGATAAAGAATATACATTCTTTTCTTCTACCCACGGTACATTCTCCCGTCTTGACTACTTTCTTCTTTCACAACATACAGTCTGGTTAGTTACAGAATCCAAAATCCTAGAAGCAGCCATTTCTGATCACTCCCCTGTTTTCTTGTCTCTTGATTTAGGCCTCTCCAATCCAGGACGCAAGTCCTGGCGTCTGAACATCAATAAATATAAAACACCAACAACTAAACTTCTTCTACAGTCACACATGCGGGAATACCTTTTAAATAATGAGGACTCAATTTCCTCTAAGCGAACGGTATGGGCAGCTGCTAAGGCAACTATCAGAGGCCAACTTATGCAGGGCGCTGCTCTATATAACAAAAAAAATTACCAAACAGACTGAATTGGAAAAAGATATTAGCCGACTTTCCCAATTATATGTCTCAAAACCAACCCTTCAAAACCGTAAATTGTTAGAGCAGGCACGCATGTCTCTTAATAGTCTTTTTACTTCTAAGGCCGAATATGCCTTACAAAAGATGAAAGGGCGTCACTATGAGCAGGGTGAAAAAGCTGGCCGACTGCTGGCTGCACAATTACGCCAGAGGGAGGCTGCTATGGCAATTCCCGCTATTAAATCAAGTTCTGGCACTATGCTTACTCGACCGCAAGAAATCGTTGATGAATTTGCTTCATTTTACAGATCTCTTTATTCACCAAGCACTCACATAGACACTTCAGAGATGTCAATTTTTTGGGATACGATACACCTTCCACGACTCTCTGATGATGGTAGAGCTCTACTTGACGGAGATATCACGAAGGAGGAAATTTCCTCAGCTATTGCTGCCTTGCCGTACCATAAAGCACCAGGCGAGGATGGTTTCCCTCCTGAATTTTTCTAATGTACAGGTCAGAGTATGAGTGATACTCTTCATGCGGCATTTGCAGAAGCCACAGAGGAATCTTCTCTTGGTCCTATTTCCAAAAAGGCCATCATAGCTGTTTTACCAAAACATGGTAAAGATCCTCTGCTGTGTGGTAGCTACCGTCCCATATCTCTCTTAAACTCTGACGTTAAGATTCTTGCGAGTATTCTCGCATCTCGTCTTCGTAAGGTTTTACCTTCTTTAATCCACAATTCACAGGTAGGCTTTGTTCCTGGTCGTTCATCTCGAAATCATTTACGTACTCTCTCTCATGCTTTGTGGTCGGCTAAAAATCTCGCTAACGATGCCTTACTCCTTTCTTTGGATGCCGAAAAAGCATTTGACCGAATTGAGTGGGAGTATCTTTTTACCATAATGCAATGCTTTGGTTTGGGGGACCAATTTGTAGCTAAGGTGCGTCTGTTATATGATAGTCCTTCAGCTCAAGTTAACTGCAGGCGGTTTTCTTTCTACCCCATTTCCAATCAGACGGGGTACTTGTCAAGGTTGTCCTCTTTCCCCTCTTCTTTTTCTTTTGGCAATGGAACATTTAGCTGCTGCAATACGTCAATCATCTGCTGTGCTTGGTGTTCCTCTTCCAATTGCTCATTCAAAAATGTATTTATACGCGGATGATATTCTTCTCACACTTACAGATCTTCCCCGCTCTCTCCCTGCTCTCCTTAGTATCATAAATAATTTCTCCTCTTTTTCCAGTTATAAGATTAATTGGGATAAGAGTGAAGCACTGCCCATGTCCATTGGTACCACAAAAGCTGCAATTTCTGGTTTTCCATTTCACTGGCAATCTTCTCGCCTTAAATATTTAGGAGTGTTGATTAACAGAGGATTGGATAACATAGTTATGGACAATTTAACGCCGTTGATTGCACAAATGCAAAGAGATTTCGATAAATGGAAAGTCCTCGGCTTATCTCTTTGGGGGCGGGTTCAGGCGGTTAAGATGGTCACCCTACTGCGATTCCTTTATGTCCTAAGTATGCTTCCTCTAAACATCCCCCTGCCTATTCTTCGGTCCACTGACTCCAAAATTAAACTTTTTATCTGGGGTACGGCCAAACCGCGTCTTACTTTGGCCAAATTGAAATCTCACCAATTACACTGGGGATTGGGTCTTCCCTCTATTGAGCATTACTCACTCGTCCTTCATCTCTCACAACTTTCCTTCTTTTTGCC
Organism: Lissotriton vulgaris; assembly: GCF_964263255.1. NCBI lineage: Eukaryota > Metazoa > Chordata > Amphibia > Caudata > Salamandridae > Lissotriton > Lissotriton vulgaris. The sequence continues at coordinate 204,011 of NW_028252459.1, forward strand.
CAAATCTAAAGACATACCTCAGTGGGTCCCACTTGAACGTCACTTATTATCTTCTAGTCCTGGCTTGTCACGTCTATATGGTAAGGGTTCCAGTTCTTCCGACCCCAAAAATCCTATCTTATCTGCGATGTATAAATCTTGGCAAAGAAGTCATCGTTTACTTAAATGTAACTCGCGGCTTCATGTCAAAGCTCCTTAATGGTCCAACTCGGCTATTCGCGTTCATGGTTGCATGTTATCATGACCTCTATGGCAGGAGGCCGGTATTCACTCATTGGAACAACTGTTCCAAGACAACAACTTTAAATCTTTCTCTCAAATCAGCGATGAATTCCAATTACCATCCACACACTTGCGTCAATATACTCAACTTCAACAAGCCATCACAAAACATTTAGGTTCTCCACCTGAACTGTTGACCACGTCTCCTATTTTGTCGTATTTGCATTTGTGGGGGAATTTTAAGGGTGTGACTTCTGGTCTTTATAAAACCTTCCTACATCCTCTTTTTTCGCAACCTCTCTCGAAAGCTCTTCAATTAAAATGGCAATCTCGCTTATCAGTTACATATTCCATGGCTCAATGGGATCAGATTCTGGAAGGTTTACATAAAGGTGTCCGAGAGGCTCGTCTCAAATTTTGCTTTTTCAAAATCATCCACGATTGGCACTGGTCTCCATCTAAACTACATCATGCTAAACTGATAACGCATTCTTTATGCTGGAGATGTTCTGCCTCTATTTGTGATATTACACACATTATCTGTGAATGCCTTCGTACTAGATCATTTTGGCTTTTTATAAGAAAGACTTTGGCATCTTCTATGTCATTGCCATTACCCTTCACTTCTGCAAATATTATTTTACATGATTTCCGAGGTCTCCCGACACTATCTAAACCACAGGCGCGTCTTCTACATACTGCTTTGGCTACGGGCAAAATCAGTATATTACGTCATTGGAAGTCCTCTTTATCTCCTTCTCAGGAAGAATGGCTGGTGGCTATGGTACAAACAGCCTCTTATGAACGCGTAATTTATAACTTGCAGGATCAGGCTTCTGTTTTTCTTCAAACATGGTCCCCATTCCTTGAAACCACGGTGGAAAATGACTCTGTCTCCACTCCTCCCTCTCCATCGTCTGTTATACCTCCTTAATTAATCTCATTTTCTATTTGTGTACTTTTCCTGAGGTTTCTTTTCTGCTCCTTAATTCTTTCCTTATATCTTAGTCCAATCTTCTTTCTTCTTTCCTTTGTTACTCTGGGTTTCTTTCTTTCTTTATTTCTTTCTTTCTTTGTTTCTTTGATTCCCTTTTCTTTTCTTTCCTTTTTTTTTCTTTTTTCTCTTCCTTTCATTTATTTGCTTTCTAACTTACAGTATATTTAAAATTTTTACTTCTCCATGTCCATTGTATCCTATGTATAATTACATTATTGCCATACCTGTATTATGATTCATTTATCAATATCTTCTTTTATTATCTATTTACATATGTATGTATTTCTGTATTTCCACCTAAAATTCTTTAATAAAAAATTTCAACACAAAAAGAAATTCCGTGGGATCCTTCCAGTGACCCTGTGTGATATCACAAACCAACTTGGTAGCTTTGTACAACCTGATATATTGCCATGTGCGCTCACGTTTTATTTAAAAAAAAAAATAATATTCAACACTGCTCCATGTAGTCTCATCAAAGTCTCATCAACGAAGAGTGCGGTGCATAAGGGTGCTTTCTTATGTGCTTGCTTCTGAGCCTCATATGATGGAGCGCCACATGCTCACAGACCAGGATGTGCGGTCTCTTCTCTGCCTGCCTCTGGTTAGAGCCTTGTCACGTGCCCACCTGGGAGCCCACGTCTTGCCACGTGCCCATCTGGGAGCGCACATCAATCCATCCATGCATATTCAAGTAGTTCAAGTTCTCAGACTGTTTTTTGTCAGAACAGAGATTTTCTTACACAGACAAAAATTACTTTGAATAACACCCTCTTTCTGATATCACCACATGGTAAGGTTGATTGTGCATTGGGCGAGTTTGGGCTTTTATGAAACACTGAACCCGGGCTTCAACTTCACTCCAAAACCCACAAACCATGCACACCTTCACACAAACACACAGTTATGCAGGTGGTAAAAACGCTCAGATCCAACCTGCACATAGACCAACCAATATACTGACACTCAGGTCAACACTTAATGGTAGGTCTTATGTACAATGTATGGTTGGACAAACAAAAATCCAAGAGCCGTTCATACACACTCATACATGCTCAGAACAATCCATCATTTAGGTGTCTATGCACAAGGACTAACAGGTACATGTCCACGTGCAGATATAACTGCAGTAAGACAAGCACTTTGTGCAAAAGCCAAGAGACATACAGGCACCCTTTTATACACATAAACAGGCATACAAATACTTGTATAAATAGACCAAATTGCACTCATGCACCCATTCACATAAACAGACAAACAGATGACAGTTCATGCAGGCCTGCAGACAAAGAGACAACCTTGCAAGTAGGTCGAAAACATGTAGAGACGCATGCATATGAGCCAATAGCTATAGAGCCACTTATCAACAAAGGACAAAAGACATGTAGACACCATTAAGTACAGCCACAGGCAAACAGAAGATACCAAGGGAGGAGGATGTAGGCTAACAGCAAGAGCGGTCAACCTCGAAGCTGGGGAACTGTGTTTGAGTCTCGGCAAGGGACGCTCAACATCCTGTGATTTCAGACAAATCACTTAATCTCCGCTTGCCTAACACATTTTTTACAAAAAGAATCCGTCCATCTGTATTGCAATTGGTCCTCATGTAAAGTGCTCTGATTCCTTCGGGTCAAGTTTGCGCAATATAAAACTCTGGAAAAAAACCTCACAGACATATGGTTGTCCATGCACATGCTGGCACATAGGCAGACAAATACAATGTGCACATAAAAGTGCAATTTAATGGTAATAATAACAATATACCCACTTAAAAGACACCCATTTACATGGAGGATAGTACCCTGCCAACACACAGATACCATCACAGACATTCAGAGGCACGGACAGACAAATGAATTCAATTTAAATGGAACGTTCCAAAGGGAAACAACCTTTACAACGCAGTTATTACATCGCACTACACTTACAACACAGTCATTACATTGCAACATCTCTTACAACACGTCTCTACAATGCAGGCATTACAACGCAAACCATTACAGCGCATGTCATTACAACGCATAACATTGCAACGCATACCATTACAACGCATAGTACCCCTACACTATCCAAAACGTACCCTACTGTTGCACCCCCTGGAGTTAGAATAGTAATTTTTACCCCTACACTATCCAATACTTACCCTACTGATGTTCCCCTGGAGTTAGAATAGCAATTTGTACCCCTATACTATCCAATACTTACCTTAAATGCAATGTAATGGTATGCGTTGTAATCATATGCGTTGTAAAGGTAGTATGCGATGAAATGGAATGCATTGTAAAGGTAGTTTTTATGTCTCGCCTACGCAGCGCGCATGTGCTGCGTAGGTTAAAGACCTTTAACAAGCAAGTCGGTTTTGAGGCCAAAAACGTGCACGCGTTGCATTGCTTTTAATGGCAAAAGGGTGCACTTTTGGTGATTCCCTTGCGGGAGCAAGCAGGGATGGCATATATTAGCAATTATCGCGCCTTGCTACTCGCTACCGCACGGGAATCACGCAGGCCCCCTCCTCTCTCCTCCCCCCCTGTGCCGCTCGATGCACGCACGCTTGTGCTTGTTATAACTCCTGAGAAGTTATCAAATACTACACTCAGCTCCTCTCGTGTCTCTTTTTTGTATTTAGGTAAACCTATCAACTGTGACATATTCCTTTATCTCTGAAATAGTTACATTCTTTAAAAATAATGTTATGTTAAGGGCTTTTAAACGATGGACGCACCCGCAAAAAATATGAAAACAAACTTAATCTCCTTTATGCCGTTCAGTTTTCAGTGGGTGGCGAGCTCCAATTCCTTCGCAACTCTCTGTATTTCGAGTTTTTACGGAAAAGAGGTAAAAATTGCCAAATTACAAGTGGAAAATTGCAGGACACTAAAAAATAGCTGAAATAGGTGTGGTAAGCGCCTCTTTCTACAGGTTATTCCTCATTCCCTGTGGCAAGTTCGTAATCACGGAGTTTTACCATACGTAGTAAATACCTAAAGCCCCACATTCCTATGCACAAGCAAGGCACGCTCTCCCTCAGGGGACCGCATCGACCTCATAGATAAGGAGATAAATGAATGCCTCAGACAGGAATTTCCGGAAGGACCGGTCTTTCAGGTTTCAACTAATGCACAGAAACCACCTAGCAACATTTAATGATACTGGCAGCTTCTCACACAACCCCGCTCCGCCCCTTCCGGCCTTACTTTCTATACTTGTTCTGGTTGAAATACCCGACACACAGCGGTGCTCACGTTTTGCATACATGCCAACATTTTAGGACAGGGGCGTGGGAGATTCAAAGTAATTTGTACAGATATTAAACAATACATGAGTTTAGGGAATTGAAGAACGGTGGAAGTAAATTAAAGTATACTGTTAACACGTATTAGTTTGCTGTAAAATATATAATTGCTTTCAATTTCTCTAAGGCACAGGAAAAGGATAAGAATTAAGCCACAGTGACCAAGCTGAACCGTCTTCTCATTCACAGATACACAGATTCTTATTTACAGGAACATTAGTAAAGGTTGGATATGCCTACGATTTTCCTTAAGATGTTCGTTTTTCGAGGTGCACAAAGTTTCACAAATCTGTGAAAAGCGTTTGCTTATAATACTTGCTATAATTTACCTCCTGAACACAATGTTCAGGAATAACAAATATGGCGGAAATTGTTTTAATGTTTCGGCCCTTTTTCTCGACTTAGAAAGTACACGTGGAGAACTCCCTTCATTTTCAGTTGCTGAGACTATGGGTGCACATGGGCTATTTCACACTCTATTTTCAATCTCACAACACTATTTTTAGCATTACAATGGGCAAATTCAGTTTGAAACGCCAGAATGAATGTTTTGGAATACTCTAAATGTTTTATGGGAGACCATCACATTCCCTTTACTCACCTCTGTAAGCTATCCTGGATGCACACATGATCCCAACCCAATGTTTAAAACTTAGGACTGCCAGGATCCTGCTACATTGGCATATTTTTATTTATTTGCGAGGACCCTGGGATATTGTGGTTTTCTCTGCAATATTGTGTGGGATTTACAGATGGAAATTGCCACAAATGATAGTTCTATAAATCAGAATCTGAGAATTCCAACCTCAAATCTCAGCTTTTTGCCGTGATAGTTGTACAGAACGCTGGAGGTTCTGCGAATGTTCATGTAGGCCAGTGCTACAGTGATATTTAACAGACCATTGGCCTAAACAGAAGTGGACTTACATGTGGAAGAGTCACTACCGCTGTAATCACGTCCATTTTAAGGAGTGTAAGGATGTGCTTCATCTATGTGAGTTTTTATATATTTAAATCTCTCCCCATCAGCTCCACAAATTAGGTAAAAAACATAATTGAATACATGATAATGTTAAAGCACATTCATGTTATCAGACAGAAGAACCATTTGTGTGGTTGTTACATGAATTGTAACGCACTATTTAAACTAACACAGCCTCTTTCAATAAATAATCCACACTTGGAGATAGCCAACAGCTGAAAATCATAAAAATATTGTAACACTATACAAATTCTGACATTTAAAAAAATGTACCTCTAACAACATTTGGCTGCGTTGTAACAATACTTTTGAATCCTTGAGCAAGAAAATGTTAACTTTCTTCTATATACAGCTTTATCTTTCTGTTGGCAAGACCTATTGCCTGCAATACATTGATCAACATTAGAGTGGGCTTTGGGTCAGCCCCTTACTCATGACTGGATGGCTTTGTTGTTTATCTCTCATTCCTGCCCCTAAGTCAGTGGTTTTTATCTGTATTCTTGTGTTTGTCCACTCCGGAGCATTTTGGTCTCACTGTGCTTTGAGATATATTGCCACTGCTGATGCCCGACTTTGCTATGCAGTGGCTGTGAGGGACTAATTTTTCTCTGTCTCTACATCTGTGTCTCCATACTGCTGCTTTCTACCCACTCAGTGACCTCTTGCCACCCAACCCTCTTGTTTTACTTTTGGACGATTTCTTTTACTTTTTACTGTCTGCTGCGCTATCAGTGAGCGGTCAATCAAAATGTTTTTTGACCATTTCTCAATGGCCGCCTGTAGTTGCACATGCACAAGCATGTGTGGTCGGCTCCTAAGAAGGGGGTTTGTTTTATTTTGATATGTCCAGTTGAAAGATGACTGCTGGCACATCACGAAAACAAGCATTTGCAATGCAATAGGTCCCGCATTTACGCGAGTTTGAGCTATCGACATTACAAATGGCAATGCCTTTTAGTTTTGTTTTCGTTTTTAAAACATAAACAAAAGGCATTGTCATTTACAAGGCCAATAGCTGAAAATAGCATGAATGCGAGACCTATTGCATTGCAAATGCTTTTTTAATATGCAATGTAGGGTCATGCGATGTAATGGAATGCATTGTAGTGGATGTTGCGATGTAAAAACTGCGTTTTAAGTGCATGCGTTGTAAATTAATGCGTTGTAATGTCATACATTCATTCAAAAGGACATTCTGCGATCTTTTCTTGCAGTAGCCTATTTAACATTTCAATCATTCCAATCATGCTCAGTTTTACGTTTTAAATAGGGATGGGCAGAATGTTTATTCCGCCAGCGGATTTTGGCATCGTCAGCGCCATTTTATAACGTGGGCAATCGTGAGAGATAAGAAGACTGCTTCTCGAGTACATTTGCTGATGCTCTAGTAGATTTTCCACTTTATCAGCAACAAAATCAAGTCAGAGGGTCGCATACTCTTGCGCATTGCATGGTGCAGGTTGCACTGATTTTTCAGTGCTGCTCATGCTACTGGCACTAAATTGCTGCGTGAGCAGTGCAACATGCAATATTTTCCACCCATTGGTGTAAGTCTGTGGAATCTTGCGGCGTTCTTATGTAACTTTTTAATTCCATGGAGTGAAACTCTGTGAGTTCTGCCCGCCCCTAGTTTTAAATGCATGCCCAGTACTATTATTTTTCAGAGATACATGTAAGGTGGCATTCAAAGTTGCCAACTTGCAAAAAGAATGTGGAACCCGTGACCCAAACTCGGGCAAGTATCCTAAAGTAAATCCTAGAAACAATGCTGTCATTTGAATTGGGGTAACCCGTTGAGCTACTGGGATAGCCATCAGTGGTGCAGACGGTGCAGAGACACCAGGTCCCAGAGGAGTGGGGACTCAGCCTTGGCCTATGCCTGCTACATTTTTTAGGAGCGTAATGGAACAGTGGTTTATTAATTAAATATTTTCTCCTGTCTAGGAAGTCTAGACTCTGTGATCGACTCCCCCCCTCCCCCAGAACTACTGTTCCATTACGCATTTACTGACCCAGGCTCCCAGGCTTATACGGTTGCCCCTTTATTATTCCTATTCACTTTTTAAGAAGCTGCATGCTCTGTTTGAGAGTTTATTTTAACAGAGCCTCCCTGATGCCTGGCTCATGTTTACTCTTCCCCAAGGTGGGAAAGGAGGGAGAGCCACAGTTTGTAAAGATGAGGGGAGATTTGAATGCAGAGGGATAAAATGTGAGTAGAAATGTGGAAGGCAGCGTGAGACTAAGACGAAGAGCCATAGAGGAAAGCTGAAAAGAGGACGAAGAAAAAGGGAGAAAGGAATAGAGAGAAATGGAGGAAAATTCAAGAAAAAGAGAGGGTAAGTAGTGGAAGGAGAGGAAAAGGGAAGGTGTGTAGGAGATTATGGTGATAATGGTGATTGAAAGGAGATAGCGAATAAAAGAAGATAGGGAAGAGAAGGAGAGAGAGTGCAGACTTAAAAAATCAGAGAGACCAGGATGAAGTAAAAGGAAGACAGAAAGATTGAGTGACAGTGAATTGCATATGAAACTACCAATAGTAATACCACCAATACCCCCAGCACAATACCAATATGACCACCACCACCAGTACCATATCACCATCAACAATACCACCATCACTCCCAGTTATAAGCAAACCTAATAAGCCTGGCTTTAATGTGCTGCTTCATGGAAATACATTTCTGCGTTCTTGGGTAAGGCCAGGCCTATTAGTTTTGTTAGTCATTGTTCAAAATGAAAGGCCAGATTTACAACGTCCTTAGATTACCCGTGCGTCACGCAAGGCAACACAAGGGCTTAAGTGAGATTTACTAAACCATGTAAAGACTTTCTGTGGCTCTTCATTGGCTCAGTAAATCCAGAGTAACGCATGGTTGTGCTAATCATTGCCTTGCATTACTCTGCTTTAGGGAGGGGGCTCTAAAGGTAGTAAACCTGGAAATGCATCAAAATGGTACACCTTCCCCAACATTATTTCCACTTTCTGCATGCACTGCATTCAGCAGCACACATAGGAGGAGGAACTTGACTCTAAGGATTGTTTTTGTGTGGGAAGATGCCCCTTCCTGCACAAAAACAAACCTGCCTGTAACAAAGGCGACCTTTCACCATGGTGCAAGGGTGCCTGCATTGGCGCTAAAAGCAGAACTCCATGCACCAGTGTAGAGAGACAGCAGGAATTCCTGCTCTCTCCCTGTCACACAGCGCAGTGCAGTAAGCGGTCTTGCTGCAGTAGGTGACATTTTGATAAATCTACCCCAACCTACATATCACTTGGGCTGGCCTTCCTCTGTCTACCAATTGTTATCTATGAACATGTTGGAGGCCTGATCCAGCTTGTGAACCTTTTGGATCATTCTTTGCTGCCATCTACCACAACATGATGGGCTGTTCAGTAATCACCTATTGGAGGCTGCTCATTCTCATGCCTCACTTGCGGGCCCTTTCAGAGTTTTGGAAGACCTCAGTGCTTTGGAAGAAATTGACATTTATCACAGCCTTATTACGTGTTATCTAAAGTGTGGCCTATGTCAGGTTGTAATATCCTCTTTGCATAGTCCTTCACACTCACGTTGACTTGTGGAAATGATGGAGCCCACTTAACCCTCAGTCCCACTCTCTCACCTAGTCTGATGACATTGAAAGAGCACTGGGCCTTGAAATGTAATCTCATCAACTATACATTTCTAACTTGTGAAGCCAGCATGACTCAAAAATAAGGAATCACTAAATATGGCTAAAAAGGTTCATTTTGGATTACCAATCAATCCCATATATATGGAGACCAGAAATACGTTTAGTAAATGCAGAAACACAAAAGGTAAATGGAAGTATCTCAGTATGTTAAGGCACAACAGAATAATATATTGAATTGCAATAATCTCGATTATTTAAACACTGATTAAAGCAAACTCATTTTCCATATGGAACTTTGAATAGGAAGCTTCTCTCTCCTACCATAGACTAAATATACGGTCATCTAGTAAAAATCTATACATCGGAAGCTTAGGCCAAAAGGGAAGAAAGGTGTCAGCATGATAAGGCTCCAGTAGAAGTCTAAAAGAAAAGGAAATCAGTATGTAGTATAAAGCTTCACACTTGAAAGAATAGGGCAAGCGGAGAGATCTGTAACTCTCCAAGTCTAAAGAGAATCTGCTCTGCTCTACCTGCAACTGTAAGAACACCAACTTGAAAGTTACAAGAGAGTCAGAACATTATTATCTCTCTCTCACCACCAAGGACCACTCAGATCACCTTTTAGGTGCTTCTGCAACATCAGTTCAGGTTCACACTCTATCAAACTACAGCTTCGGTTCTCAGCCTGGAACATCTTGCCATCCTGGTACACAATGAACAGAAGTTCTCTTTCGATCAATGTTTCTCCACATTCACTGCCAAATTTCCTCTCAGGCCTGTCTATCAGTCATCTAATATAGACCATAAGCCTATCTGTCGTTAACAAACATAATGATAATAACCTACAATGGAAAAAGAAAACCTACTGGCCAAGCAAAATACATTTCAACTAAGGCCTGCAGTCAGGCTAACTTTAGTTAGGCATTTTGTTGTGCAATTAGAATACATGATTATACATGCATGTGTAGCTTTTGATTAATTGAGTACATGTTCACATACACAAATGTCACTTTCAAAATGAATGCAACATACTTTGAAACATAAGAGCAAAATGTAAATGAGACTTACATTCATTTTTGAACTGAACATTAGTGCACGTATATAATTCTATAGTTTCTACATTGAATGCATTTCAGTAACACCTTTTGTGAGAAGTTGGCCTGGCATGTGCTGCCCACTAGTTATAGTGGTGCACCTTGCACCTTGCACCAGTCCAAACAACCCCTTAGAGGTGATAGGTTAAAGACAACCTTATTTGAAAGCTATCCTAGTCTTGAAGGAATGTAAAGCACCTTGTTTTACCAGTCTATAATCTCTTGAATGACCACATGAAAGGAGAAACAAACCAGGTATATATTTATAAAATATATGTATTTATTCTAAACACACCCTACTAGTCTCTTTATGAAGCTAGAGGTCAAAGCACATAAGGTACACTTAATATCACACAGAAAATTAGCCTGATATACGTTGAGCCCTACGGGCGTACCAAACCATATATTAAGAAAGTGGTATAAGAACGACGACTTGACTGTACACAAGGCCTAGAGCCTGTAGAATTGCTGGGCCCACCAGGAACCACCCAAGGTAGTGACACAGGGGAACCACGAGGGACTCGTGCAGTGTGACAACACAGCAGCGAGAATAGCCGTTAGCTTCTATGGGAAAAGTCATGGTTGGAAATTTAAAGATTAAGGACATTTAGGAGAGGACTTTGAGCAAACCCCTTTAGACTTAAGGGGTTCTAGGGCCAACACCCACGGGAGCACTGGAGTACTCGAGTTACCTAGGTGTCTTTTGGTGTCGGGAATTGTTGTTGATTTCAATGGCGATCTGCTGCAAAGTGCTGCTTCCGTCGAAGTGGAAAGTGTCCAGTGTGATTCAAGCCTGGATCGAAGATGAGAAGAACCTGAAGGCAGAGGGGACAGAGTCTGGGTCACTAGCCAGTGACCAGGGTCATGATAGACGAATGCCCACCGATGTCTGGTGATTTCAGGTTGAAGATGTGAAGCTTGACTCTGCAGTCACAAGGACCAGGAGGTGTCGATGTTGACCAGGAGATGGAGTCGAGCTGTCCCACGAAGGATGTCGAGTGCTGTGGCATCGGTGATCGGATTGGACCCAACAAGCCTTAGCAACAGCAACCCACGCAGAAAGTGAAGAAATGCTTTGGTGTGGACCAACAAGGTCCTGGGACTCACCAAGTGGTGGAGAGTCAGGGCACGTCTGGAACAACCAGAGAAACCCAATGAAAGTTAAAGTTGCCTTCCCAGGGACCCACCATTCAATGGACCAGGGATCGCAAAGGTACCTCGAGCGAAAACACAAAGGGCCGGCACACGGAACACTCGTGGAGTGTAGGCCAGCAATCTATGGTGGAAAAGGAGCTTGGGTCTGGGCTACAAGCAACCCAATGCCCAGCCTCAAGGAACGTCGAGAAGCTAATGCACTAGCAAATGTGCACGGTGTCCACGGGTTCCAGTTCCACGGTACTCAGTAGGGCTGCAAGTCTCAGCTTTGCTGGTTACTCTGGTTGGCCTCGGAGAAGTCTGGAAATCCACCTCCTGGGCTGCAAGTACTTCAGAGTACACATATATAGTCTGCACGTCTGCAACATATGAGGGTGGAGTCTAAATGATGCTGTTCCAACATCCCTCTTCTATTCAGCGTGAATCTGCTCCATGCACCTTCCTCGAGAAACCTGATGCAATTTTGTGATGCAGGTTGCCGACCTGTCACAACCTTGACTTTTGGGACAATTGACACATCTAATCTCTGCCACAAAGAAGGGTGGCTAAAAACAAATAAAGCTCTGCTCACTTGTTATGAAGTGACTTAACCTCTCCTTTCCTCTCCCTTTCGCACACCTTTAATCCTCACGTATTACATAAAAACACAGGTCCATGTTTAGAGTTTGGCAGACAGGGTACATCACAAGCACAATGGAGTAGCCTGCCCTACAAACCCACAATCAGCCCACCTCATAATTAGATGGGCTGCCAATCAGCTTTCCATCAGCGGAGTCACCGTTTGCTCCATCAACAGAATCCTTCCTTTGAAGGACTAAGGCTGTCAGAGGAAGGGCATTACACTCTCACTCTGTTTAGGTTGAACAATGTGATGTCCTTGTTTTCTGTCTGTGACGAACAGAAAAAACAATAAATGGCCCCCATACCTAATAAAAGCAAACTCATGGCAGTGGGGGTTATCAGTTATTTGTTTTTCAATAACCAACTCTCACGTTGGGAGTTTGTCTTTGAAAAACAAAAAGTTGTTAAAGTGTGTTGAACGGCTGTTCTACCTGAAAGTGGCTGCCTGCCAAACATTTTGTACCTTGACAGTAACAGCCATGATGGCAGTCCATATCAGGGTGCTAATATCAACACCGGGGCACCAGTGATCTAAATTTGGCATACTGTAGTTCATCAAGATGGTGGATGGAATGTCCTCTGTCACCCTGGAGGACTCTGATGCATCCACCAAACTTTAAATCTGACCTTAAATAACCACATGACATACACACACTCTTCACTCAAAACCCCTCCCCAACCTCCCTCTTTTACCCACCCCTCTTGCCACTCTTACCTTATCACCCACCTCATCCCTATATTTCACACCTTCTCCTCTTCTGCACCATTCCGCCTCTCTCTCTCTCTTCCCATTCACTTTCTTCTCACCGACTCTCCTGACGCCCACCTTTTTTGCCACTGTTTCCGTTTTCTCCAACACCTTTCCTTACACACTTCTCAACTATTTCCCTTTCCTCCATCTGCACTCTGCCATCTCCCCTCCCCTTCCCTCTCCTCTCATACCCTCCCCTCCCTTCTCCTCCCCTTTCCCTTTCCCTTTCCCTTTCCCTTTCCGTTTACGTTACCATTTCTCTCCTCTACTCTTCTCCCCGCCCGTCCCATCCCCTCCCCTCCTTTCCTCTCCTCTCCTCTCCTTCTCCCCCTCCCTTTTCCTCTTCCACTTCCTCTTCCTCTTTCCCTTACCCTTCCTCTTACCATCCCCTCACCTTCTCTCCCATCCTCGCCTCTTCCCCTTCCCTCTTGTCCCCTCTTCTCTCCTCTGCTCCCATCCACTCAATTACTCTCTTCCCCTCCCCTGTCTTCATGTATCCTCCCCTGCTTTCCTCTCCTGTCCTCAGCACTCATCCACCTACTGGATAACCATGGACAGGAACACCTTCTTCCTCACCTGCAGAACCCAGAGAGTCCGCCTCCCCACCCTTCCAATCCAAAGCCACCACGATCGCCTGCGGCGTACCCCAAGGATCTTCCCTCAGCCCAACCCTTTTCAACGTCTACATGGCACCGCTCGCTAACACCGTTCGAGCACACCACCTCAGCATTCTACGCCGACGATACCAGCTGATCCTCTCCCTCACCAAGGACCCGGCCAACGCCAAATCCAACCTCCAATAGGGTATGAAAGCCATCGCAGAATGGATGAAGACTAGCCGGCTGAAGCTGAACTCAGACAAGACAGAGGTCCTCATTCTCAGATCCACCCCCTCCGCATGGGACGACTCCTGGTGGCCAGCCACGCTTGGAGCTGTCCCGACACCCACTAACCATGCACGCAACCCGGGCTTCATCCTGGACTCCACGCTCTCTATGTCCCGGCAAGTTAATGCTGTCTCCTCCTCCTGCTTCAACACCCTCCGCATGCTTTCAAATGTCTACAAATGGATTACCACCAAAACCAAAAGGACTGTCACCAAAGCAATCGTCAGCAGCAGGCTGGATTACGGCAACGTACTCTACGCAGGAACCACGGCCACACTCCAGAAGAGACTCCAACGCATATAAAATGCCTCTGCACACCTCATCCTCGGACTCCCTCGCCACAGCCATATCATCACCACCTGAGAGACCTGCACTGGCTCCCGGTCAACAAGAGGATTACCTTCAAGCTTTTCACCCATGCCCACAAAGCACTCAACAACACCGGACCAACATACCTTAACGAACAACTATCATTCTACACCCCGAACCGACAGCTTCGCTCCACCGACCTCGCCACTGTCCCATGCATCAGACGAATGACCACCGGCAGCAGATCATTCTCCCACCTCGCCGGCATGACGTGGAATACCCTCCCTGCCGAACTGTGGCAGACCCAAGATCTGCTGACCTTCAGGAGACTCCACTAGACCTGGCGGTTTGAGCAGTAGCTGCAACCCCCCCCCCCTCAGTGCCTTGAGACCCTCACAGGTGAGTAGTGCGTTTTACAAATGATTGATTGATTGATAGCATGTTGAGTAGGCCTGGGAAAAATTTAAATGATGACAGTAAATTACATGCACTTTCGGGAATTTCAAGTAATGCTTGTTACTCCAAATCCCCAAAATTATCATAGATTTCCTTTAGGGGTCAACAGTGGTCACAGCTGCAACCCCTTGTTTGCCCCTTCTGACCCCGGGAATTGCCTATTCGACTCTTGGCCTTAGGGATGGTAAGGGCAATGCCAATAACTGAAGTTGAGATGTGCACTGTCTACTTTCTGTAGCTCTGAATGTGAACTGAGGTCTTTAGCTCTTTGCTTGGTAAAACAAATAAGTTCAAACAAGTGCAAAGTTTACTCTGCTGAATAAAAAACAAAAACATTTTTTAACTAGATTTTGCAGATTTTTATTATTGTGAAAACGTAGAAAATGATGTGTCTGAATAAAAACCTCACCTATGTGATGTAGTGAGGGATAATGAATTATGAAGCGGTACCAATCAAAATGTAGTAACAATGTTAAGGAACAATTTATGTCACTAACATCCTTCACATTGGACGACATAAAGAAATGCAGGTGGACAAAAACAATACAGTTCTTTAAATCTATTTGTGCATCTTTCTCTAATTTTCCAATGCATTTTATGTTTCGGGTATATACTAGGAAAACGATTACATGATGACATTTTGAGGTATACATAATTTAGTTACCCAGTGTTATTTTGTGAATTAAAGGCACTATATTTTCCTCTTCCAACAAACGCATATTTTTTCATGCAATAAAAAATGGAAGATTGTAATGTTCCTACTAAAATGTTGGTGGTATGTAAAATAGGCATTTATCTGTTTTGGTGCTCTCATACAATTGTGCGCATAAAAGTCTCTTCAGTACTGTCAGTTATTGTGAGGTCATTAGGATTAAATTCATGTGACATCAGTTCTTGGGAGTATTAAGTGTCAAAGATCACAAGACATAATTTCCTGTGATGTCATTGGGTCAAAGAGAGGTTATGTGAAGTCACTTCAAATTAGCCCCGTGGTAATCTTCTATATAAATAAAAATGTAACGGTTTGTTCATTCAAAATCTCAAATCTCAGAAAGTTCTTCACCGATTGCTTTGAAATTTTGACACAACGTTGCATTCGAATAGGGGAGTGTTTTTATATACACAACTTTGGATTCGAATACGCGTGTGTCGAATACAAGCGTGTTTTTAATCGAAAGCACAAACAAACACATAAACATGTCAATGTGTGTTTGATAAAAATCTTAAATCTACGAAAGTTCTTCACCGATTGATTTGAAATTTTGACACAACGTTGAATTCGAATAAACGCGTGTTTATATATTCACAACATTGAATTCGAATACGCACGTTTTAAATAAGCGCGTGTTTTTAATCTAAAGGACGAACCGACCCTATCGATTGGGTTGCTGCGCAATAACTACAATAGACGCATAGAGACAACCGTCTACATATATTAGGATGGGCAGTTGGTGTCAGGATGGCAGACCGGAAAGTGGGTGGAGGGAGGGGAGAGGAGTTGGTTCACTTGGCAACATTAGGAACGGACACATAGAGACAATAGTCCACATATATTATGATGGACAGTTGGTGTCAGGTTGGCAAACCGGGAAGTGGGTGGAGGGAGAGGGGAGGAGTTGGTTCACTTTGCAACATTAGCACGTGTTTATATATACACAAAGTTGGATTCGAATACGCGCGTGTCCAATACGCGCATAGTTTTAATCGAAAGGCCGAACAGACCCTATCGATTTGGTTGCTGCACAACAAATACAAGGGACGCATATAGACAATAGTCTACATATATTAGGATGGACAGTTGGTGTCAGGATGGCAGACCGGGGAGTGGGTGGAGGGAGAGGGGAGGAGTTGGTTCACTTTGCAACCCGAACAGAACATTACCATTTGGTTGCTGCACAACAAATACAAGGGACGCATATAGACAATAGTCTACATATATTAGGATGGACAAAAACATATTGTATACCCACAAGCATTGTGAAATTAAACATATTAGAAACTTGCGCTTACTCTTTTCATTCTCTTCCATTTAACCAGACTGAGCCACAGCAACGTGTGGCCGGGTACAGCTAGTTAGGAATAATTTTGGTGAAATTGTGCTTAATTACACAAAAACAAATTACAGATTTAAGCATTATATGGAGATATATGTCTCCGAAGATAGATTGGGAAATTGGAATACTATGATGGTCAGCATACCCTAAAGGATAATGCATAACTATTATAGATCACCAATAATTAGCACTCACTCTGCACCAAATTCCAGCTGATAATGATGGCCTACGACCCTCATTATGAATGGCTTCTTAAGTCTGATAGGGCCGGTAACAGCAGTTACATGCCCCATCGTAGTTATAAGATGCATGATATTTCCGTGTATCTGTTTATTTTCAAATAAAGATAATAGCTGCACAAATCTGGGGTGGGAGTGGATTTAAATGAAGAATTACATTACAGCAGTAATTTTTTATTTCTAGGGGGACCCTCGGGTCTCATTTGCAGTGGCCTGGATTTTGTCCACTCTCTGAGGTAACAATACCCCTGTTGTCAATATCTCAGATGGTGGAGAAAATACTGGCCATTTTTTAGGCCACTCATAATGAGAGCCAAAATGGGCTTTAGATTATGACCTACGGTTTTCATGCACAGATCTCTGTAGCCAGTTATTTATCACACTGAGATATCATTAGCTCACTCAGATATATTAGTAACATGAAATACCACAGCATGGTACTACACAAGATAACATTGCAAAACATTACAAAAGACCATAGCATTTGCAAACTCCTCTCCTCCTCTTAATTTAGAGCCAGGATTATCTCAGTACTGTGTCCTTTTCTCCACAGACCTACAGCGGTCCCAGATCTCAGCTTCCTACTAGTGAAGCCTGTGCAACGAATCACCAAATATCCCCTGCTATTGAAGAAGATTCTGGATAATGTTCCCAACTTCGACAGAGCCTACAACATTCTGAGAGAAGCAACCACCACCATGGAGGAAGTGAACTGCCGCATCAACGAGTACAAGCGGAACAAGGAAGTCGGTAAGTTGGGGACTGTCTGCTAGGAATATTTGGGATAGAAATAGCCTGATGAGGTCTATGGAAAGGTATTCATTTGTACAGTGTGTATTTTCAGGCCATCGTGGGCGACCTTTACCCGATTGAGCCCCTCCTCCACCCAACTGCAGACACCAGCCTGTTAACTTGTCTTCAAGTTCCCCAAAGGCCATTCCACCTCTGCACATCTATCTGCACATCTATCTGTCTCTGGCAGACCTCCATTGTCTATTACCTAGATTTCTAAACAGCACTGAAAATATAACTCAGACAGGATATCCACCACTTTCAACTGTTCCAGAAGAGAGACCCTCACACAGCTATGGCAATGCAACTCAATCCTTACCTGGAAGACCTCTCACTGTTGGAGTAAAACAGTCGGCAGTCACCTCGGCCTAGGAACCCAGTTCAGAAACCCCTATCCCATCTCACCTGAGTATAGAAGACATTTAGATGAGGTTTGCTGCACAGTGCACACCTTCATCTGGCTTGCACCCTAGGCAATTTCGTTGAACTCTGGGTGTTTGCTGATCTCTCCTCCACCATCCCCATCCTCCCAGTGTTCTAATGAAGAGGTGCCTTATTATTTACCCCAGAGCTTGCAAAGCCAAAAAAAAGGCCGCTTGAATGCAAATGGGCGAATTTACTTGGCAATAAAATGAAAGGCTAAGAAGACCTAGTATTCATCTCTCCATGTCTGTCCCCCCCCCCTGCTCCTCATGCACGTCTCAGAATTCAGAAGCAACTCTGAAGAAATGTATCTACCAGCCTCCTTTTCCAGCTCTATATGACCCAAGCTAGACATTTCACACAGTCACACCCACTGTCTTCTAACATAACATTGTCTAGTGCTGAAAGTCTGGATCCCCAGCAGGTCCTTGTCAACTCCTCTTCTCCTGCTCTTATGGAAATCCTGCACTTTCCCACTTTACTCTGCCACTGACCAGAATGATCCTTAATGTATCATTTCACTATGGAATTTTCTTAAAAGGTCCTCAAAAAGTTCAGTCCATCAAAATTCTCCGAAAAATCTAGGACTCAGCAATTACTTTTACATGGAGAGGTGTGCAAGGGAAAGGTTACAATTCGACTTATCATGAACGGATGTTTTAAGTCCAAGCTTGTGAAAATAGCAAATCATTTTCAACTTACGGAGTTGATCATGAACAAGACTCTCCTCGCAAATGCCCAAGTCAGTGTCAATGCCACAGGACAGAATTAAATCTCGTGGTCACCTCGCAGTAAGTTGAAGTTGATACACATGGGAATGAAATGGCTGCGCTTATGTTCCTAGACTTTGAACATTGCACAGCACTGATCCCGTAGCGTCATCCCACCTTAATCCACCATCTCTTTATCATGTGTGTTTTTTGCTTATGACGTTGATCTGGATCTCAATGTGCCTTTCAGAGTGGGTGCACACAACTTTTCTTGATACGAATCTTATTTCCTCCATATCCAGTCGTATGCTCTTGAACGCGGCAGTTATGCCAATGACACTCAGATCATTCTAAAATTACAAAACTCACCTGATTCCAAACTTGCATATCAGAGCTTAACTCCTAGCAAATGGCAACTGTATGATCAAGAATCACCTGAAACTGAATGCCTACGAAAAGGTAAAACTTTATTCAGGTAGCTGTCCACACCCAAAACCTACCCCCAAACGGAAATCTAGACTCTATCTATTTCAACCAACTTTTTAAGGACCCTGAGGAGGCAGACTGGATTTAGGCCTACACTAGGCACCTCACTCTACTCAGTGGTAAGTCGTCCTTTCACCTTCGGGGATTGCTAAAAAAATCTTTACCTTTCTGGAATCTCTGCAAGGAGTGCAAGTCACTGCAGAACTGGCACCAGCGGCGGCTCCTTCACTATGCAGAGAAGCATCGCCCCCACCTCCTGCCAGCAGCCAAAAAAATGAAAAATAGAACAACACTAAATGCTTGTTTATTATTGTTTTATTTTGGCTGTCCGAACCAAGGCTTGGAAGTTGGGGCAGAGATGACAGGCTGATGGAGGAGTATTTTGCACTGTAATCAGTGTGCATGATGGTTTGGTTCGTCGTCTCAGGACGGCCACACCATCAGGAGCACTGAAGCTCCCGCCAACCCAAACGGCATTGCTGGGTTGGGGAGAGCAGGCACAGTTTCCCAGTCTACCTGGGAGCGCAAATCCACGGTGCTCAGACCAATCCTGACACTGCTTTCATGCAGCATCAGGGTTGGTCACAGGAGATTCTAGGAGCCTGCTCCTCCTGCTTCTTCATGCATTGGGTTTGGACCCACATTTAATCAAACTTAAAAGCACTCCGCTCGCTTTGGCCGCTCAGTGAGTCTTACTTATTTCTACCTTTATTTCTTACCTCGCACTCCAAGGAATCAATCCAATGATCATATAATGGAGGCTGCATTACCAACTCACCCATTGTTTATCATATCACCCCCCTCATTTTACATACGTTTACCGGAACGTTACACCTTTGCCAACTAGTCACCCTTAGGCACCGATACCCTCTGACTTCTCTATTATAAATCCCAAAATTGTGGATTTTTTTTGCAGATAATGTACCTCCCCTCTTTTGTGTTCTCTGTTGCTTCTCACGAGGTTTGTGGTATACAAATACCCTTGCATTTTCACATACATACGTACATGCATACATAGGGTTACCAGCACAGGAGAAGCACCTCCACAGTTGCCTAACTCTTGACTTGGGATTCCTTTTTACTACAAATCTCACCTAGAGAACACCTCATTCCCGGTCCAGACAGCAAAACAGTCGAATTCCTCAGCAGTTAACAGCCAGAAAAATCCCCCATCTCGCCTTACATAGAACTCTAAAATATTAAATATTCCCTTCTTCCAGGACTTGTGCCTGTCAATCCTTAACACTAAATACACCAGTCCTCTAGGTGACCTTGGGCGACTTCTAAAAGCTGTTATGAAATGTGCACAGTCAATAACATTGTAATACACATGTATGCCGTCCATCAAACCTACAATGCCTTGACAGAAACCACTGTAACTGAGGTTCCTGCCATTGCTAGAAATGTCTGATGTGACTGTGGCCATCTCTAAATTTGCCGGACATGCACTCGGTCAGGGTGACGGAGTAATTTACTTCATCGCCCTGATGAAGTTAACCCCGCCCGCCAAGAATTTGATAAGGCCCTAAATTTCCTATGTACGTCATTAACTTAAAAAGCATGCACAGCAAAGTGTTTCACAAAGGCTACTTTTGACAAAAGGGACTTTTTTTGTTGCACCTTAAGGAAACCTATATGCTATGTGCACGAGTGTCTTTATATTGTGAACAAAAAAAGTCTTAAACCCAACAACATGTCATGACAGCAAAGTAAAACAAAGTTCCCTGAAAGGGACCATTAGAGAATAGCACTGTCTTTTGGAACAGCTATGGCATCCAGACACCGTGAACTTCATAAACAAAAACATTTATAATCTGAAAGAGACACGTTAGTGATAGATTCCTTACCTTAGAATATCCCCAGGCGTCAGACTGGATCCGGAAACTTTTGCGTAGCAATACCCCTGCGCGCTGGTAGGCGTCGTCTGCGGCTCCGCGTCCGTCGTCGGCGTCGTGAGCGCCGGGATGACGTCGTCGGAGTACTTAGACGGCGCCCATGCGCGCTGACGTCAGTTCTTCTTTTTTCCGCGCCAGCTAGCGCAGATCCGGAAGAAGCTCTACCCCCAGTCACTTTTTGACTGAATAGTTTTTTTGATCCTTTTGATCTTCTCTTAGTCGACTGTCTCGACTATCGGTGCCAGGGATGCCCGGGTTCAAGCCTTGTTCGAAGTGCGGCCGACTCATGTCGGTCACGGACCCCCATCGCCGGTGCCTGAAGTGCTTAGGCCTCGACCACGACGATCGAACCTGCGTCGACTGCCGGGCTCTGACGTCGAAGGCTAGGCGGGAGCGGTCCCGCAAGCGTCTCGAGCTGAGGCACTCGGCCCCGCGCCGCTCCAGGTCCCGGTCCCGGTCCCACGGGAGGTCGAGGGACAGGTCGCGAGGTCGGAGTCATCGACGTTCCGGAAGTGGACACCGATCGTCTGGTTCCAAGTCCTCAGGTAAGAGGCATGAGAGGTCGGAACGACACCATCGGTCCTCCGACCCGCCCCGACGCTCGCTCGATGCGGCCGGGGACTCGGG
The DNA here is from genome assembly GCF_964263255.1 of Lissotriton vulgaris. Lineage (NCBI taxonomy): Eukaryota > Metazoa > Chordata > Amphibia > Caudata > Salamandridae > Lissotriton > Lissotriton vulgaris. Next base: position 225,639 of record NW_028252459.1, read on the forward strand.
CGACACCGCCCACGCGGCTCCGCGGGAGTCGCAAGCGTCGCCGCCTGCCCCACACTTTCGGGTCCCTGGGCACGGCGCGTCGCAGGAGGAGGTCGAGAGGTACCTCATGGCCATGAGGGCCCTCCCTCCTCAGTCGGTTCCCGTGGCGCCTTCGGGCCGATCGGCTCCGTCTGGAGGTCCTTCCGGGTCGGGCGCTTCGGCCCCGACGACGTCGGGTGCTTCGGGCCCGGCGCCGCTGGCGACTTCGGTCCCGGCGCCGCGCGACCTCGCTGGATCCGGATCCGGGACCTCGCCGGTCGACCTTACGACCTCGCCGGCGCCGTCCCTTCAGGTGTCGTCCCCGGCAGCCGATGTGGTTGCCGACCCCAATGTTACCTACGGTCCTACTCAGGAGTCGGAAGGGCGCCGCTGGGCGCCGATTCCGTCGGCCTTTGGAGACTTCTATCTCCACGAGGAGGCCCTGGCTGTTACTCCTGGTCTCCAGGAGCCAGGTGACGAGGAGCAATGGGAGGGGTCCGAGGACCCTCTGGCACGTGATTGCCAGTCGCATCAGGACTGGACATATGAGCTTGGGGAGGCCAGTGGTATTGACACCTCGCCAGACACTGGATTTACGTCGCCCCCGACTGTGGCTTCGGAGGCGGGTTCTGCTTACAGCGTAGTGTTGACGAAGGCAGCTAAGGCCTTAAACCTTCAGCTCCCCGTCGCGGCCGTGAGGACTAATCTCCTCACTGAGGTCCTCAAACAGCAGTCCGGCTCCGCGGAGCCCCTCCTGCCGTTCAATGAGGCCTTGTGTGACGTTCTGCTGGGCACTTGGTCCAAGCCCGCCACAGGCCCCCCTGTGGACAGGAACGTGGCCAGACGCTACCGCCCGGCACCGGGCGACCCATGCTTTTTGTCCACCCATCCCACCCCCGAGAGCCTGGTCATCCAGGCCTCTAACTCCCAAACCGCATTCCCGTCAGCCCCGCACGACAGGGAATCCAAGAGATATGAGCAGTTCGGGAAGAAGGTCTTCTCGTCTGTGAGCCTAGGGCTACGGTCTGTGAACACCAACTGTCTCTTGGGCCGCTACACCCACACTCTGTGGGACACGGTTGCGGAGGTGCTGCCACAATGCCCTGAGGAGGTCAGGGCTAAACTCAGCCAAACCCTTGCGGACTGCCGAGATGCGGCACGTTTTTCTATCCGGTGTGGGCTGTATACCACGGACTCACTGGGCAGGGCGATGGCAACGACGGTGGCGGTTCGTCGCCACGCCTGGTTGAGGTCCGCCAACTTCTCGGCCGATGTCCAGGCCACCCTCCTGGACATGCCGTTTGATGGCCGTCGCCTCTTCGGCGACAAGGCAGACCATGCGCTGGAACGTTTCAAGGACTCCAGGGCCACGGCCAAGTCCTTGGGCCTTACGGCCCCACGCCAGCATTCGGGTGCCTTTCGCTCCTTTCGTGGCCACGGAAGGGGCGCCCCACCACGGACCGTCAGCCACGCGCCGCAGAATGTTCAGCAACGCGGTGGCGGACGTGGGAACCGCCGTGGCGGTGGTCGGGGCCAGCAGCGAGGCCAGTCCACACCTCCCTCAGCAGCCCCCGCCTCAAAACCTTCCTAGTCCGAGTTTTCAGGCCCATGTGACGCCTGTGGGAGGCAGGGTTCGCCATCACCTCTCCCACTGGCATACAGTCACTTCGGACAGGTGGGTGCTGTAAATTGTCCGAAGGGGTTTCTCCCTCCCCTTCGAGTCTTCCCCTCCATCCATGCCACCTCAATACCACCGTGTGTCGGGGGATCACTTGCAACTTCTGCAAGAGGAGGTTTCGGCCCTCTTGGCCAAGAGGGCCATCGAGCGCGTTCCTGGGCCAGAAGTAGGACGTGGTTGTTACTCCCACTACTTTCTGGTACCCAAGAAGGGCAAAGGGGGCCTACGCCCTATCTTGGATCTGCGGAACGTCAACGGCTTCCTCCAGACGGAGAAGTTCAAGATGCTCACTTTGGCTCAGGTCCTGGCTGCCCTGGACCCGGGAGACTGGATGGTAGCGTTGGACTTGCAGGACGCCTATTTCCACATCCCCGTCCTGCCGGCCCACCGGCGTTACCTACGGTTCATGGTAGGCCAAGAGCACTTTCAGTTTACCGTGCTCCCCTTCGGCCTTGCCAGCGCCCCGCGGGTGTTCACGAAGGTGATGGCGGTGGTCGCAGCCCATCTGCGCAGGCAGGGGATATCAGTCTTCCCCTACCTCGACGACTGGTTGTTGAAGGCGGGCTCGCCCCAGTCAGTCGTCAGCCACCTCCAGACTACGGCCGACCTCCTGCACTTGCTGGGGTTCTCCATCAATGTGCCGAAGTCACACCTGTGTCCCTCTCAAAAGCTCCTCTTCATCGGAGCGGTTCTCGACTCGGTGCAGTTTCGGGTTTACCCACCCGAACAGCGGGTTCGGGATATTCAGGCGCTGATTCCTGTATTCAGGCCGTTATCCCGGGTCTCGGTCAGGTTGACGCTGCGGCTTCTGGGGCTGATGGCCTCCTGCATCCTTCTGGTGCGTCACGCCAGGTGGCGGATGCGAGCTCTGCAGTGGGACCTGAAGTTTCAGTGGGCCCAGCATCAGGGCAACCTGTCCGATCATGTCCTGATCTCGGAGGGCACTGCGAAGCAACTGCAGTGGTGGCTCACGGACCGCGACTGGGTCAGTGGCAGACCCCTCTCCCTACCCCAGCCGGAGCACGTAGTTGTGACGGACGCGTCCCTCCAGGGCTGGGGAGGCCACATGGGAGAGGCGGAGATCAGAGGCCTATGGTCGCCGGCGGAGCTGCGGGCGATCCGTCTTGCACTGAAGGCATTCCTCCCCTCTGTCAAGGGGAGCGTAGTGCAAGTGTTCACCGACAACACCACCGCCATGTGGTACTGCAACAAACAGGGCGGTGTGGGGTCGTGGACCCTCTGCCAGGAGGCTCTGCGCCTCTGGCAGTGGCTGGAACATCAGGGCGTGACCCTGGTGGTTCAACACCTGGCAGGCTCTCTGAATGCCAGGGCGGACGAACTCAGCCGCCGGTGCATGATGGATCACGAATGGCGTCTGAACTCGGACGTGGCGCAAGGTCTCTTTCGACAGTGGGGAGAGCCTTGGTTAGATCTATTCGCCACAGAAGAGAACGCGCAATGTCAGCAGTTCTGCGCGTTGGAGTTTCCAAGGCGGCACTCGCTCGGAGACGCTTTTCGTCGCGAGTGGAGCTGCGGTCTGTTGTACGCCTTTCCGCCTATACCACTTCTGCCCAGAGTGCTGAAGAAGATCAGGCGCGACCGGGCCCAGGTCGTCCTTGTGGCTCCGGACTGGGCACGAACATACTGGTATCCCGAGCTACTCAGCATGTCAGTCGATCCCCCAATTCGTCTGCCTCTTCGGGAGGACCTTCTGTCGCAGCAGCAGGGGACGGTCCTGCACCCGAACCTGTCCAGTCTCCACCTACAAGCTTGGAGATTGAGCGGCGGCAGTTGAGGCCATTTGACTTGCCTCCCGAAGTCTGTGATATCATTCTGGCAGCCAGGCGTCCCTCCACAAAGTCGGTATACGCCTGCCGGTGGAACAGATTTGTGGCATGGTGCACAGCAAAGGCTGTGGATCCTCTCTCTGCACCCCTTTCGGAAGTGCTGCTCTTTCTTCTTTCCCTTGCCCAGCAGGGCTCTGCTCTGGGCACTCTTAAAGGGTACCTTTCTGCTCTATCGGCCTTCTTAAGGCTACCTGATCAGCCTTCTTTATTCAAGTCCCCTATTGTAAGTAGATTTCTGAAGGGCATCACGCACATGTTCCCTCCTGTTCCCTTCGTGATGCCCCAGTGGGACTTAAATCTGGTTCTCACCTATCTGATGTGTGCTCCCTTTGAGCCACTTCATAACTGCCCTCTTCGTCTCCTTACTCTTAAGACGGCATTCCTGGTTGCCATCACCTCTGCCAGGAGGGTGAGTGAGCTCCAGGCCCTTTCTTCTTCTCCACCTTTCCTGTCTGTTCATCCTGATAAGGTGGTGTTACGTACACGGCCTTCCTTTCTGCCCAAGGTTGTCACGGCCTTCCACATCGGGCAGTCCATCACTTTGCCCACCTTCTTTCCGCCTCCGCATCCCTCGAAAGAGGAGGAGAGGCTCCACCGTCTGGATCCAAAACGTGCGCGCTCCTACTACCTAGATCGCACACGCCAATTCCGGGTGGATGACCAACTCTTCGTTGGTTACGTGGGCGCGAAGAAGGGAAAGGCTGTGCACAAGAGGACCATCTCTAGGTGGATCATCCTGTGTATCCAAGCATGTTACTCCATGGCGAGGAAGGAGCCCCCAGCTGGATTGCGGGCTCACTCCACTCGGGCCACGGCGACGACAACCGCCCTGGGCCGCGGTGTCCCCCTGCAGGACATTTGCCAGGCAGCTACGTGGGCCTCGCTGCACACGTTCGCAAGACACTACTGCCTGGACGGTCAAGTCCGGAGGGATGGCTTCTTTGGCCGTTCCGTCCTCCAGGACTTTCTGGTGTGATATTGGTTCGCAGACCCACCACCGGGGTTGGTATTGCTGGGGTATCTATTCTAAGGTAAGGAATCTATCACTAACGTGTCTCTTTCAGATGCACAAGTTACTACTTGTGTAACGATATATCTGTAAGAGACATTAGTTAGTGATAGATTCCTTACCGACCCACCCATCCTCCCCGTTCTGCGAACCGATATCTAGGGTTAAGGTCATCCCCTTTCAGGGCCCTAGTTTCATGGCACCAGTGTTAGTTCTATCATGGCTCTGCGTATCTGGCGCGGAAAAGCTGGGTTATCAGAACTGACGTCAGCGCGCATGGGCGCCGTCTAAGTACTCCGACGACGTCATCCCGGCGCTCACGACGCCGACGACGGACGCGGAGCCGCAGACGACGCCTACCAGCTCGCAGGGGTATTGCTACGCAAAAGTTTCCGGATCCAGTCTGACGCCTGGGGATATTCTAAGGTAAGGAATCTATCACTAACTAATGTCTCTTACAGATATATCGTTACACAAGTAGTAACTTGTGCAACAGCAATAGAAATGTTGTCATGTCAGCAACGTGAATGCATCAAGGACCAGACATCGGTTCAGTTACAAGCTACGTGCCTTGTTGCATCTGCAGTCTAACAAAAGGCTCCATCACCAAAACTTAATAGGAACACAAATGGAGCAATGTAACCATGCGTGAAATGTCATTGTATTGACAGACAGCCCATTAAAGCATTGGTGGCTGAAGTGCTGACCCAAAGCTCACTCTCTATATTTCCTCTTATTCTACCTATTTAAATACCATGATGACATCCGGTTTACTTGGCAGCTAATGCTGTATGTAACCAGAACTAAAAATTACTGCAATGGTTTTGTGCATCAGGAAAATTAGTGGATTTGTGCTTCAATAGCTAGTGCTGTGTTGTGCAGTTCCCGGTTCTCATGTATAAGGGTGCCTCTCCTTTCCATAGTTTTCAAATTTAAAAGGAAAGTCAAATACAGTGGTTACTAGCCATTTCCACCAGCATCTTCCGCAGTGGCGGCTGGTGACATTTCAAAGTGGTGATGCATAACAGTTTGTGATGTATAGGGAAGCGTGCAAGCCCGATAAATAAGAAGGGCTTGTGGGGAGGGGTGGGGTCCTACAGGATACTATCAGACTGACAACTAAGAAGTGTAAAAAGTAAAAACAAGACAGCACAGCAGGCATTTTCCATCTCTGCACCTAGTATCTGGAAGAATATCCTCATATCCATTAACACCACCCCAACAATGCTGCAATGTAGAACAGATTTGAACACACACTTCTTTACAGAATAGTATATCGCAGTGCAGTAAAAATTACTAACCAGCTACAACTCCTCTCACTCATTGACCGTAATAGTGAAACATACACTTTTATTGCTTGGATGTTTACTAGCCCTTAGTAAGTGGTTGTGCTTATTTTGGAAATCTGGCAAGGTTGTCAAAACCCTTTCCTTCCCTTTATCAAAACACTACATGCAGCATGTCCTGCACATCTTCACGTTTTTTCACTAACTGCAGCCCTTGGTTTCCAGCAGTCATAGAAAATCCATAACAGATGACATTTTAATCCTAAACAGTTTCGGAGGCTGGCCATTAAAATTATCGTTACTAAAATCAAGGTCATTAAGAGACTTTGCATTTCACAAGAAAGCAGAGAAGAATATACTTTTCTCAAGTTGAAATCTGCGACGCTGGTAATAACAAATTTCACAGCACTGCCACTGACGGAACAGTACACAGATCGCAAAACGTTTGAAAGTGTTTAAAATGAAACTGCAATTAAAGTCCCATTTTTGTAGAACTCGCGTGGCATTGTAGTGCACAGCGCTGCTCCGCCTCCGCAAGAGATTTTGTAAGAGTTGACTTTCAGAAGAGGGCTTTAAGCCCCGCTCCTCATTTCCATTGGCTGGCATCACTGTTTATGCTAAACGGTGGCCTGCCATTGGAAATGAGGGTTTTCTGTTCACTCCCTTTGTCTCCGAGCCGGTCTGGCTTGCCTGCTTTGCTGCTGCCACAAAGCAGTTTCATATCTTTATCGGACCAAACACATGGCCCCATAAAGATAAGAGATCCCTATGCTCCGGCAAAGGATTCACACGGTTCGACATCACTGCAAGCATGCAACGCCCACTCTTGTTGTCTTCCTTGTGCCTTGAATCTAAGTATTCCAAATCTCAGCAAGGAGAAGACGCTGCTGAGATTGTTGCTTCGGGCGGACAGGCATTCATTACCGTCCCGGTTTTTCGTTCTGAAAATCTGGTCACCCTACTTAATGCTGCACGAGAAATAAAGCTAGTTTATCGCTCATGCTACAATTGCTTGGATTCTTTTTAACATCACACTATAGATCGAATATTTCTGTGACTCCTTTTAAAACGTGAAACTCCCCTTTGTAGGCGGTGGCCAGTCTCCTGTGCTGCTCCGGCCCGACCCCTGAATGCTGTCGTTAGGGTCAAAAATACAACGCGAAGGAACTGGTTTAAAACCTTAGAGCGTCCGAATCACTGACTATATATTTTTATGATGAAACAATACATGCCACCGCCAGTGATTCTAAGAATTTTACTGTAATAAGTCCAATGGGCTACAGGTATACTTTAAAAATGTATGCTTTATTGATACGTTTCTTTGATGGAGGTAAGTATCAATTTTAAGTAATACAGGAAAGTAAGCCCAAAGGGAGAGCCCCACCAGGAGCAGCCTCCTTGCCGCTCAGCCCATCCTCCCAACTGCCACTTCACACACAGGCATACCAGCATTCCATTCACTCATCACACATACCAACATTCCAAGCTCACTCACACTGGATGAGCAGCAAGGCAGATAACTAGGAAAGGTACAATACCAGTAAATACTAGCATACTACATTTACAATAGCTGCCAGGATGTGTAGTCCCCTCCATTGAACCACTTTCTAGAAACACACAGAAGAAAATACAAATCCCATATGTCTATGGGTGGAAAACTACGGGTATTTAAAGAACATTGCTGGGATCAACATGGCAGCGCTGTGAGGAATTTGGGGGCGGGGATGGAGGCGTGTCTTGATACTGCTGCAACAACATATCCGTGAGCGATTAACTAAACACGCCTCACTCACCCACGTGGTGTTTACTTGCCTATCTCTGCTGCACAGTTAATATAGGAAAGTGGAGTGTGTGTGATAAAAATGTTCATGCATAATAGATGGGCTCTCAGACTTTTATACCTACCCAAGCAGGGCCCACGTGTGTTAACTTGCAACCCTAATGCAAGGCGAGGGATGCCTGGGAGAGGAAGACCCACAGGCTATTACACAAACTACGACAACAGCAAAATGTGCTTTAAAAAGGCATTTTAGCACGCGGATAGATGATAAACTAGGAATACCTTATCCCCTTTGCCCCTACTGGCAGCGTCAAGAATTCATGAAATGATGAACTCATCTGTGTTCCTCGCACGGCCCACTGCCCCTTTTGCAGGCTGATCGCATTACCCTGCCTCATGCCGGGGTGAGATCCCATGCCTTGCGCAGCAGCCTCGGAACCTTTGCCGCAAGGGTCTGTTTCCGGTCGGTATGGGAATCTTTCCAATCAAAACGCGGAAGCCGCGTGCTGCAGGAGATAGCTGCACTGATGGACGCTTTTGTACTGCTATCCTGTTGATCCACAAAGCTGAGACATCCGGTACACAAATACCTGGTCTGGAGCTGGAGGTGGCAGACGAACTGTGGCCGTATCTCTCTGCCCGATGGGGAGACAGTGATAGGCCGAGGGCCCTTTCTGGGAGTAAGTACTGCACCTTGATGCAAACTAGCTACGGACAGACGTTCATTATTTCACCCTATAATCGTCCACAATTAACTTGTGAATAAGCACAATATATACACGTATAACTTTATGAATTTTGTTACCAGAGTTGCTAGCAGCTCGTAATTTTGCATTATGTCCACTCAAGCGATGTTGACAATCATCAAGACAAGATAATATTTATATTTTTTAGAGTAGGATTCGCTTCGACCAGAATACGGCAAGAATAGTAACCACTTGTGTTACATATTTTATAGTTAGCTATTACTTACATACATGCTGTTGTACATTTTTTGGCACATGATCACTTTGCACTGCGTCACTTTTCTTTTGCAGTATTATGCACTTTACTTACGATTGCATGGAATCAGGGCATCATATATTGTGTAAAGAAATGTTGCTAAGAATCATTGATTTCTATGAGACTTGGTCATATTGGATGATTATGGTAAATATCCATGTAGTAGTGCATTAATTATTTATTATTTTGTTCTATTATTTGCATACAATAAGAAATACAATGATGGGATTTTTTTATCATGGATTTTTTAACATTTGTGAAGAATGAGAAATTTCCTAGCTAACGATATGGAAAGTTTCAGTTCTATTAAAGACATGAAGGCGTGGAATATCCAATACTTTCTTCACTTTATTAAGTCAGCAGCCTTTAAGAAATATATTAATGAAACACGAATTTGCAATGCAATAGGTCTCGCATTTGCGAGAGTGTGAACTTTTGGCATTGTAAATCACAATGCCTTTTATTTATGTGTTTACAAAACCTGCAAGCAATGTCTAAACACCCACTTTGTACTTCTAGTCAGTGCTTACGAGAAGCAAGGCAGGCAGTAAAAGAGATGCAGTTATTGCCAGCCTTGCTTCTCAGTAACCTCTATAACTACACAGTATGTGTTTAGGCAGCGCTTGCACGTTTTCCAAACACATAAATAAAAAGCACTGTCATTTACAATGCCAATAGCTCAGACTTTCACAAATGCGAGACCTATTGCATTGCAAATGCTTGTTTTTTAGATTTGTATCGGAGGTGGTAGATTAAAACAATACCCGGGCATCACAAAAGCACAAATCCTCCAAATTCAAGAGCCCAGGCCCCACACACATTAGTAAAAAAACACCCCGGGCCTGTAAGAACGGTGAGGATGCTGAAAGGACGGTCTGCCTTTCACGCTCTCACACCGCAGTCCGCCTTTTCTCCCACCCTACCACTACCCAGTACCCATGCGCCCACCTTGACTTGATTTTGTGATGACTATTTGGTCGGCCCTGCCGACTAAATAGTCAGTACGCACAACAGTGGGCAAGCCACTCCCCCCCTGCTCTCGAGCAGGACCTCCCACCCCCAACCAGGCACTTCTGCTTTCTCGCTGTGCGAGAAGGCAGAAACATAAAATGGCAATTAATATCATTTATGTTTCTGCCTTCTTTCATTGCGAGAAAGCAGTGGGGCAATGCTCCCTTGCCCCAATGGGGGAGCCACTAATGATCTTCCGCAAACCCCCAAAAACTCATACACTACTAAATAACAACACAGGAGACGTAGCTGTGACTATGCACCTAATGGTTTCACAAAAAGAGAAGACCCTACTGAGTTCCAGGGAACAGGGTACTGTCGACAACTTGAGTCAAAGGAAAATCCCTGGACTGTGTGCTCTTTACTCCACAGCCACTATCTCATACACATCAATCAATCACAGGTCATTCAGTTGTTATTGTATGTCAGGCCAACACAAAAATATGACGTTTACAGTCTTTTTATTAAAAATCTTGTATCTCAGGTTAAAATTCAAATCAATATTTGCAATACATTAATAAAAAAGGTTTTATACATTTTTATCAACTCTAATACAAAAATACATATTAATATACAATTGACCAATAAAAAAATATATGCAATGATAAAAAAGAAGAAAAAGGCAGAAAAAGATCACATGGGTTACACAAATTACAGTCAAGTGAATCACACAGTTTCTTTAGGAAAACATAATTACTCTCAATAACACCCCTGTAAGTTGTAGGTAAGAAGTATTCCCTACTATTATTTTGTCATGACCCAGTATCCTCTTATAAATATAAGACACAACATAGGAATGGTGTTGGGAGATCACAGTATCCAAAATCCAGGTATATCTGTAATCTACTTGGGATCTGGCTGGGTTCTATTATTTTGTGCGTCGACGCGTTTCGGTGTTGTCTGACTGATATGTCAACACCTTCTTCAGGACCGGAATGTTCGTGGGGTTCATCAATAGTACATATCCTTTTCTGTGTGTGTAAAACAATAAGATACAATTAGAGGGGGACTTTATGTTTTTTTACTATGTCCTATCGTTTTGGCCCTGATGCCCTTTACAGAACTAGTCTTGCCCTGGTGCCCCTTGTAAAGTCAATCTTGTTTTCAAAGGACATTTGCGATTCCTGTCTTACCACTACCTTTTATGCTCAGGGAAGCATCTTTCTACCTGGTATTGTGCCTTAAATCCAGCATTGTCACTCTAGTGCTTCACATTTAAGAAAGAGACTACAGGGGATCCCTCCGTTATATTAAAGTGTTGGACTCATATCATTCCTCTCATCCATTTAACCCATTCATTCACATTTATTCGCACACTTTACTCACATTGAGAGGAAGGGTCAAGGTGCTCGCTTCCTTCCTAGTTTATTTTCTTGGGCAGTCTATCCCGCAATGATGAAACAGGTAGATCTTCCTATAGGGTCAGATTACATTGTATTTAATAAGTGACTTTCTAGATCCCTTAGGTTGCTTTTATCTGTGCCTTATGTCATTATTACCTTTCACAGTTCTGGGAGTCGAATAAACCCAATTTTTTAAACAGGCGTCAAGGTCCTATTCTGCTCCTTTCTTGAGTACAGTATACTTCTGAAGCTCCTATGTGTTTCGCAACACAGCTGGAGACGTAAGAAAGAAGAATAGAGGGGGAATTGTATCTGTCCTTAAACCTCTGTTCTCATTTTAAGATATTGCATACATTCATTATTTGTTTACCTTTCCTATTTTTGGAAGTGCCTTGTAGTTTTCTTATTGACCCATCGTTCGTGAGGTGTCCTGATCTTGATGCCGTTAAAATTGTATCTGTTGATGGTATAGGAGGATGTGTTACTAGAATATCCCTCTCTTACTTACGCAAAATTGCTATTATTATACGGAGTGATTCCTACCTTGTTGTAATTAAAACCGTAGCACCGAGGTATGGCGTATTTCCTTTTGCGTGGCGGCGAACCAGATATGTTCTGTTGAGGAATAATGAAAGAGTTCTCCATTATTTATCTATCTTTCTCTATTCTTATGACTTGACATTTATGGCTTAAAGATGTAAAATTCTGTGGGCACTTGCTCGTGCTCTTGCTTGAAATGTGTTTAGGGGCCCCCTCAGTTAATGTTAGCCTTACCCTGGGCCATCTAAATGATCCAATTGTATGGTCGGGTAAATATTATGTAAAATGGATATATATATAAAAAGTACTTTTCCGTGTCCCTATGGGAACCTGGATAGGTCTCCATTGCTGCTCACCACCCCGTGATCACCCTTACTTTTTGGAGAAAATGTTTTTGTTTAGGGTGGGGAGAGCTATGAGACTACTCGAGCTCTCTTTGGATAGGAGGCATTGATTTCCACTCCCCATTATGTGGGTCTTGTGGACATAGAAAACACCAGGGACATAATCTGACACTATCTAAGATAGCCTTGCCAATTCAACATTTTCCCAGTAAACAGCTCGTTTTTTCGACATCACGGATCCTACTGATCCCAAAGCATTTCTAGGGCACTCACCGGGATATTGCAAGGTCCACGCGTCTACCTCGTATTTCCGCTATGTTTTCGGTCACTTTCACTCGTTCTATTTATAGAACGCCCGGACTTTCAGTATTGTTTCCCGGTGTGTGTGATTTGGGCGCGCATGCGCATATCCTGGCTGTCTGTTCGTTTTGGGTGCCGCCATCTTAGAGTGTGACAAGATTGTCTGAGGTGGCTCTATGATGGCGGTTTTTGTATTGTTTCCTTTCCATTTTATGTTGGAAGGGTCTAATCATTTGAAGTGTAGATTTTCTAGATGGACTCTTTATTTATTACTTATTACTTTGTCTTTAAGTGTGTTTTTTTTTTCGGGCTTCTTTGCGCGCATGCGCCCAACCTGATTGTTTATTAAATTAAACACTGCGGTCAAAGGGTGTGTTGATGGCGGTTTTTACGTTATTTACTTTCCGCTTTATATTGGGAGGGTCTAGTCATCTGGAATGTAGGTTTTCTTAATGAACTATTTGTTTGTAAGTTATTGCTTTGTCTAAAAGTATTATTTTATTCGTGCTTTTTAGCGCGCATGCGCACATCCTACTTAAAGCGCCGCCATCATAGAGTGTGTTAATATTTTCTAAAGTTGCTGTTTTATGGCGGTTTCACATTTTTTTCCTATTTTCCCTATTATGTGAGAAGACATATATGATCCTTAAGGGTGTAGATTTTCTCAGTAACTAGTTAATAAATATATTGTTGCTTAGTGTGAGTATATTATTTCCTTTCCCCGGGGGTGTTTTCATTTGTTATAACCTACCTTCAGATTTCCTGCCATCTTTTTATCTCTTGATGGAGAACTTCAGTTCTCCTACTGTTCTTTTAAATATGTATTTCATTCCTAAATGAGTGTTTCCCAGTCCTCTTTGGAATTCAGGCCAAGTTTTATGGTATTGAACTTTACAATATTCCATTGTTCTTGCAGTTTGCGCCTCCTTTTACTGTCTCCCATCCTGGTTTGTTCTTTTATTTTCTCCAGGATGACCCACTGAATATCCTCAATTTTATGTCCTTTCTGCTTCCAGTGGTTCACAAGGGGTGCATTTTCCTTGTTAGTTCTTATCGCTGATTTATGTTCTCCAATTCTCAGTCTTAGTTCTCTGCCTGTCTCGCCTATGTATCCGTGGCCGCAAGGGCAGAGGATCAAATATACTATATTTTTGCTCCTACAGTTGTTCAAAGTGGTAATTTTGTGTCTAGCTGAATTTAAGGCAATTTCTTTAGTTTCAAGGCATAGATCACATATGCTGCATGTGCCACATTTGTAGTTTCCACAAGCCTTTTCCCCTAGCATATTTCTTTGAGTCTCCACCTTATCCTCCCTGTATGTATGGACAAGACTCGAGCGGAGGTTTTTGTTTTTCCTATATGCATACATGGGGCGCGGTATACTAGTTTCTTTACCGTCATTTAAAATTTTCCAGTTACGTTTGATGATATTTTTTACCTGATTGGCAATACTGGAAAACTGACTGACCATCACTATCTTCTCCAAATTCCTATCTTTGGCCTTATCCTTTGTCAGCAGGCAGTCTCTGTCATAATAACGGGCTCTTTTTAGGGAGTGATTAATCAGTTTTTTCGGATAACCCCTATCTTGGAATTTTTGTTTCATTTCTTCTGCATGTTTGTAATAATCCTGTATTGTCGTACAGTTCCTTCTTAGTCTAAGGAATTCCCCGAAGGGGATACTATCCTTTTGACTTTTCGGGTGGTAGCTGTTGTAGTGTAAGACCGTATTACGGTCCGACTCCTTTTTATATAGCTCCACCATAAGTTGATTACCTTCCGCCTTAATGCAGATATCTAAGAAGTTTACTCTGGAATTGCTGTATGATGCAGTAAATTTAAGGTTGACATCACCCAGGTTGATCCAGGTTAGGAAATCCCTCAGGTCACTATCCGTGCCCGTCCAAATGAAGAAAACATCATCTATGAATCTAGTCCAATTTCTGATGTTCTCATAGTATGGACTAACTTCATTGTAGATGTGTTTTTCCTCAAACATGCTTACGTAGATGCATGCCAGGCTGGGCGCACAGGTTGCGCCCATGCTGGTGCCCTTCCGTTGGAGATATAGTTCTTTTTTAAACAGGAAGATGTTATTTAACAGAACCAGGGATACACACTGTAGTATGAATTCCTTGTTTACCCCTCTGATTTCTGTCGCTTTTAAGACTGTTCTTATTACTTCGATGGTGGCATGCTGCGGTATATTTGTGTAGAGGGATTCTACATCCAAGGTCACCATGAATTCCCTCTCACTATAGAAACTTAAACCTTCTGTTTTACCTATCATGTCTGCTGTGTCCTTGATATAGGATTTCTGGGCTTGTACTATTGGTTTTAAAAAGGTGTCTGCGTACTTGCTCAGAGGTTCTAGTAGTGAGTCAATAGATGCAACTATCGGTCTCAGGGGGGGATCTGCCATATCTTTATGGACTTTTGGAAGCCCATATATTGCAGGAGTTTTTGGATTATTGTTATTTAAAAATTTGTACTCATCCTCACTGATATCGCCCTTCATTTTGGCTGTTAATAAGCAAGCTTCCACCTCTGTTTAAAGGGTTTTTAGTCTAGACTGTGTGACTCTGACATAATGTTGCTCATTTGATAGAAAAAGCATAACCCTCCTATTGTAATCTTCTGTATCGAACACCACCACTCCCCCTCCCTTGTCGGCAGGTTTTATGGTAATTTGGGTGTCATTGGCTAGTGATTCTATAGCTTCTCTATGGGCTTTTGAAATATTGTGGGATTGATGTTGTTTTTTCTTCACTAACTATATCTCCAACGGAAGGGCACCAGCATGGGCGCAACCTGTGCGCCCAGCCTGGCATGCATCTACGTAAGCATGTTTGAGGAAAAACACATCTACAATGAAGTTAGTCCATACTATGAGAACATCAGAAATTGGACTAGATTCATAGATGATGTTTTCTTCATTTGGACGGGCACGGAGAGTGACCTGAGGGATTTCCTAACCTGGATCAACCTGGGTGATGTCAACCTTAAATTTACTGCATCATACAGCAATTCCAGAGTAAACTTCTTAGATATCTGCATTAAGGCGGAAGGTGATCAACTTATGGTGGAGCTATATAAAAAGGAGTCGGACCGTAATACGGTCTTACACTACAACAGCTACCACCCGAAAAGTCAAAAGGATAATATCCCCTTCGGGGAATTCCTTAGACTAAGAAGGAACTGTACGACAATACAGGATTATTACAAACATGCAGAAGAAATGAAACAAAAATTCCAAGATAGGGGTTATCCGAAAAAAATTATTAATCACTCCCTAAAAAGAGCCTGTTATTATGACAGAGACTGCCTGCTGACAAAGGATAAGGCCAAAGATAGGAATTTGGAGAAGATAGTGATGGTCAGTCAGTTTTCCAGTATTGCCAATCAGGTAAAAAATATCATCAACCGTAACTGGAAAATGTTAAATGACCGTAAAGAAACTAGTATACCGCGCCCCATGTATGCATATAGGAAAAACAAAAACCTCCGCTCGAGTCTTGTCCATACATACAGGGAGGATAAGGTGGAGACTCAAAGAAATATGCTAGGGGAAAAGGCTTGTGGAAACTACAAATGTGGCACATGCAGCATATGTGATCTATGCCTAGAAACTAAAGAAATTGCCTTAAATTCAGCTAGACACAAAATTACCACTTTGAACAACTGTAGGAGCAAAAATATAGTATATTTGATCCTCTGCCCTTGCGGCCACGGATACATAGGCGAGACAGGCAGAGAACTAAGACTGAGAATTGGAGAACATAAATCAGCGATAAGAACTAACAAGGAAAATGCACCCCTTGTGAGCCACTGGAAGCAGAAAGGACATAAAATTGAGGATATTCAGAGGGTCATCCTGGAGAAAATAAAAGAACAAACCAGGATGGGAGACAGTAAAAGGAGGCGCAAACTGCAAGAACAATGGTATATTGTAAAGTTCAATACCATAAAACTTGGCCTGAATTCCAAAGAGGACTGGGAAACACTCATTTAGGAATGAAATACATATTTAAAAGAACAGTAGGATAACTGAAGTTCTCCATCAAGAGATGAAAAGACGGCAGGAAATCTGAAGGTAGGTTATAACAAATGAAAACACCCCCGGGGAAAGGAAATAATATACTCACACTAAGCAACAATATATTTATTAACTAGTTACTGAGAAAATCTACACCCTTAAGGATCATTTATGTCTTCCCACATAAAAGGGAAAATAGGAAACAAATGTGAAACCGCCATAAAACAGCAACTTTAGAAAATATTAACACACTCTATGATGGCGGCGCTTTAATTAAACAAATAAGTAGGATGTGCTCATGCGTGCCAAAAAGCACGAATAAAATAATACTTTTAGACAAAGCAATAACTTACAAACAAATAGTTCATTAAGAAAACCTACATTCCAGATGACTAGACCCTCCCAATATAAAACGGAAAGGGAATAACGTAAAAACCGCCATCAACACACCCTTTGACGGCAGTGTTTTAATTTAATAAACAATCAGGTTGGGCGCATGCGCGCAAAGAAGCCCGAAAAAAAGAACACTTTTAGACAAAGTAATAAGTAATAAATAAAGAGTCCATCTAGAAAATCTACACTTCAAATGATTAGACCCTTCCAACATAAAATGGAAAGGAAACAATACAAAAACCGCCATCATAGAGCGACCTCAGACAATCTTGTCACACTCTAAGATGGCGGCACCCAAAACGAACAGATATGCCAGGATATGCGCATGCGCGCCCAAATCACACACACCGGGAAACAATACTGAAAGTCCGGGCGTTCTATAAATAGAACGAGTCAAAGTGACCGAAAACATAGCGGAAATACGAGGTAGACGCGTGGACCTTGCAATATCCCGGTGAGTGCCCTAGAAATGCTTTGGGATCAGTAGGATCCGTGATGTCGAAAAAACGAGCTGTTTACTGGGAAAATGTTGAATTGGCAGGGCTATCTTAGATAGTGTCAGATTATGTCCCTGGTGTTTTCTATGTCCACGAGACCCACATAATGGGGAGTGGAAATGAATGCCTCCTATCCAAAGAGAGCTCGAGTAGTCTCATAGCTCTCCCACCCTAAACAAAAACATTTTCTCCAAAAAGTAAGGGTGATCACGGGGTGGTGAGCAGCAATGGAGACCTATCCAGGTTCCCATAGGGGCACGGAAAAGTACTTTTTATATATATATCCATTTTACATAATATTTACCCAACCATACAATTGGATCATTTAGATGGCCCAGGGTAAGGCTAACATTAACTGAGGGGGGCCCTAAACACATTTCAAGCAAGAGCACGAGCAAGTGCCCACAGAATTTTACATCTTTAAGCCATAAATGTCAAGTCATAAGAATAGAGAAAGATAGATAAATAATGGAGAACTCTTTCATTATTCCTCAACAGAACATATCTGGTTCGCCGCCACGCAAAAGGAAATACGCCATACCTCGGTGCTACGGTTTTAATTACAACAAGGTAGGAATCACTCCGTATAATAATAGCAATTTTGCCTAAGTAAGAGAGGGATATTCTAGTAACACATCCTCCTATACCATCAACAGATACAATTTTTTTTTTTTTTTTTAATTTTTGAAAACCTTTATTCGTGCATATAAAAAGAACAAATACGGGCCTACAACCATCAGGCCGGCCACGACACGTTTAAGCACTGGTGCAAACATTACGCCCCCTTAGCATCAACGGCCAACAATAGCAACGATTTATAGGCATTACACTGGGGGACCCGTGACACCAGGGGAAAGGAGAAATGAAGGTTAATTTTAAAGTTTTAAGTAGTTGCATCAGGAAAAAGTCAGTGAAGAATAAAGGCCAAGGAGATTCGAGTCCGCACGGTATCTTCACAGCACGGGAGTGCGGCAACATTATATAACAACAATGGAAAGTGAAATCCCAGGCAGTGAGGCGGTGCAATTCAATAACAGGATAGTCACAGCAGCAATTACGCACCCCTTCAGTGCCGCCCCCACTCTGCCAACCCCACACCCGGACCCAGAATCGAAGCAAGGAAAGCGCAAAACATAAAAGAAGAAAAAGGCCCATAGAACTAATTAGAAATAGTAAGTTACCCCCCCACCCTACACCAATGCGGAGGCTACGGCCTGCCCCCCCCCCCCCAGCATAGTGCCTGTCGCCCTTTAAACCCGAAATATAGAAAAGAGAGGAGAGCGAGAGTAGAATAAAGAGAAGATAGAAAAACGTTTAAAATTATAAAGAAAAGTTTCACATTTGAGACATAGGGAGTGAGAAAAGAACAAGCTAATCTACTTCTCCCAGGAAAATCGCGAGGAGGGCCAATTCTACACGCTCCCAGTCTCACCAGCCACCCATATACCTTCCTCCTACAAAGCATAAGTACATTAGCAAATGGCAATATAAATACAGTTGGAGAAAGTCATTACACGGTGCGCGCACAAAGCATATGCAGAACTGTTCCAACCCCGTCCCCGCCAGCCCGTGAGTCGATGGCAAACAAAAGCAGCCTAGCCCTGACCCGATCGTGGAGGCACCCCTGTATACACTCCCCTGGGGAAACCCATCCCCTCAGACATAAAGAGACAAAATGGCCGCATGAAAGAAGGAAGACCACCAGGAACGCAAAATGGCCGTCTATAGTCACCACAAAGTACTTTGTCCACATGGCATAGATCCACCGGGATGTCTGGAGGAGATTGGTGCCACATGGAAAGAAGCGAAGGCCACGGTGAAGGAGCATGTGAGGGGGCCAGAGGTTGCGTTGTCGGTTCCCAAGTCAATAGTGACGGCGAAGGCAACAATGAGTCAGGCTCCGGAGGAGGGAGAAACAAAGTAGCACAAGCGGGTCTGGCGGGCGGCCGGCCGCGGGCGCCAATGGAATCAGTAGCAAGCACACAGTCACTGCGATCACTGAGAAACACTGTATCTCCGCAAGACGGCAGGGGCAAATCCAATCCTGCCTGGAGGCAGACATCGCATTCCTGTCCCGGACGGGACACCATGTTATCAAAATGTGCACCCAATGCCTGGAAACTACTGCGCATAGCTAGGCGAAAGTCAAACAGGGCGGCCAGGATAGACTTACATGATGATGGTAGTTGCAGCTCTCCCGTCCCCACATTCCAAGAGGGTGCATGCGAGATAGCACTCGGCGCAGGCAGGGTGGCACAGTCCGTGAGCAGCAGTGAGTGTCCTCCATTGTGCCACGGATCTTTCGACAAAGCCATGGTGCCGATGATTCGGTACAGGAGATGAGGCAGCCGCGGCACATGCGAGAGCCAGTCTAGGTCTCAGATGCCACCAGAGTGCATTCAAGCGAGCGCCCGTCGCCTGGAGCCGTCTCGTGTTAAGCTGGGCGCCGGGACAGGGAAGCAGGCAGCATCTATCGGGTCCGGCCGCCGAGCGACCCACACAGCACACACTCGGCTTTACAGAAAGGGTCCGCACCTCCGAGGCATCCCGCCCCAGCGAGCTTGTTCCAGGCTCAGCGCACGATAGTCCACAGCAGGCAGAACAGTCAGGACAGCGTCCCATAAAAACGGCGCCGCTTGCGTCTTCAGCTGAAATAAGAAATTGGTACCTCGGTTATACGGTATGTATTCTATTTTGCAATAATAAGGAATAAAAATGAAGTACTCCCTATATTAGTGTTTATATCACTATGACCACACTAAAGTTTATATTATCTCTTTTGTATAGTCTCCTATCTCATCATGACCCACAGACACATTGACGGTTGTTACTGAATACTTTTTATTTTTTCTTTTTCTCTTTCTGTCAAATAAACAAGTTTATATATCTCTCATTTTTCATTTCCAAAACACATTTGTATATATACATACTTTTTACATATATACAATAGAATAGAAGCCCTTCGTTTCCAATTAGGATGTCTCTTCAAACCATAAAACAGACATTCCTATTGAGATCAAGCAGATTCATGTGAGGAAAACAATTAGGTAGAACCAATTTAAACCCAATGTCTTAAAGATCCCTCAACACACTATTCAAATTAATCAAACTTATTTATATGTATCTGCTGTCTCTTTATAGTCGACGCGTTTCAGCCAATCAATTCTGGCCTCTTCAGGACTAGGGCTATTCACAATCCATCTGTACAAACAACAATTTAAAAAAGAAGGAAAACAGACATCATTTTTAAGGTCCTTAAATTAATATCAAAAGTACCTATCTACATATTTACAAATGGATATTTAATCCAACATAGTTTATAAAATAATCTTTCTGTGAGCGGACTGACCCTTGTAACCTACTCTTTATTTAGTACATTTTCAAAGTTAAATAAACTGAACAAATCAGAACAAGGTGTGTTAATCTGAACTGATTTTTATGGACACTCTCTTTAGTTTTTAGTCACATATATTTTACCAAGTACGTTTAATCTAATCAGCATTATCGAAATGAAATTGTATTTACCGGGTATTGAGAGAGGAAAAACTTTCACTATTTTTTCATAGGCTCTTTTTTGTATAAGTACAAAACACTCTCTGCTCGCTTGTAAATCCGGAGAATGGCGTTATTGTTTGGTCGATAAACCTCACGCCTGCAGAATCTACGGAAAAGAGACCACTATAAATAAAACAACCATGTGGCTCACGGTTCCAACTACGGTGTATAAACACAAGCGGAAAACCACTTACTCTGCTAGCGTTTCGAGCGTTCCTAAAATGTTTCATATTAATCACGAGTGAAGACCTCAGCCATGCTCATTCTTCTCTCCCCGAGGTCTGAAATATACAAACATGACCCGCTTTCGTAAAGACCGCGTTCTAAGCATATCGTATTTGTAAACTCTCTAGGCAGGCTCACAACACTTACGTTTTGTGGCGACTCTCTCAGTTTTCTAACCGGTCGTCTCTCTGCAGTGTTAGTTCGCAACTCCCTCTTTAATTGGGCGACACTAAGGAAGGACTCTCTTTTCCAGAGTAGTTTATATAGAAACTGAAAAGGGGACCTTTGTTCCTTCCTGTTTATCTACATTGACACAAACGAGGGACTATTTCGGAGCTCTATTTACAACAGGCTCATGTATAAACCGGGTTATGAGTGCCATATTTACTTGTAGATCGAATAATAATTTGAATTATCTCTAATGATATAATCTGGAAAAATAGTTAGTGTACTTAATTATACGGTCAGTCGCTCCTCACAATCTAAACAATGTTTTCATAAATATTTCTCACATTATCCGTTACATGTCATATCAAGGAACAAATTGTAAATTTGTTCCTTGATATGACATGTAACGGATAATGTGAGAAATATTTATGAAAACATTGTTTAGATTGTGAGGAGCGACTGACCGTATAATTAAGTACACTAACTATTTTTCCAGATTATATCATTAGAGATAATTCAAATTATTATTCGATCTACAAGTAAATATGGCACTCATAACCCGGTTTATACATGAGCCTGTTGTAAATAGAGCTCCGAAATAGTCCCTCGTTTGTGTCAATGTAGATAAACAGGAAGGAACAAAGGTCCCCTTTTCAGTTTCTATATAAACTACTCTGGAAAAGAGAGTCCTTCCTTAGTGTCGCCCAATTAAAGAGGGAGTTGCGAACTAACACTGCAGAGAGACGACCGGTTAGAAAACTGAGAGAGTCGCCACAAAACGTAAGTGTTGTGAGCCTGCCTAGAGAGTTTACAAATACGATATGCTTAGAACGCGGTCTTTACGAAAGCGGGTCATGTTTGTATATTTCAGACCTCGGGGAGAGAAGAATGAGCATGGCTGAGGTCTTCACTCGTGATTAATATGAAACATTTTAGGAACGCTCGAAACGCTAGCAGAGTAAGTGGTTTTCCGCTTGTGTTTATACACCGTAGTTGGAACCGTGAGCCACATGGTTGTTTTATTTATAGTGGTCTCTTTTCCGTAGATTCTGCAGGCGTGAGGTTTATCGACCAAACAATAACGCCATTCTCCGGATTTACAAGCGAGCAGAGAGTGTTTTGTACTTATACAAAAAAGAGCCTATGAAAAAATAGTGAAAGTTTTTCCTCTCTCAATACCCGGTAAATACAATTTCATTTCGATAATGCTGATTAGATTAAACGTACTTGGTAAAATATATGTGACTAAAAACTAAAGAGAGTGTCCATAAAAATCAGTTCAGATTAACACACCTTGTTCTGATTTGTTCAGTTTATTTAACTTTGAAAATGTACTAAATAAAGAGTAGGTTACAAGGGTCAGTCCGCTCACAGAAAGATTATTTTATAAACTATGTTGGATTAAATATCCATTTGTAAATATGTAGATAGGTACTTTTGATATTAATTTAAGGACCTTAAAAATGATGTCTGTTTTCCTTCTTTTTTAAATTGTTGTTTGTACAGATGGATTGTGAATAGCCCTAGTCCTGAAGAGGCCAGAATTGATTGGCTGAAACGCGTCGACTATAAAGAGACAGCAGATACATATAAATAAGTTTGATTAATTTGAATAGTGTGTTGAGGGATCTTTAAGACATTGGGTTTAAATTGGTTCTACCTAATTGTTTTCCTCACATGAATCTGCTTGATCTCAATAGGAATGTCTGTTTTATGG
The DNA here is from genome assembly GCF_964263255.1 of Lissotriton vulgaris. NCBI lineage: Eukaryota > Metazoa > Chordata > Amphibia > Caudata > Salamandridae > Lissotriton > Lissotriton vulgaris. Next base: position 248,388 of record NW_028252459.1, read on the forward strand.
TTTGAAGAGACATCCTAATTGGAAACGAAGGGCTTCTATTCTATTGTATATATGTAAAAAGTATGTATATATACAAATGTGTTTTGGAAATGAAAAATGAGAGATATATAAACTTGTTTATTTGACAGAAAGAGAAAAAGAAAAAAGAAAAAGTATTCAGTAACAACCGTCAATGTGTCTGTGGGTCATGATGAGATAGGAGACTATACAAAAGAGATAATATAAACTTTAGTGTGGTCATAGTGATATAAACACTAATATAGGGAGTACTTCATTTTTATTCCTTATTATTGCAAAATAGAATACATACCGTATAACCGAGGTACCAATTTCTTATTTCAGTCTATATTACCCAGGTACTGTTTGGTTTAATGGGTCTCCCCTGTCGTACATAGAGCTTGCGTCTTCAGCGCCACACGGGCGACCCGGCCGCCATTACTCCACCGAGGTCCGGTGACGAGCGGCAGTACAGACGAGGGTCCAGGGCCGCCAACAGCCTTGCGAATATCTCCGACCCCCGGGCAGGCTGAGAGCTCGGGGAAACACGGGCGAAATCAGCGCATCTTCATAAACGTTCCGCCGCCAAAATAAAACAGGATAGTAAGCAGGATGACGGTGCGGAGCTCAAGGGCTGGTGGAGCCGGGAGCCTACACGTCTGCTCCGGTCGCCATCTTGGCTTCTCCCCCCAACAGATACAATTTTAACGGCATCAAGATCAGGACACCTCACGAACGATGGGTCAATAAGAAAACTACAAGGCACTTCCAAAAATAGGAAAGGTAAACAAATAATGAATGTATGCAATATCTTAAAATGAGAACAGAGGTTTAAGGACAGATACAATTCCCCCTCTATTCTTCTTTCTTACGTCTCCAGCTGTGTTGCGAAACACATAGGAGCTTCAGAAGTATACTGTACTCAAGAAAGGAGCAGAATAGGACCTTGACGCCTGTTCAAAAAATTGGGTTTATTCGACTCCCAGAACTGTGAAAGGTAATAATGACATAAGGTACAGATAAAAGCAACCTAAGGGATCTAGAAAGTCACTTATTAAATATAATGTAATCTGACCCTATAGGAAGATCTACCTGTTTCATCATTGCGGGATAGACTGCCCAAGAAAATAAACTAGGAAGGAAGCGAGCACCTTGACCCTTCCTCTCAATGTGAGTAAAGTGTGCGAATAAATGTGAATGAATGGGTTAAATGGATGAGAGGAATGATATGAGTCCAACACTTTAATATAACGGAGGGATCCCCTGTAGTCTCTTTCTTAAATGTGAAGCACTAGAGTGACAATGCTGGATTTAAGGCACAATACCAGGTAGAAAGATGCTTCCCTGAGCATAAAAGGTAGTGGTAAGACAGGAATCGCAAATGTCCTTTGAAAACAAGATTGACTTTACAAGGGGCACCAGGGCAAGACTAGTTCTGTAAAGGGCATCAGGGCCAAAACGATAGGACCTAGTAAAAAAACATAAAGTCCCCCTCTAATTGTATCTTATTGTTTTACACACACAGAAAAGGATATGTACTATTGATGAACCCCACGAACATTCCGGTCCTGAAGAAGGTGTTGACATATCAGTCAGACAACACCGAAACGCGTCGACGCACAAAATAATAGAACCCAGCCAGATCCCAAGTAGATAACAGATATACCTGGATTATAGATACTGTGATCTCCCAACACCATTCCTATGTTGTGTCTTATATTTATAAGAGGATACTGGGTCATGACAAAATAATAGTAGGGAATACTTCTTACCTACAACTTACAGGGGTGTTTTTGAGAGTAATTATGTTTTTCTAAAGAAACTGTGTGATTCACTTGACTGTAATTTGTGTAACCCATGTGATCTTTTTCTGCCTTTTTCTTCTTTTTTATCATTGCATATATTTTTTTATTGGTCAATTGTATATTAATATGTATTTTTGTATTAGAGTTGATAAAAATGTATAAAACCTTTTTTATTAATGTATTGCAAATATTGATTTGAATTTTAACCTGAGATACAAGATTTTTAATAAAAAGACTGTAAACGTCATATTTTTGTGTTGGCCTGACATACAATAACAACTGAATGACCTGTGATTGATTGATGTGTATGAGATAGTGGTTGTGGAGTAAAGAGCACACAGTTAAGGGATTTTCCTTTGACTCAAGTATGCACCTAATGGTGTCACTAAAAATGATAGGGGCCTCCCTGCAGAATGTGAAGAGGGGCTCCTGAGTCTCTCATTTATCACAGATACACATTTGCCTCAGAATGAGGCCCCTCTGAGTGGGTTTGGGGTTCATCAATGAATGGGGCACCCCCTGCACTGGAGGGTCGGCTGAGACCTATGTTATGGCTCTGAATGGCTTGGCAGTTCGGACTGGACTGTTCCCATGAGGCACAGGGTCAGACTGATTTGCATATAGCCATGTCTGAACTGGGGTGGCAGAGTGGGCTAAAGAACGGTGATGGATTAAACCCAGATCTTTTGACTGGGTGTGAGTGTTTGATTGATTCAGATGCTCCGTCCATCACCACCCCCTTTTGTACCGCTTTTGGCCGCCATAAGTGTGGCAGGGTATGCTCAGACGTGAGTCCCTTGCTCACTTTGCCACTGGATTCAAGCAAGCCGGGCTGAAGACGGCTGGAATGCCAGAAACCGGTCCTCGGAAGCTTGTTTCCGGGCCAGGGAAGACATGGCTTGGCAGTTCGGACTGGACTGTTCCCATGAGGCACAGGGTCAGACTGATTTGCATACAGCCATGTCTGAACTGGGGTGGCAGAGTGGGCTAAAGAACGGTGATGGATTAAACCCAGATCTTTTGACTGGGTGTGAGTGTTTGATTGATTCAGATGCTCCGTCCATCACCACCCCCTTTTGTACCGCTTATGGCTCTGAATGCACCTCTTGCTGGTCTTTGCACCCTATTGCTAAACAGCTGTAGCCACACACTATAGAAAACTTAGGGCCTAATTACGAATGGGTCAGTTCATTCTGATCTGTACGTAAACCCCTGTTTACGCATGGGTTGAAAATACATGTGTTCTTTTATTTAGCGCATCTGATAATTATTTGATGAGTTAAATACCTCAAGGCTCAGGTCAACACTACCGAAATTTAACAGAGGAAAAGTATTCACCATTTACTGTATCGTGCGGATTTTGGTGCGTTAAACACCAACATCTTTGTTATTCCCACAAAACTCATAATAGGTGCTATTTATCGCACCTGATAAATAACTTACCCTGTGGTGTCGTTCTTTATTAGGTATGCTAAATTGCAGCTGCACTCCTAATCAGAGCCCCAGCATCCTAACTTGCTGACACATACTTTAATGCCTGAAAACAATTATGTAGTGTAAGAAGACTCCTGGCAGGTGTTTCTGCACATGGCCATCAATAGTTAATAAACATTAAACTAGGCCTTCCTTCCAGCCACGCCTCAGCTTCAGAGCAAACAGTCTGACAATCTGCTACTCGGCCAATTAGCCACGTGTTCGAAGTCCATTCGTTTTGCCATCAATAGGATCCTTCCCCGGGACTGAATATCCACTATGCAAAGAGATCACTGAGTGGAAGGAACACAGCAGGATTTTAGTGGTGGCAAATTGGAAGAATACTTAATTTTACCTCTCCCCTTTCCCTGCCACGTCCTCCACTCCCAATTCCTACACAATTTCATCAACACAATTACCACAACGCCACCACAAGGATGTAACAATTTTTCCCACTTGGGACCTTCACATGAATGCCTACCCTTCCCCCACCACTCCCAAGCTAGGGAACAGACTCCATTAAGACTTAATATGCACCTTAACACCTCCCACTGGGGAAAAACTTAGAACACCGCTGCACCACAATAAGGGTTATTGGCCATAATTTACATCAGCGTGTTGGTCAACGCGCTTGTAGCATGCTGTTTTAGCTTAGCATGGGTTAACTCCAAGAGTCACAGACAGAATTACAAAACCCACGCCGTCCATAGGACACCGCCACATGGGCAATTGTTTGGGGTTTGAGGTACATCTTTCGGCTCCGCTGACGACTGTACATATTGCTATGATGTGAGTCCAGCACCCGCAGGGTGCTCACCCCTTTCCTATTATTCTTTCATACCCTCTAATCTTTTGAGTAGATGGAGTAACAGTTCCTTCTTCAAGGAGGTTTCCAGTAACGAAATATTTCAAAATATTCTTCGGCAGACCCAAGAGCAGTTGTACTGCCTCTTCCAGAGAACAAAGGCGAAGATCTGGAAGGTCATCCTCTTGCAGTTTTCCTGTAACATTACAAGCGATACAATACCACGTTAAACCTTTCCATTAAATTACACTTGTTCAAAAAGGCCTGGGGCTGTCTTGCATAGGAGAACACCATCAATTCCGGGCCCCTCGTAAATGCCATCTTTTCCGGGACGTGTGGAGCAGGCAATTCCTTTCCAATCTGCGCCTTATTAACTGCAGCACACGAGCCATAAATAAACACGCTTTTATGACGACCTGGGAACAGTTTGTCCAAACATTCAGTCAATAATTAATTAGCGAAGTCAGCATATCTGAATCGGTGATGTCACCAAAGTCCACCATGCCCAGAGGCTATAAAGCAGCTGGGGCTATTTAGGAATAGTTTCACGTCATAAAGGCTGCAGGTGAGGTGGGCTTCAGGATGGGCAGCATCCTCGCGCTGCCCTTGGACCCTGCCTGCCACTCAGTTGCACTGTGATCGATGTGCAAATAAATCCATCATAGAGCAAGGAGTCCCAGAAATACTGCCTAGTGAATATTCAGGACGCCTTCTATGAATACTTGTTAATGGCTGCAAATGCAGAGATGGAGGCCCGGAGGCAACGACACATGCAGGGCTTTAACTGGGCCTGGTCCTGCCGGTGCCGAGTTCTAAAAATCAGGTGCTGAGATGGGTCCCTTTAGGGCTCTCCATTTTTGCCCTCACCCTCTGTGAAAACATACATCTTAACTCTGCAGCAAGCAGTACCACCTTTCATTGACTTTGATGTCACTTCAAAGAGGCTCATTATAGATCTTTCACAGTCTCATCATATCAGAACTAAAGAATTTTCATTGTTAAATAAAACAAAGCCATAGTTGTTGCATATTTATCTTATGCAACTAACACACATTGATTGACAAAGCCAACAGCCCTGGCTTGTTGTAGGTGTAATGTTACATGTATTTTATATCTGGATGCAGTGACAGAAGCAGCTAAAAACAGTCAGGCAGCACACTATGCTCAGCACAGAGTTTCAGTTTACGTGTTTTTAAGACATGCCCTTAATTACATCGGCCACACCCCTTTAAGAGACCCCCCCCCCATCCCCAGTTGTGGCATTCCACTTAAAGCCCTGAGCACCCGTTTAGGCATGCATATGCTTTAGCAATATGCGCCAGCATTGCGATGCCTGTCTTTAAGTCAGTGATCACAATTCTCAAAGGGCTCATTCTGTTAGAGGATCAGAGGGAAGCATGCAGTTGTCCATGTAACTGACTTGTCAGCATCTGAGAAGCCTGAAGCTGCCAGTTGCATGGTGGAAGCTGTCCCTACCAGACCACTTCAGCTGTCAGAAACCTTTCAGTGCAGCTGTAAACCCGTCATATATATAGATATCCTCGTGAATTGCAGGGAAGCTAAAGATACCAACATGTCAAAGTTAGAAAAAAGTGCTACTGGCCCAGTACGCACACAGAAGTGGTGATGTGGCCTCACACCAAAATGGTAGCGTCAAGGGAGGTTGGGATATATTGTGACTGGTAAACTAAGGGTGCGGCGTGGTCTCAAAGAGAGATGATTAGTGGACAGAGCATTTCCAAAAAGTATGAGATTAAGGGAGGTAGATATCTCTGAAGTAGAGGCTTAGTCCCTATGTGGAATGTCCATCTGTCATTTCTGCTGTGATGTCATTTTATTGATAGCATATTTCTCCCCAAATTAAAATCTGTGTAACTGCTGTCATCATTTGTTATTGTTTATGTTCCACAAGAAACATACTCAACATAGTGTATAAGTCAGAACAATGGCGTCTGTGGGATGAGGGTGATGAAATGTGTCCAGCTGCAGATGGTGTGTCTGAGGACTAGATGTACCCACATATATATTGGAGTCACCCTTGTGATAGGAGAACGTGTTAAAATGTTGTTTGTTTGGATTCAGTTTAAAATAGTTTTTGTACTTCCTGTGACCCCCGCCACCTTTTGGTTCAATCATCAATTTGTCTTTTTTCCATCTCATCTGAGATCAGCCACCAAGTATGTGAAGAAGGAGCAGCTGACCCTGATGGACAGAGTGTCCAGGATCAACACACACAGCCTCACCAAGAAGACTGGCCGCTTGAGCCAAATGCTGAAATTCGAGGCTGGGTTTGTGCAACGGGTGAGTGCTGCAGGTGGAACGGGATGGCAAGTCAGGGCCGCCAAAGGGGTCTGACCAGTGGTGTAACAAAAGCCGCAGCTGTATGGCAGGGCCACAAGCTCCAGGGCCATCCTCCAGCACTGGAAGGCCCCTGGCCAGAGAGCTTCGGACTGGGTCTGGAGGGTGGGGGGTCCCCTGCAGGTACTTTGCAGGGTGGTCCTCAAGTTTCGTTATTCCACTGAGTGGGACGTGGCTTAATCTATCCTGTTGCAGATACAGCCATGACACGTACAGGTGACAGTGACACGTCTGCCCCACTACAGGAGGGTGGGGCTTGGTCTAGCTTATGTTTCCACAGATGGAGCCATAGAAGATGGGGGCCATGCTGACGTCAGTCCTGCAGATGTAAGTGTCACCATAGCTGAGGGCCACAGCATGTGTTCGAAATGGCTTTTTTTCTTCCCTGGGTGAGAGCCATAGGAGTGCAGGGGCGTAATCGCTGCTCTCCATGTGAGGGTGAGGTATGCGGAAGAGGTGGAACAGCTCTACTGTATTTTATTGTATTGTAATTACATTTATATAGCACTTACTACCCCTGACGAGGCGTCAAAGTGCTTTTTCGGCGAGTAGCATGCTACTTCGGAACCCATAAAGGAAATATGAAAGTAATTTGAGTGGTGGATAGGTTAGTCAGTTATTTGGATTCAGAAGGATAGCGGAGGGATAGAAAAGGGAAAAGGGTTTGCTTTTATATAGTGCTTGTTACCCCTGATGGGCTATTGAAGCACTTTTTTGGGCAAGCTCCGGGAGCCATAAAGGATTAGTGGTGAATTAGTATAGTGATATATGAAAGTAATCTGACTAGTGGATATTAGTCAGTTATTTGGATTGAGAAGGGTAGTGGAGGGATAGAATTGGGAAAAAGGTTTGTATTTATATAGTGCTTGTTACCCCTAATGGGGTGTTGAAGCACTTTCTTGACGAGTAGCACGCTACTCCGGAACACATAAGGATTAGTGGTGAATTAGTATAGTGAAATATGAAAGTAATTTGAGTGGTGGATACTAATCAGGAATTTGGATTGAGAAGGATAGCGGAGGGATAGAAGAGGGAAAAAGGTTTGCATTTATTTATATAGCGCTTGTTACCCCTGATGGCGTGTTGAAGTGCTGTTTCAGCGAGTAGCACGCAACTCCAGAAGCCATAAATGATTAGTGGTGAATTAGTATATTGAAATATGAAAGTAATTTGGGTGCTGGATATTAGTCAGTAATTTGGACTGAGAAGGGTAACAGAGGGATAGAAGAGGGTCAAAGGGTTGCATATATATATATATAGCACTTGTTACCCCTGATGGTGTGTTGAAGCGCTTTTTTTGGTGAGTAGCATGCTACTCCGGAACCCATAAAGGATTAGTGGTGAATTAGTATAGTGAAATGTGAAAGTAATTTGAGTGGTGGATATTAGTCAGTTATTTGTATTGAGAAGGATAGTGGAGGGGTAGAAGAGGTAAAACAGATTTGCTTTTATATAGTGATTGCTACCCCTAATGAGATGTTGAAGCGCTTTTTTCAGCAAGTAGCATGCTATTCTGGAACGCATAAAGGATTAGTGGTGAATTAGTATAGTGAAGTATGAAATTTGAGAAGTAGACATGTTAGTCTTTTATTTGTGATTGAAAATGATAGTGAAGGGATAGTAGAAGAGTGAAGGATTTAGACATTTTCTTTTTGTGGATGTCATTGCAGTAGTGGGAGGCTTGGGATGAGTAAAAAGGTATGTGGAGGGGAAGAGTCAGAGGAAAGAGTTTAGAAAGGCTTGCTTTAGGGGATCAGTATAGTAAAAGAGGTGTCAGATGGTGCAAGGAGAGGTAATGTAGGGGAGAGTCTAGAAAAGGCTATTTGGGGGATCATAGTAGTGGTATGGGGTTTGAGATGAATAAGAGAGTAGATGTAGAAGATATATTGATAGAGGTACAGGTTGAGAAATAGGGTAGTGCAGTGGAAAGAGTAGTAGAAAGAGGTTTGAGATGAGTCAGAAAGTTGAGGTAGAAGATATATTGAATGAGGTATAGGGTGAGAAATAGGGTAGTGCATTGTTTATGCTGAATTAGAAGAAAGTAATAAATGTATAGATCCATAAGTACATGGAAAGTTTATAGATGCATAAAGGAAGTAAGTATATATATATTAAAGATATTGATTTAGGTATAGGGTGAGAAATAGGGTAGTTCATTGAATATGTTTTTTTGTTTTTTGAGGAAAGTAATAAATATATAGATCTAAATACATGGAAGGTATACAGATGCATAAAAGAAGTTAGTATAAGTAGATTTAAGATGCATTTGATAAACTCTGGTTTTCAAGTGTTGTACTTTATTTATTTATTTACTTATTTTTAAACATAATTATTCTACCTGTTTATACAAAGCAATACAAATATATAGGTACGTATCTATAGTATAAATAAATGCTTATATACAGAGGGATATGCTGTATATTTCTGTTTGCGTATGGTACTGATGTGGGGAAGAGCCAATTCTTGAGAAGTTTTCTGAATAAAAGGTGGTTGTCGGTGGATCTTATGTTGGGGGGTAAAGAGTTCCATATTTTGGCTGCTTGAACAGAGAAGGATGCGCTACCCATGTTTTTTTACTTGTATCTTGGGATTTTGAGGCGAGGTGTCACTCTAGAGCAGAGGTTTCTATGAGGAATGTGTTTGGTGATTTTATTCCTGATGAAGAGCGGTCCCATTCCATATATCGCTTTGTGGGTTATACAAAGCAGCTTGAAGGTGGTTCTTCTGGCAACCGGTAATCAAGGCCCGGGGAGATGTGGTCTTGTGGTTTGATATGCAAGAGTAGTCTGGCAGCCGAGTTCTGAATCCGTTGTAGTCTTTTCATAGTCGTTAAAGGTGATCCATGGTAGAGGCTATTGGCGTAATCAAGTTGGGACAGAACAAGGGAGATGGTAGCTTAGTCCTTGTGGGGAAATCCAAAAAGGGGGAAGATTTGTCGCAGAGTTTTTTCGTAACAAAGCTTGATCTTGCTAGTTTGTCCACTTGGGCACTCATCGATTGCTTGGAGTCCATGGTCATTCCGAGGTTTATTACTTCCTTCGATACTTTATGCGGAGATCCCAGTTCATCAGGCCAGGCGGCAAGCAGGTCATAATGTTTCCAATCGCCAAAAGTATTTCTGTTTTGGAAGCATTCAGTTTGCAATGGCTCCAAGTCATCCATTGATCCGCGGCTCTGAGACAACTGAAAATTGGCGAGTTTCCAATGTCTTTGGGGCATTCCAGTTGAAGGAGTATTTGCATGTCATCTGCATAGTTATAGCATGTGAGTTGAAATTAATTGATCAGTACCGGTAATGACTTCATGTAGATGTTGAAAAGCATGGGCGAGATGATGGCCTTGAGGGACCCCAGCTTTTGTGGCGTACGGTTTGGACGAGAAAGGTAGGGTATGGATGACATTAGTTCTGTTTCTAAGGTAGGACATGATCCAGTCTAAAGCAGACCCCTCTATGCCGGCTTCGTAGAATCTTTATATCAAAGTGTCATGGTCAACCATGTCAAAGGCAGCCAAGAGGTCCAAGAGGAGTAGCGCGTCAACCCCGTTGCAGTTAACTGTGTTCTTCAGGTCATGCCAGATAGCAAGGAGGGCATACTCTGTGCCTCTTCCTGGATGGAATCCTGTTGGGAAGTCTGAAAGTATGGCATTGTCTTCAATGAATTGTGACATCTGGGGGAATGCTACTCTTTCTATCAGTTTGCCCAGGAAAGGTCTATTTGTAATGGGTCTGTAGTTGTCAGGGTTCCACCTGTCCAAGTTTGTTTTCTTCAGTAAAGGGCGTATGTATGACTTTTTGAGTTCTTCTGAGAATATTCCCGTAGTTAAGGAATCGTTGATGATTGTTCTTACTGAAGTGGCTGCAAAGGTTGTTAGAAGAATTGTCTTGAAAGTTTGTGGTGGACAAAGGTCAGAAGGGCTTTTGGCAGGCCTGCTTGCTTTGACAAGGTCCATAAATTCATCTTGTGAAATGTGTTGGAAGGAACGGAGAGGCTGAGTTAGAGGATTCTTGGATTGTTGTTTTGTCGAAGGGTTAGTGCTAATGCTCTGCCTATGTTTTAAGTATGAGTCCAATGTGTCTGCTTTGTCCATGTAATGATTTGCCAGTTTGTCTGTGAAATCTTGAGTAACGGGCTGAGATCCTTCTAGCCAATTTGGGTTATGAATTTCATTGAGTATTTTTGTTTTTATAAATCTTTTTATTAAAACAAGTCATCAATAAAACATATTTACAGAAAATAACATAGCATGTAGCAGTACAACAAGAAATGGGGGGAGAGGTGAAAACAGAAGAAAATAGAAGTACATAATCAAAAAACATTTTCATGGGGATGAAGGAACATCAATAACAACATCTCTAGGTGGTGTACAAATCCCGCCCCTATGTGCGTTCCACTGGTTCCAGATTAAGGCACATTTCCGGGGAAGTCCTCTCGCAACATACACAGTTTTTTCACGGAACATGCACCAGTCCATATCTCTTTTTTACTCTTCAAGGGTAGGTGGCATGTCCGAGCCCCACCTCTGGGCAATTTTTCTTTTGGCTATCATGTTACCCAATGTGACCCATTGTGTCTGCGTTGCCGTACAATCAGTGGGTTCCCAAATGTTTAGGAGACACCTACGCGCCTCCGGTTGCAGGGATATCCCCGTGGCCTCATTCATAATGGTGTGAACCTCCTTCCAATACTGGGCAACCTCTCGACACTCCCAAATAATATGGAAGAATGTACCTAAGAGGCCACATTTGCGTCTACACAATCCCTCCAGTGTCAACCCCATCTGAACCAGCCGGGGGCCTGTGATATATATACCCTATGCAGGATCTTCAATTGAACGAGTCGAAGCCTGGCAGGAATGGCAACCACCCTCGGGGAAGAGACAGCCGCCTGCCAGTCCTCGTCATCCAATTCGATTCCGTCTCCTATCCACTTCCCCCTCAAATCGTCCAGCAGCTCCGCTCTATTGTTGATACATTTGTTGTAAATGAGGGGAATCGTTCTGTCAGGGAGGTGGCCATCTAAATCCTATCCTCCAGGGGAGATGCTTACGGTAATTCCTCATCCACAGCAAGAGTCGCCTGTAGCGAGTGTCGGATCTGTGCATACCAAAAATATTTGGAACTGGATAGCTCAAATTCTTTCGGCATTTCTTCAAAGGATTTAATTTGTCCCTTACTTCATGCATCCTTAATAGTCGAAATACCTATTATCCCCATTTATCAAAGCCTTTAGTGTTCCACAGGTTGCCCAGCCTTTCGGAATTAAAAAGGGGGGTAGCCAGTGTTAGTTTACCCTTCCATCCCAACAAACTCGTTGCATCATGCCAGATTTTCACTGCGTTTTTGGTGGGAACCGTCAAATTCTGCCTTGCAGGCCTCGAATATAGCGCTCTATAGTAATTGCCCCTCGGTAGCAGCCATCTATCCATGGCATATCCAGGATCCGCGATGGGCCCATATGTTGCGTGGTTAATGGCGGCGAGTTTGGAAGACCAATAATATCTTTTAATGTCCGTTAGATCGATTCCACCGTTGTACCAAGGAAGTGTCAGTTTTGTCAATAAAATACGAGATCTTCCTTCCCACAAGAGACTACGCTGCAATCCTTCTATTTCTCGAAAATAACTGGCCGGCACGACATCTAGGGTATTTTGGAGAGCATAGAGGAAACGGGGCAAAGCCATCATTTTAAAAAGCGCTGCTCGTCCCAGTAAGGAGAGCGGGAGCTTACGCCAGTGTGCCGAGTCGCTTCTAAGTCTCTGGAGTGGGGGCAGGAGATTTTCTTTATATCTGACTGCCAGATCAAGTGTGATGAATATGCCCAGATATCGGAATCCAGTCGTAGCAATCTGAATAGGGCAGTTGTTCGGTGGAACTGGAGTATCCCCACTGAGAACATATAATAAAGATGTTCCCCAATTAATGGAAAGACCAGAATTTTTACCAAAGGAGGCTAAAACGTCACACACCACCATAAGGGATTTCCAGGGGGCAGTCAGATAAAGCAAGATGTCATCTGCATATAAGGAAATCCTGTCTTCCCAGTCAGGGGTCCATTTTATACCTCGGATTGATGGTTCCCATCGAATCCAAGCCACTAGGGGCTCCAGGGACAGCGAAAAAGGTAGAGGGGAGAGAGGGCAGCCCTGCCGGATGCTCCGACTCAAAGGGAACAATGCTGAAACCCTACCATTAACCACAACCTGGGCGAGTGGCTCAGAATATAACAAGCGTACCCATTCAATAAAATCAGGGCCAATCCAAATTTTGCCAGGACCGCCCACGGATAGGGCCATTCAACGTTATCAAAGGCCATAGTTGCGTCGAGCGAGGCGACCACAGCCGGTTCCCGCAAAGTATGTGCTCTAGCTATGATGCTGTGCAATCTACGTAAGTTCAGGACCGTGTTCCTATGGGGGATAAAACCTGATAGGTCCTGATGAACAAGACCATCAATGACCTTTACTAATCTATTTGCTAGAGGCTTAGCCAAAATCTTAGGTTCAGCATTCAGTAAGGAAATAGGTCGGGATGAAGCACATTTATTTTTTGGTTTGCCCTCTTTAGGTATCACCACTATTGATACCACTCTCTGGTCTATTGGATAAACTCCCTCTTCACAGGCTTCCTCAAACATAATTTTTAGGTATTGAGCTAATTTGTCTGGCCTAAGTTTGTAAAGCTTGATCAGGAGTCCGTTAGGTCCTAACGCCTTGCACGAGTTTAAAGTACGGATGGCTTGAGCAATCTCATCCACTGTAAGCTCACTATTCATGAAATCCCCATCTTCTTTGGACAGACAGAGGAGACGTATATCCCGAAGCAATAGGTGGGAGTCCTCCTCAGGTCTATCTGAGACCGAGGTGTAGACCGTTTGAAAATAGTCCGCAAAGGTGTCAACTATATTCTGTGGGTCAGTAATCAGTTGTCCTGTCTCCGAAACGGGTTCCGGAACAATGCGTCCGGCACCTTCCCTCTTGTCCAGCCAAGCAATACGTTTCCCAGCCTTGTCCCCTAAATCATAGATCCTCCCCTGTTGTTCTCCACCGAGTGACTTAGCCATATCAGTGACCAATGATTTATAGGCACATTGTTTTAGGCTCAGGATATGTAAATTAGCCTCCGTCACCCTCTGCTCCAACTCCCCCTCAAGATTACTAATTTCCATTTCAGCTTCTACGATCCCCTTATTACGTTCCTTTTTAACTCCTGCTATCAATGACAAGGCTTGTCCCCTGATAACCGTTTTAAAGGCTTCCCAGAGAGATAGCGATGAAGATACCAATCACACATTATCTGTAAAGTATTCATCAAGTGCCTTTATAAGCTCTTTTTGTATTTTGGGGTTACGCATATACCAGGGTTTAATAGGCGCCATCCTACTGGCAGAGTTCGGGGCAAAAGAAAACCTAATGCATAGCGGAGAGTAATCGGAGATACCCCTAGCAAGGTGAATTGCCTCAACTATATAAGATGCCTGAACCGCAGGGACCAAGCAATAGTCCACCTTGGGAGAGGCCACCGTGTGCCCCCGAATGAAATGTATACTGCTTTGTCTCTGGGTGAAACAGTTGCTAACCTTCTACAAAACGCATAGCATCAAGGAAGTCCGGCATCCACCTCTGGGCACGTTCTATCTCTCTTGGGGGGTATCTATCTAAGAGCCCAGAAACAACAGCGTTAAAATCACCACCCAGGATCAGAAGCCCTTCCGGAAATTGCATCAGCATTTTCCCCAGATCAAAAAAGGAAGTAGACTGCTGCCCAGGGGGGATATAGGCCGAAACCAGAGTGAGCACGCGACCCGAAACCCCAATGTATCTACCCTTGTCATCCTCCCACACAGTGCCAATGACCAATGGGAGTGCCCGCCGGACCAGGATACCCACCCCTCTGGAGCCGGAAGTGAAGCCTGCATGCGCCACCATCTTATAGCCCATTCTGTGCATTGCCATACAGGAGTTTCCAACTAAGTGTGTTTCTTGCAGCAAAACCACATCCGGTGCTCGACGTTTAAGATATTGAAGCACCACACTGCGTTTTATTTTGTCCCCAACCCATTAATGTTCCAGCTTAAAACCCTGAGTTCACTACCTCCCATCATCATAAGAAAAAGACAAATGTTCCTCATGTGTCGACTGCATGCTTATCAGGTACATTACATTGATGCCGTTAACTATAAACTTAGACCAAAAAAAGCATAAATGAATCGCCAATATTATGACAATCGATGATACAAAAATGAAACCGAAGACTGAAAGATTGTCATTCCACTTTCCAGGATAAATTTTATCCCCCCTCTTCCCACCCCCCACCCTGCACCCCTGCATATCACTTACACGCATCCCCAACTAGAAGTGTGCCTGTCGCCCCAAACACTCTATACTAATCTACAACTAAAAGAGGTAGAACATTGAAGGAGGGCACAGACCCGCCTGCCGCTTCACCACTCCCACGGATACCAACCCTCCGTACCGATTCCAAATAAAAATATACAACATATGGTAGAACATATCAAATCAGCAAAGAATGAATTGCATTTTCCCCCTTTTCCCCCCATGGATCCACACCCCAGAGTCATCGCGGCCAAACACAATCCTTATACATTACTCCAGGTCATCCACTTCCCCCCGTCCCAGCCCTGCGTCTCAGAGGCCATCACACTGTCCAACCAGTCTGACGCCATCTCAGGGTTATCAAAAAACCAGGTCTTTCCTTTGAATTCAATTCGTAGCCGGGCCAGGAACAGCATTGCATATTTCAATCCTTTGTCCCTCAATCTTCTCTTCACGGGAAGAAAGCTCTGACGTTGTCTCTGGACCATCTGTAGTTTTATGTCTTTTATCTCTATATTTCTCCAAGGTGCTTTTTTTCTTTTGTTCTGTTGTGTGATTTTGAGTGGTATCAGGATGTCAAAAGCTTCCTGTAGCCACTCATATAGTTTTTGAACAGTATTTACTGTTTCCAGATCTGTACTGGATGTTAGCTGCTTTTGTAAGTGTTCCAAATTGAGCTTGTTCCATGGTTGATAGGTAGATGCACGTAAGGTGGTTTTAGGTGAGTCGCTTAGTGTTGTTTTATGTTGGAAAGCAAGTAAAAGGTGGTCTGATCATGTGACCGGAGTTATAGTTTGAAAAGTAACTAGTTCGGTATTAGCAAAAATTACATCTAGGATATATCCAGCGATGTGTGTTGGTTTGTTGATAATCTGATGCAGGTTTAGTGCGTCTAGGCCATTGATTATTGTTTTTGGATGGGTCATATTGGGTTTGTCAAACCAAATATGGAGGTCACCCAGAACGCATAGGTTGGAGTGTATTGTTATCAGGTTTGAAACCGTGTGTAGAACCGCGTCTTGGAATCTTGCCTTGCAAGGTGAAGGTCTGTAAAGGAGCAGAAAGTTACAGGAGGATGACGGTGTAGGATTGCATCTTGTTAGAAGAGCCTCACAATTCTTTATGGAGATGTCGTCAACTTTAGTGACATGTAATGTTTGCCTGAATTCAACAGCTAGATCACCTCCTTTTTTGCCTATACGATGTTGGGTGATCGTTTGATAGCCTGGAGGAACGGCTTCATGCAGGCCTGGAGCCATATCATCTCCCAACCAAGATTCAGTCATGAATAGTGTTGGGAAGTGGATTATTGGTAGGGGCAAATGTAGGTCTGCCACTGGTAATAAGGCCACTAACACATAGTAGGTCTCAGCATTGGTCTTAGAAAATTATCCCTATGTTCAACCCTTGGTAACGTGGCTGCGAGCAGACAGGCTATGTAAAGCATTTAAAAACACAATTTCAGTAAATAATTAAGACACAACACAATAAAAATCCAACACCAATTTATAAAAATAGGAAATATTTTTATCTGTAAAATGACATAAAAACGACAAAAATCCAATGTAGGGAACCGGAGATATGAATTTAATAAAATATAGCACTTAGAAGGTTATAGCATCATATTGTGATACCTGCTCGCGATAGACCGGGGCAAAGTCAAAGTTTCAGGCTGGGTGCGATGGAGCCCTGAGCAGCCAGACCGCGGCAGGTCCCGGTCTCAGTTTCTACCTTCACACTTGAAACTTTTCTGGAGCTTTCTCCTCGAGGCCCCTCGAAGCTCACAGCCAGTCCGGATTCGGTGAGGGTTCGCCGGCATGACTTGTGATGAGGTCACGGTCAACTTCCCTGGCGTGGACTTAGAAAATTTCTCAATATTGCTTCAGTGGGGCAACCCAGGAATCCAGGCCAGCATGCGATGGAAGGCAGGCGGCTTGGCTTTCGCGGTTGGTCCCGGTCACCTTTTCTACGAGCAGACTTAGAAACTTTTCTGGAGCTCTTTCTCGCTGGGTCTCTCGATGCTCCTCAGGCAGCCGATCCGGTGAGGGTTCGCTGGCTTCAGATTTCTTCTAGTCCCTGTCAAACTCTGGAAGTTGGACGGATGGAGCTTTTAGCAGGACAAACATGGATGGCTTGGCCGGCTCGTAGTTGAAGGCAGGCGCCTGGCTGGCCAGTTTGAGTCGGTCCCTTTATGGAGCTTTTTTTCAAAGTTGCTCTAAAGTTCTCTAAACTTCTTGAACCTCTTCCTGAAGTTCCTCAAGGGGTCCTAAAGTGTCTCAACCCCACTCCAAGGGTCTGGAAGCTCCAAGATGGTCCTTGAAAGTTGAGTACTTCAGTTCCGACAATTCACAGGTACAAAATCCTTACAAATCCACTGGTGGTTCGCCAAGCTGCAGATTTAGTTGGTGGTGTTCCAGTTGAGCTCTTTCAACATGTAGCTTTCAGGGAGTCCACTCTTTAGTTCTTTTTCAGCAAACTAATCAACAGGGCTGTAGTTTCAGAGGGTGCAGTTTTCAGAGGTCAGGCCTTAGAAATCTTTGCACAGCAAAACATCACAGCTTGGCAATGTCTTGCTTCAGTAAGTTTCAAGCAGCAGATCTGGAGGGCTCTGCCCCTCTCAGATACTTATTCCAAATTCTCTAGGTAAAGCAGGAGGTCACTTCTGGGCAATGGGAGCAGAGTAACCCCTCCAAGATATGACCACATCCCGTAGAACACAGCTTTCCAAACTTTTCATGTTGGTGACACACTTTTTGTAGGTACATAATTTTGGGACACAGTAAGGCAGTGTAGCGAGCGAGCCCGAACCACTTAAGGGGGGTTCTCCCGCCAGAAGAAAATGTTGAAATAAAAATGGGCAAGTGGTGCTTTTTCAAGTAAACTTGAGGCCATGAGGTTGAACACAGGCCCCTGCAGCGGATACCTTTGTCCACTGAGCCACCAGACCCGGCACAGACACACAGACACACACCTCCCACTGCCTTTGTCCTCTGAGCCACCAGACCCGGCATACACACCTCTTTCTCTCTCTCTCTCTCTCTCTCTCTCCCTCTCCCTCTCCCTCTTCCTCTCCCTCTGCCTCTGCCTCTGCCTCTGCCTCTCCCTCTCCCTCCCTCCCTCTCTCCTTCTCTGTCTCCCTCTGTCTCACTCACTCTGTCTGTCTCCCTCTCTCTCTGTCTCCCTCTCTCTCGCTCTCTTTCTCCCTCTCTCTCCCTCTGTCTCCCTCCCTCTCCCTCTGTCTCCCGCTCTCTGTCTCCGTCCCTCTGTCTCCCTCCTCCCTCTCTCTCTCCCTCCCTCTCTCCCTCCCTCTGTCTGTCTCCCTCTCATTTCCTGACTCTCCCTGACTCCCTTCCTCTGCCTCCCGCCCTCTGTCTCCCTCTCTCTCTGTCTCCCTCTGTCTCCCTCCATCTGCCACTCCCTCGCTGTCTCCCTCTTGGTCTCTCTGCCTCTCTGTCTCTTTCTGTCCCAGTCTCTGCCTCTATCTCTGTCTGTCTCTGTCTCCCTCCCTCTCTCTGTCTCTCTCTGTCTCCCTCCCCTTCTCTCTCTATCTCCCAACCCACTCTCTATCTCTCTCTAGCTCTCCCTCACTATGTCTCCCTCACTCTGTCTATCTCCCTCTCTCTCTGTGTCTCTCTCTCTATGTCTCCCTCTCTTTCTCTCTCTCTCTGTCTCCCTCTGTCTCCCTTCCTCTCTCTCCCTCTGTCTCCCTCCCTCTGCCTGTCTCCGTCTGTCTCCCACTTGTCTGTTTCCTGCCCTCTGTCTCCCTCCCTCGGTCAGTCTCCATCTGTCTCCCTCCCTCTGTCTGTCTCCCTCTGTCTCCCTCTATCTGTCTCCCTCTCTCTGTCTCCCTCTCCCTCCTTCTGTCTACCCCGGACTCCCTCCCTCTCTCTCCCTCTGTCTCCCTCCCTCTGTCTCCCTCTGTCTGTCTACCTTCCTCTATCTGTCTCGCTCCCTTGATTGCGCTCCTCCCTCTGTCTGTCTCCCTTCTGTTTGTCTCCCTCCCTCTTTCTGTCGCCCTCTGTCTCCGGCTCTCAGTCTCCCTCTGACTCCCTCTCTCTGTCTCGCTCTGTTTCCGTCCATCTCTCTCCCTCTCTCTGTCCCTCTGTCTCTCTCCCTCTGTCTCCCTCTCGCTCTCCCTCTGTCTCCCTCTCACTCTCCCTCTGTCTGTCTCCCTCTGTCTGTCTCCGTCTATCTGTCTCCCTCTGTCTCTCTCCCTCTGTCTCTCTCCCTCTGTCTCTCTCCCTCTGTCTCTCTCCCTCTGTCTCCCTCTCCCCTCTCTCTGTCTCCCTCTCTCTCTGTCTCCCGCTCTCTCTCTGTCTCCCTTCCTCTGTCTATCTATCTCTCTCTCTCATTCCCTGTCTCCCCTAACTCTCTCCTTCTGCCTCCCTCCATCTGTCTCCCCCTCTCTCTGTCTACCTCTCTGTCTCCCTCCCTCTCCCTCCCTCTGTCACCCTCTGTCTGCCTCTCTCTCCCTCTGTCTCCCTCCGTCTCCCTCTCCCTCTCTGTCTCTCTGTCTCTCTGTCTCTGTCTGTCTCAGTCTCTATCTGTCTGTCCCTGCCTCTATCTGTCTGTCTGCCCCTGTCTCTGTCTGTCCCTGTATGTCGCTGTCTCCCTCCCTCTGTCTCCCTCTCCTTCTCTCTGTCTCTATCTGTCTCTGCCTCGATCTGTCTTCCCCGTCCCTGTCTTTGCCTCTATCTGTCTCTGTCTGTCCCTCCCTCTGCCTCCCTCCCTCCCTCCCTCTCTCCCTCTGTCTGTCTCTCTCCCTCTGTCACCCTCCTCCCTCTGTCTGTCTCCCTCTGTCTGTCGCCCTCTGTCTCCCTCTGTCTCCCTCCCCCTGTCTCCCTATCTCCCTCTCTGTCTCCCTCCTCTGTCTCCCTCTCTCTGTCTCCCTCTCTCTCTCTCTGTCTCCCTCTGTCTCCCTCCCTCTGCCTGTCTCCGTCTGTCTCCCACTTGTCTATCTCCTGCCCTCTGTCTTCCTCCCTCGGGAAGTCTCCATCTGTCTACCTCCCTCTGTCTGTCTCCCTCTGTCTCCCGCTATCTGTCTCTCTCTCTCTCTGTCTCCCTCTCCCTCCTTCTGTCTACCCCAGACTCCCTCCCTCTGTCTCCCTCTCACTCTGTCTGTCTCCCTCTCTCTCTAACTGTCTCCCTCCCTCTCTCTCCCTCTGTCTCCCTCTGTCTCCCTCCCTCTCTCTCCCTCTGTCTCCCTC
The DNA here is from genome assembly GCF_964263255.1 of Lissotriton vulgaris. NCBI lineage: Eukaryota > Metazoa > Chordata > Amphibia > Caudata > Salamandridae > Lissotriton > Lissotriton vulgaris. The sequence goes on from NW_028252459.1 coordinate 268,367, forward strand.
CCTCTCCCTCTATCTCCCTCCCTCTGTCTGTCTACCTCCCTCTATCTGTCTTGCTCCCTCGATTGCGCTCCTCCCTCTGTCTGTCTCTCTCTGTCTCCCTCTGTTTGTCTCCCTCCCTCTTTCTGTCCCCCTCGGTCTCCCGCTCTCAGTCTCCCTTCGACTCCCTCTCTCTGTCTCCCTCTGTTTCCGTCCATCTGTCTCCCTCTCTCTGTCTCCTCTCGCTCTCCCTCGTCTCCCTCTCGCTCTCCCTCTATCATTCTCCATCCATCTCTCTCCCTGCGTCTTTCTCCCTCTGTCTCTCTCCCTCTGTCTCTCTACCTCTGTATCTCTCCCTCTGTCTCCCTCTCTCTCTCTGTGTCTCCCTCTACCTCTCTCTGTCACCCTCTCTCTCTGTCTCCCTCTCTCTTTCTCCCTCCCTCTGTCTATCTCTCTCATTCCCTGTCTCCCCCTGACTCCCTCCCTCTGTCTCCCTCTGCCTCCCTCCATCTGTTTCCCTCTCTCTCTGTCTACCTCTCTGTCTCCCTCCCTCTCCCTCCCTCTGTCACCCTCCATCTCCCTCTCTCTACCTCTGTCTCTGTCTGTCTCAGTCTCAGCCTCTATCTGTCTGTCCCTGCCTCTATATGTCTGTCTGTCCCTGTCTCTGTCTGTCCCTGTATGTCCCTGTCTCCCTCCCTCTGTCTCCCTCTCCGTCTCTCTGTCTCTGTCTCTGTCTGTCTCTGCCTCTATCTGTCTGCCCCTGTCCCTGTCTTTGCCTCTATCTGTCTCTGTCTGTCCCTCCCTCTGTCTCCCTCCCTCTCTCCCTCTGTCTGTCTCTCTCCCTCTGTCACCCTCCTCCCTCTGTCTGTCTCCCTCTATCTGTCGCCCTCTGTAACCCTCTGTCTCCCTTCCTCTGTCTCCGTATCTCCCTCTCTGTCTCCCTCCCTCTGTCTCCTTCTCTCTCTGTCTCCTCTCTCTCTCTGTCTCCCTCCCTCTGTTTTCCTCCCTCTATCTCCCTCTGTCTGTCTCCCTCCGTCTGCCACCCTCTGTCACCTCACCCCAGTTTCCCAGGTGCACACACAGCCGCACCCAAGTACTTTGCAGGTCTTTAAAAGACCATTTACTGGGAGACGTTATGCAATAGATGAGGCATAGTGAGAACAAAGCTTTCAAAGGAATGCCTCTTAATTAGCAGCAGTTATGTGCTAAGTGCCCGTTAATACTGGTGTCATCCAGCGACACACCCACCATTTGTAGGCCACACAGTACTCTGTTGGAACATACAGTTTGGAAAGCTCTGCTGTAGAGTGTGGCATTATTTTGTCCCAGAGTGCATCAAATCTTTCAAATCCATATTGGCTAATTTTCCAGCAAGGTGGTAAGAGCTGGCTAAACACACCCCTGGGTTGGCTAATTTACTTAGTCTCTTCCCCCTGCATCTGCTCATACCTTCCTTATTCCTGCCATCTGCCTACGGTGGGAAGTTCAGAGTTGTAAATGACACTGTTCTCTGCTCTCCTCTTTGAAGAACATAGTTTACGACTCCTCGCCCTGGCCTGGCATTACTATGGAACACCAAACTGCCCTGCCAGCAGAGCAGATCAACCCCAGGGGCTCATTATTACCTCTACAAGGCAGACTGGCTAATCCACTTAACTCTGACCAATAAGGGCAGACCATTGGAAGGCTGAAGTTGGACTTACAAACAAGAAAGTCTTATAACTCTCTGTATGTACACTTTAGGAGAAATTCAAAAATAGATATTGTTGGATTTATTAATACCATTCTGGCAAGTCATTGAATGGCCTTTCTAGCCCTCTCCTATCAAGAGCTATTATTCAATAACTTCCTACCATGTTGACCTATGTAACAGGGGATTTGCAATGGGAAAAATGACTTGGACCATTTTTCTAGCACCAGGACTTACAAAAACATATTTTATAAGTACTTGCCTTATATATACATGAACCCGCCCCATGTACAACTAGGGGATACTTTAGGGTTTCTGAATCTGTAGACATATTGCAGATCCTCCCTCCACAGTGCTCCTAGCATCAAAGTCGAATTTATGCAGCACTTTACCACAGTGAGTGAAATGGGAAATTTCACTTAACCCAGGACATATAAAACTAATTTTATAAGGGTGTACCCCTAGGTGTCCCAGGGGTGACCCCCCACCCCTGGGACACCTAGGGGTTCCTAATATGCCAAAACATTTTTGATATGCATTTTTAAGTGCCCCAACCCCAAAGTCAAGTTTGGGCACAATTTACTTTATAAAAGCAGTCCTGGCACCCAGTGCTGCTTTTAACCCCTTCGACGCTGATGACGAGCTGGGCTCGTCATGGCGTAGCCTCCTCGCACGCTGATGACGAGCCCAGCTCGTCACGTAAAGTGCGTTTCCGCAAAACCCAGCGTGCGAGCGGAATTCCGCTAGCGCGCATGGTGTTAAACTGACCCCTGGCTTCAGTAGTGCACATGTGCAAGTGCAAAAAGAGCTGCTGGACTCTATACTGCATTGCCCTAGGGTACTAGGGACTTCTAGGTAGTTTCAACCCCCCTGCTCTATTATTTACTAGGGGCTATAGGGCTGGCCATGCCAATCAGAAGGGGTACCCCACCATACCATTGTGTACCCTAGTGTATGTAGGTGTATTAACTGTATTGTAATGTGTCTCTTTCAGCATAGCACTGGCCCTGGGCCTGGTTAGGCAGAGCCCAGGATCAGCCAGAGTCAGTTACCACCAGTATCAGTCAGCAAAAATGTGGGGGGTGCCCAGAGCACAGGATGCCTTTGCAACAAATAGTATGTCTGGTTTTGCATCTGTGAGAAGGTTGTAGATGTGATGTTTGTTTTTAGAGAACAATCAAGCATTTATTAGTAGACAGTTTAGAGAATGTGCTTTGATGACAGTGGAACTCTGTTTTGTAGAAGAGTGATCAGAATGGTGTGGACCAGTAGCAGGTGTGTTTTTAGTGCTGGTATTATCTGTATTAGGATAGCAATCGTGTAGCTGTTATGTAATGTGTTCCTCGTCCAGCAGGCTAAGAAGGCATTTTGATGGGTCTGCGTGCATAGGTGGAGGAGACTGTGTTTGAGAGTGAGTTGGTGTGCTGTGTTGTTTTTGTGGTGTAACCTTATTGTGCTGTAGACATGGAGAAGCAACGTTGTGATGTGTGCCATGTTGCTTATATTGTTTGCCTATGTTTAGGGCGGAAGGTGTATGAGTCAGTGGTGGTGGTGCAGCATGTGGGTCATGTAATAAGCTTCTAAATTGTCTAATGGATGAGAGGCAGTTGAAGAGAGTTATTGTGTTGCTGTATGTGTGTTAGGTGTGGTGGAAGAGAGAAAGCTTGGCATTGGAGTTTGTTCATTTGTGTTGTTTGAAAGGTGGGCGCATGATTGTATTTTGTGACTGTAAGTATTATGAGGTGTTGCGCTTAAGAGATTTTGTTGTGCTGATGTGCGTGTTATGTTTTGTTTTTGAGGAGTAGTGAAAAGAAGTGATGATGTATTTGTTTTATCAGATGGATTTGTTTGTATACTATTGTTTGTGAGTGGGATTTGTAAGGTAAAGGGGCGGTGATGTGTTTGTGAGTCCAGTGCATGTTGTCTGTAGGAGGGGATGAAGTAGATTTAAGATGTTTGTTTAGACCTGTTTTCTGCAGGAGTTAATATGTGTGGTGCTGTGGCATGTAAGTGATGCATTGTTGTGTTATTGTGGTAGAAAGAAGAGGGTGTATGGTAGCTGGGATAGAAGGGCATATAGATGTGTTTTTTGTGGTTTTGCAGTGTATGCTGGCACAATGATTTGAGCATAGGATTTGTTTGTAGTAAGTGTGTTGTGTACATTTGGTGCGAGTGTGTTACTCTGTGGATGTGGATGGTGTAGGGTGGGTATTACTGAATGAGAAAATGGGCAGCATTTCTGGCCCTGGTCCTAACCAGTCTCAAACAGGCTCAAACAGGTAACTGCCCTTATCCTCGATGCTCGGGCTGAGACACCCTAAGGCTTGGCCTTTTATAGCCCTAGCAGTCAGGTGATCCCTTCAGCCAATAGAACCCTAGCCCAATCAATCAATCAATCAGAGTGAGGGTCCCAAGGCGCTGAGTGGAGGGGGTGCTGCTACTGCTCGAAGAGCCAGGTCTTTAGGAGTCTTCTGATGGTGAGTAGGTCTTGGGTCTGCCGTATGTGGGTAGGGAGGGTGTTCCAGGTCTTGGCAGCAAGGTAGGAGAAGGATCTGTCGCCGGAGGTCGTTCGTTGGATGCGGGGGACAGCGGCGACGGCGAGGCTGGTGGAGCGAAGCTGGCGGGTGGGGGTGTGGAAGCTGAGTCTGCTGTTCAGGTAGGCTGGTCCAGTGTTGTGGAGTGCTTTGTGTGCGTGGGTGAGGAGCTTGAAGGTGATCCTCTTGTCAACGGGGAGCCAGTGTGGGTCTTTCAGGTGAGTGGTGATGTGGCTGTGGCGGGGGACGTTGATGATCAGTCGGTTGTAGGCGTTTTGGATGCGTTGTAGTCGTCGTAGGTGTTTGACTGGGATTCCTGCATAGAGTGTGTTACCGTAGTCCAGTCTGCTGCCGACGAGAGCCTGTGCCACGTTCTTCTTGTTTCGGTCGGGATCCACTTGTAGTTCCTGCGGAGCATGCGGAGGGTGTTGCAGCAGGAGGAGGAGACGGCGCTGACCTGCTTAGACATGGAGAGGGAGGAGTCGAGGATGAATCCTAGATTGCGTGCATGGTCGGTGGGTGTTGGTGCTGTTCCCAGTATGGTCGGCCACCAGGAGTCGTCCCAGGCTGAGGAGGTGGGTCCGAGGATGAGGACCTCCGTCTTGTCCGAGTTCAGCTTCAGACGGCTGCTCCTCATCCAATCAGCGACGGCCTTCATTGCCTCGTGGAGGTTGGTTTTGGTGGTGTGCGGGTCCTTGGTGAGGGAGATGAGTTGGGTGTCATCAGCCTAGAAGATGATGTTGAGGTCGTGATGGCGGGCCACTTGTGCGAGGGGGGCCATGTAGACGTTGAACAGCGTTGGGCTGAGGGATGAGCCCTGGGGGACGCCACAGATGATGTTGGATGCTTTGGATCAGAATGGTGGGAGGCGGACGCTCTGGGCTCTGCCGGAGAGGAAGGAGGTGGTCCAGTCAAGAGCTTTCTCTTGGATTCCGGCTTCTAGGAAGCGTGTCTTTAGAGTGCGCTGGCAGACCGTGTCGAAGGCAGCTGACAGGTCCAGGAGGATGAGGGCTGATGTTTCGCCATTGTCTAGTTGGCGCCTGATGTTGTCTGTGGCGGCGATGAGAGCTGAATCCGGACTGGGACGGGTCCAATAATAATAATAATAATAAGTTGTATGTTGACGATTTTCTCGATGACCTTTGCCGGGAACTGGAGCAGGGAGATGGGCCAGAAGTTCTTGAGGTCCTTGGGGGCTGTTTCGGGCTTCTTGAGGAGGGCCAATCCAATCACAACACTAGCCTAATATCTAGAGCTAATAGGAGCTAATAGGAGACCAGGACCTTACAACCAATCATAGCCCTAGTCCAAGCACTCAATCGGGTTCAAAAACCCTAACCTCTATGTCCAATAGAGGCCCTAGCAGTAGTACCAACCCTAATCCCAGCAACCAATGACACAGGAAACCCAAGTCCCTACCTCCAATAAAAAGACTATCCCTAGTCCCAACCCTTATCCAGCAACCAATCCCACAGGAAGTCCTAGTCCCTACTTCCAAACGAAATCCTAGCCCTAGTCCCAACCCTAGATTGATTGAGTCACAGATCCAGAAACCAATCAGAACCCTCAAATACCCAACCAATGAGAACACTAACCCAATTCCAATAGAAACACCAGATACAACCAGCAATAAGTGCACACGTGTACCAACCGGATGTATGACATTACAACGCATGCTTTTACTACGCATGCCTTTACATCGCAGGTTTTACAACGCATTCTCTTACAACGCATAGTGTTGAGAGGTGCTGGATAGTGAATAGTTTAATTTGCTATTCCAACTCCAGTCCCCGTGGATAGTAGGGAAGGTGTTGGATAGTAAATTAAATCCATTCCCTATCCTAGAGCGCCCCCCAGCGCAATGCGTTGTAATGGCATGCATTGTAATACGTGCGTCGTAAAGGCACTGCGTGGTAAAAGTTGCGTTGTAAAGGATGTTCCCCGTACCAACCAATAGCAGACTATATAAGGTCCCAGCAACCTCAGACAAGGTTTGCTGCCCAGGGAGTTGGAAGCTGCTCCTCTATTCAGAATCTCGTAGGAGACAGACAGGCTCAATCCACACTTTGAACTTCTACAGGTAAGGGCCTAACAAACTTTGTTGTCTAATAATACTGTTTGTATCAAACTTTACTCACTCTCCTAGACAAAAAAACTAGTGCACAATCCCTATAAAACACAGCTTAAATAGCTCACAGCAGATTACTGCTATCTCAGAGCACTCCCTGTTCACTCTCAGATGTAGAATATCCTTGTTGCTAGGGGGATTAAAAAGGGGGTGTATGGTTTCACTCACTTGCTAACACAAAATAGGAGCTGGGGGTGGATTACTTAACATACAGGTCTGAACACAGAGCAAGGGAGAAATTGGGAGGGAACTTGGAGTTTCACAGGGAATGAGAGGGAACAAAAATACAGATTTTGGACTTCAAATCCCACAATTCGACAGGTTAAATGATAACAGTCTCGGGCAAGTAAAAACCACAGATTTTAACACAAAACAGGTAAGGAATTATGCAATCACGGGCAGGTTAAAACTACAATTTTTAAACTGTAACAACCACAAGCAGAACAGTTATAAAAATGATGCAATCACGAGTAAGGAAAATCGTTTATTTTTTTTTAAATTAAGAAAAGAGATAGTACTAGTCTGGCTCCTTACCACCTCCTGGTATTTGGCTCACTGCAATCTGGGGCATCATTGTATAAATTATATTTACTGATTAAGGTACTGGCCCATAGGTAACAGCCTGTTGTGCAGAAGGGGAGTAAGGACATTGTAAAACTAGGAGTGTTGGTATACAATTGAAGAGGGAAACAGTAGATACTTTGTGTGTTTTTCTTTTTTATTATACTGCATAACTGAGCGGGAGCAATCAAATATCTAGGTGCAAAATTTCTTAAAACTAATAGTCAACAAAAATGAGCAAAGCCAATAGTCTGGGATTTTGTATTGTGATAATGTCTTCTGAAAACAGAACATGGGCAAAATGTCTGACACAAGAACACAGTTTTATTATTTAGAACAGAGGGAGAAAATGCAACAGTGCACACTTCCTACAACCAGATAAAGGGGCCAAGGGCCACAGCAGTGTAACCTTTTCTCACATACTCTGAAGAGGTACATAAGAGAGCACCTCTCCAGGCTTACCATTAACACTAAGGACAGAAGAAGGGCTGGAACTTTGGGGGTTTGGTGACTGTGGCACATGCGGAGTTTGGCAAGAGAGAGCGAGCAGAGTGATGCCTAGTGGGAAAGAAAGTCCTTGCTGTGCACACACTCAGATGCTGTGATGAAATCAATCAGGACACAAGTGCATGGAGAGAGAGAGAGAGACCCTCTCTCTCCGTCCCCTGCCCCACTGCCCAGGAGGTGGTGTCCCATTCCTGCCCCTGCTCAGGGTCTTCCATTCTGTACAGGTCCCTAACGCCTTGTTTTCTTCACAACAGAGCCCTGGGCTAAGGCAGGTCTTGAGGAGATGGTTTGTGAGGACAGAGACCTGGCAAGGGCACGTGAGGAGAAGGCAAACATAGGGAGCTTCAGGCACATAGGAAGGATGTTTGCATTGGCATTTAATGAGGGGTGAGATGGGTGGGTGGTACCCGAGCTGTACACTGCATACATAAACCCTTCAGTCAGCTGAACTATGGAGTATCCTTATCCTGACACTGGGGTGGAGGATGTGGAATGTGAAGGAGAAGAGGAACAACGAGAGGGCGTTGCTACTCTGTATAGGCCTCAATAGGGGTTAAAGGCATGTGTAAATCCAGGAGCAGATGATGATGAAATAGTAGCCATTGCTGCATGGGAATCGATTCAGAGCCTCACATGGATAAACAGGGGAGAAGTCCAGAGCCATCAGAATCCTGCCAAGAGAGGGCAGATAGACACCTGCTGAAGGAGTAGGGAAGCTGAGAAGAGAAGCCAAGATATCTGCAATTGCACTTATCTCACAAGCAAAAGGTAGCATTGGGGGGAAATGGGATGGTACAGGAATCATCAAGACAGCAGTGATTATACCTTTGGAACGCTGGGAAAACTGAGCAGACACTCGGGAGCAGCCACCTGTGGCAATCTTCATGAGCTAGTAGGCTGTTCGGTGGGCTGGGAAGCTCCGCAGCAGTGGGCAGTCTGAGAACCATGAGAGACGGCGTTGAAGGACAGTGTTGCACAGAATTAACGCTGGTTCATCCAAGGTACCAGCAGACACATGAACCCCACCATCATTTGTTTTATGGAGGTTCAATGACTGCAACATGTGCTGTTCTCACCCTAATATAAACATCAAAGAGAGAAAGGTAGAGGAACAAGCATTTGCAATGCAATAGGTCTCGCATTAGGAAAGTTTGAGCTATTGGTATTGTCAGTGCTTAATTTGTAAAATATGAAGTGCAGGTGCTCAAATATTTTTTAGGAGGCCACACCCTTTTCTCTCGGCTCCACCCACTTCCACAAGTGGACCCACTCACTTACTCTAGTTGCCCCACCCACATCCTCAACTGGCACAGCTGACTCGCAAGTACCAGAAAACTAGCACATGGTGGCAAAGGCTGATTTAGTGGACCCTGGGCAGATGCAATATGGGTGCCTCCATGCAAAATGGTGGATGAAGTGAAGCAGCATGACAGTAGCAAGTATTGGGTGCTCTACAGTCCTTATTCCAAAGGAATACAAGAGAGCCAATGTTGAAAAGAGATGCCTTTTTACTTTTTTAGGTCAGGATTACATGTGATCCCCACTTGACAGATCTATCTCTTTGTTTCACAGAATGTCAGCACTTCATGTGGAATTCCATTGAGCAGCTCGCTGCTCAATAAACACTATATTTCCCCAAGGGTTTGCACCTCAATTTAAGACCATTCTAGTCAGCTGGTCATTTGTCGTATATGATGTGGAAAGTCTGGTATCTCGCAGTTAACTGAATAAAGTCAAGTGTGGGTATTAGTGTTCTAAGCTTTGTGGGCGGCATGCATTCTATAATTGCAAGGACGAGCAGGGTTCAACAAATCAACACGTACGTCTCAATTGCTTCTTATATGAGCAAGAAAAATGGAAGAGATGAAAGAACCAAAAAATGAATGAAGGGTTCTTTTAACAAAAAGAGTGTGTCCATGCCCTAGAGATGGAGGAGGAAGGAGTGTGGAAAGTGATTGAACAAGAACATTGGGAAAAGGAATGAGAGCAGGGCAAATCCAAATGAGAGCAATTAAAACAAAAATATGCAGTTTAGTTTGACTATTAGTTTTATTATCAGTTTATAATATTGCTTTAAAAAAAGAGACATTGCACTTAGTAACATCGTGCTTAGAGGCCCTGAGCTGCTCCCTTACCTCCCCTCTTCTGTGAGGCACCCCTTTTTCACAGCGTCTTTCGGTCATCATATTGAAAGAAATCCATGAAAACTTTGTGGCTAGAACTCTGGATTCAAAACAGTGCAAACCACCTTCCAAAGCATGTGTGTTGGGGGAGGCAGCCTTAGAACACGTGGTTTGTAACTCTGCATGTGTTCAATGCATGAAGCTGCTGTTCACTGGTCTGTGAGCGACGCACGCACCTGAGAGCATTTTGCATGTGGGTGAGAAATGATGATGTGTTTTAGCAATTGTAGCTCAGAGCTATGACCAGGCACATGCACTGTGGTGGTTTCACGCTCCGGCTTCATAGTGCAGACATGCTCTTCTTCCTGTCACCTCTCTGTGCCCTCTCACCCCTGAAACATCAGCACTCACCATCAGTAGCAGCCCTCAATGGCCTCCAGCGTGAAGCTGATTCTCGTACCACAGGCGTAGGGAAGCAGCACCTTAGGGATGTACAGCATGGGGGGCTAGTTAGTTCCAAGAAGAGCAGCGGGAGCATTTACAGAGTAAGCCAGTGATATGGAGTGCTGCATGGCGGGGCCATGATGCTCTCAACATGGGAGTCTTGCAGTCCTCTCAGCATGGACCTGTCCTAGGCTGATGAACCTATGACCCTCACTGACCCTCATATCTCTTGGAGTTGTACTTGTGGGGCGTGGCAATAAATGAACCTGCACAGTGCGCACACGCTGCCTGCAGCCTACTGCGCACAACCCCAACACTATAGAACCAAAATTCAGCCCAAATAAAATCACTGTGTCCCTCCCGACTCTCCCACTGGGCCGGCAACACTAAAATTAAAGGCTGTGGCCACCATATCGATTTCGAGAAGAACTTAATTGAGATTCATTCAGCATCTCATGAATTGCGGAATTCTTCTCTTGGCAATGGCATAATTACTGATCAGAGGCGCAACTAGAGCCAAATTTCCAGGGGGGGGGGGCTAAGAAAAAATTTCGGGGGGGGGGGCTGAATCTTTAAGCTTCACAGCTGTGCCAAAGCCTGTCACGTGGTGGGATCGAATCCCAAAATATAAAAAAATATAAAAAAATAAAATGTCTGCATCATTCCTGAAGCACGTTTATGTGCAAGATGCATGCACGCACCTATGTTGTCATGCATGTGCGCACATTGGAAATGACACAACCACAATAAACGGCTGCGTCAATGAAACTGTTTGTTTTTTTGATTTTTTTTACTAATGTTGCACAGCTTTGGCAAAAAGCATTTGCAAAGTCAGGGTATTAAAAAGCGGAACCTGTTTCATTTCCGAATGAATGCTGGTTCTCGCTTGGCATCTGACATATCCTGAGGATTGGAAGTAGGAGAGGTGCGATAAACAAAAAATAAACTTTCGCTAGGGGGATTAACAAATCTTGCCTCCTGATACACATGCAAAACGTTGATATCATTATTATAACTGCACCCACCTACTTTTCTTAGCAGGGAGACATGATTTCTTTATGTAGGTCACTTTTATACAGGGCATTGCAGAAGTGTATATCACAATGTAAAGGGGGGCTGAATCTTTAAGCAATGAGCAGAGTGGAGCTGCAGGGGCTCTGAAGGGGTGAAACAACAACAAGGCCTCATTAACATGCAACTAGTCTTTTAAATACCTGTGAAGTGCTTGGGTGCGTCTGTGTGTGTGCCCGGGAAGCTGTCTCATCCCGGGCTTGACACACACGACAGGGGGAGGGGGCTGAAGCCTTTTGATGATCATGGAATGGGGCGGGCACATGGCGGCTCCTACACTAGTACTAGTTACAGTTTCTACTGTTTGTGTGCTTAAATCACAGGCTGCTTAAGCCTTACTAAGCGTGGGCGGGGGCAGCCAGTAACTGTTGGCGGTGGTTCGGGCCCGGGACACACACTGACTGCAGACAGGCAGTCAGTCAGTGCACTGCCTGGCTTTATTAACTAATTAGGGGGCGGCGGGGCATGGGTGCGCCATGATCTTCTTTGCCTGCCTCACCTGGGTGCTGTTGGCCTCCGGGCAGTACTGGCTATTGCTGGTAACTACTTCTCTGCTGCTGCCAGGCCCTTAACACCAACGTCGTCATCGTGGGAGGGGGTGTTGCATTGGCTGTCACTCAGAGTGAGTGGTGACCAAGGCGAGTTGAAAGGCCTCCGTGGCCCGTGGAACCATGATGACGGTAGTGTGGTGTGCTGGGCCGTGCGCGGGTATGATGGGACGAGGCAATGGGCAATCAAATCTGCGCACGTTTAGCCATATTCATCAACATGAATTGCGCTCGCAAATGTCCAGATTCTGAGAATCTGACCGTTTGCGAGTGCGATTTTTGCATTTGGGATTCATCATCCCAAATGCAAAAATCGCTATTACCGAAATCGCATATTTGCGAGGAATTGGATTTAAGGAATCTCTAATAGAGATTCCTTAAATCCAATTCATCACCCAATTTGAAATTGCGAATTCGCAATATTTGGTCGCAATGTACCACGAAATCTGACTTCGTGGTAAATTGCGAAAAAAGATTAATAAGCACTTTAGTGCATTTTTTTCTTTTGCATGTTACACACACACATGTCCTCTGGACATGTGTGTGCGCAACACCTGTTCAAATGTGCATTTGAGGGGTGCTACAGGGTGTCCTTTGGACACCCCTGGCACCCTTCAAATCGCAATCTTATTTGTGATTAGCAAATTGCTAATCGCAAATAAGGAATACTCCCCATTCATTCCTATGGGCCTTTTGGACCATAGGAATGAATGGGGAGTTTTTCCTTATTTGCGATTAGCAATTTGCTAATCGCAAATAAGGAATCAGTAGGAATCGCAATAAATTTTGCTAATCCTACATGAATCCCGTTTTGCGAGTCCTTAATAGCAAATCGCTATATTTCGCTATTAGGGCCTCGCAAAACGGGAGATTGATGAATATGGCTGGTTGTCTTCTGCCGCCCAACCCCCGCAGAACTAAAATGCAGCCCAATTCAGTGTCCCGACACGCCCACTGGGCCGGGAACACTGTTAAGGGCCCCAGCCCAGCCTCCTCCCCAATATATGATCGACCTCAGCAGTAGAGTGGGACAGACACTGACTGCAGATTGATCCAATCTTCCTTTTTTCCCATGTTGCATCAGGCAGGGCAGAGGGCAGGCCAGGCTCACAATGCCGCTGGGCCGCCGCAACAGAGTTTGCGCTGCCGCTGGGACTGGTTCAGAAAAGGGGGTGGTGATGAAAAGAGTGTCTGAATTAAGCAGACCACTCTTACCCAGTCCAAAGATCAGGGCTTGATCCATCACCGTTATTTATCTCACTGCACCATCCCAGCTCAGAACCTGGCTATATGCAAATCAGTCTGTCCCTGGCCCAGTGCATCATGGGAACAGGGCAGACTAAACTACCAAGCCAATTCTTCACCAGAAAGGAGACAAGCTACCGGGGACCAGTTTCTGGCATTTCAGCCGTCTTCGGCCCGGCTTGTTTGAATCCTGATGGTGCAGTGAGAAAGGGACTCATGTCTGAGTATACCCTGCCACACCTATAGTGGCCAAAAACGATTCAGAAAAGGGGGTGGTGATGAACAGAGTGTCTGAATTAAGCAGACCACTCTTACCCAGTCCAAAGATCAGGGCTTGATCCATCACCGTTATTTATCTCACTGCACCATTCCAGCTCAGAACCTGGCTATATGCAAATCAGTCTGTCCCTGGCCCAGTGCATCATGGGAACAGGGCAGACTAAACTACCAAGCCAATTCTTCACCAGAAAGGAGACAAGCTACCGGGGACCGGTTTCTGGCATTTCAGCCGTCTTCGGCCCGGCTTGCTTGAATCCTGATGGTGCAGTGAGAAAGGGACTCGTGTCTGAGTATACCCTGCCACACCTATAGTGGCCAAAAACGATTCAGAAAAGGGGGTGGTGATGAACAGAGTGTCTGAATTAAGCAGACCACTCTTACCCAGTCCAAAGATCAGGGCTTGATCCATCACCGTTATTTATCTCACTGCACCATCCCAGCTCAGAACCTGGCTATATGCAAATCAGTCTGTCCCTGGCCCAGTGCATCATGGGAACAGGGCAGACTAAACTACCAAGCCAATTCTTCACCAGAAAGGAGACAAGCTACCGGGGACCGGTTTCTGGCATTTCAGCCGTCTTCGGCCCGGCTTGCTTGAATCCTGATGGTGCAGTGAGAAAGGGACTCGTGTCTGAGTATACCCTGCCACACCTATAGTGGCCAAAAACGATTCAGAAAAGGGGGTGGTGATGAACAGAGTGTCTGAATTAAGCAGACCACTCTTACCCAGTCCAAAGATCAGGGCTTGATCCATCACCGTTATTTATCTCACTGCACCATCCCAGCTCAGAACCTGGCTATATGCAAATCAGTCTGTCCCTGGCCCAGTGCATCATGGGAACAGGGCAGACTAAACTACCAAGCCAATTCTTCACCAGAAAGGAGACAAGCTACCGGGGACCGGTTTCTGGCATTTCAGCCGTCTTCGGCCCGGCTTGCTTGAATCCTGATGGTGCAGTGAGAAAGGGACTCATGTCTGAGTATACCCTGCCACACCTATAGTGGCCAAAAACGATTCAGAAAAGGGGGTGGTGATGAACAGAGTGTCTGAATTAAGCAGACCACTCTTACCCAGTCCAAAGATCAGGGCTTGATCCATCACCGTTATTTATCTCACTGCACCATCCCAGCTCAGAACCTGGCTATATGCAAATCAGTCTGTCCCTGGCCCAGTGCATCATGGGAACAGGGCAGACTAAACTACCAAGCCAATTCTTCACCAGAAAGGAGACAAGCTACCGGGGACCGGTTTCTGGCATTTCAGCCGTCTTCGGCCCGGCTTGCTTGAATCCTGATGGTGCAGTGAGAAAGGGACTCATGTCTGAGTATACCCTGCCACACCTATAGTGGCCAAAAACGATTCAGAAAAGGGGGTGGTGATGAACAGAGTGTCTGAATTAAGCAGACCACTCTTACCCAGTCCAAAGATCAGGGCTTGATCCATCACCGTTATTTATCTCACTGCACCATCCCAGCTCAGAACCTGGCTATATGCAAATCAGTCTGTCCCTGGCCCAGTGCATCATGGGAACAGGGCAGACTAAACTTCCAAGCCAATTCTTCACCAGAAAGGAGACAAGCTACCGGGGACCGGTTTCTGGCATTTCAGCCGTCTTCGGCCCGGCTTGCTTGAATCCTGATGGTGCAGTGAGAAAGGGACTCATGTCTGAGTATACCCTGCCACACCTATAGTGGCCAAAAACGATTCAGAAAAGGGGGTGGTGATGAACAGAGTGTCTGAATTAAGCAGACCACTCTTACCCAGTCCAAAGATCAGGGCTTGATCCATCACCGTTATTTATCTCACTGCACCATCCCAGCTCAGAACCTGGCTATATGCAAATCAGTCTGTCCCTGGCCCAGTGCATCATGGGAACAGGGCAGACTAAACTACCAAGCCAATTCTTCACCAGAAAGGAGACAAGCTACCGGGGACCGGTTTCTGGCATTTCAGCCGTCTTCGGCCCGGCTTGCTTGAATCATGATGGTGCACTGAGAAAGGGACTCATGTCTGAGTATACCCTGCCACACCTATAGTGGCCAAAAACGATTCAGAAAAGGGGGTGGTGATGAACAGAGTGTCTGAATTAAGCAGACCACTCTTACCCAGTCCAAAGATCAGGGCTTGATCCATCACCGTTATTTGTCTCACTGCACCATCCCAGCTCAGAACCTGGCTATATGCAAATCAGTCTGTCCCTGGCCCAGTGCATCATGGGAACAGGGCAGACTAAACTACCAAGCCAATTCTTCACCAGAAAGGAGACAAGCTACCGGGGACCGGTTTCTGGCATTTCAGCCGTCTTCGGCCCGGCTTGCTTGAATCCTGATGGTGCAGTGAGAAAGGGACTCATGTCTGAGTATACCCTGCCACACCTATAGTGGCCAAAAACGATTCAGAAAAGGGGGTGGTGATGAACAGAGTGTCTGAATTAGGCAGACCACTCTTACCCAGTCCAAAGATCAGGGCTTGATCCATCACCGTTATTTATCTCACTGCACCATCCCAGCTCAGAACCTGGCTATATGCAAATCAGTCTGTCCCTGGCCCAGTGCATCATGGGAACAGGGCAGACTAAACTACCAAGCCAATTCTTCACCAGAAAGGAGACAAGCTACCGGGGACCGGTTTCTGGCATTTCAGCCGTCTTCGGCCCGGCTTGCTTGAATCCTGATAGTGCAGTGAGAAAGGGACTCATGTCTGAGTATACCCTGCCACACCTATAGTGGCCAAAAACGATTCAGAAAAGGGGGTGGTGATGAACAGAGTGTCTGAATTAAGCAGACCACTCTTACCCAGTCCAAAGATCAGGGCTTGATCCATCACCGTTATTTATCTCACTGCACCATCCCAGCTCAGAACCTGGCTATATGCAAATCAGTCTGTCCCTGGCCCAGTGCATCATGGGAACAGGGCAGACTAAACTTCCAAGCCAATTCTTCACCAGAAAGGAGACAAGCTACCGGGGACCGGTTTCTGGCATTTCAGCCATCTTCGGCCCGGCTTGCTTGAATCCTGATGGTGCAGTGAGAAAGGGACTCATGTCTGAGTATACCCTGCCACACCTATAGTGGCCAAAAACGATTCAGAAAAGGGGGTGGTGAAGAACGGAGTGTCTGAATTAAGCAGACCACTCTTACCCAGTCCAAAGATCAGGGCTTGATCCATCACCGTTATTTATCTCACTGCACCATCCCAGCTCAGAACCTGGCTATATGCAAATCAGTCTGTCCCTGGCCCAGTGCATCATGGGAACAGGGCAGACTAAACTACCAAGCCAATTCTTCACCAGAAAGGAGACAAGCTACCGGGGACCGGTTTCTGGCATTTCAGCCGTCTTCGGCCCGGCTTGCTTGAATCCTGATGGTGCAGTGAGAAAGGGACTCATGTCTGAGTATACCCTGCCACACCTATAGTGGCCAAAAACGATTCAGAAAAGGGGGTGGTGATGAACAGAGTGTCTGAATTAAGCAGACCACTCTTACCCAGTCCAAAGATCAGGGCTTGATCCATCACCGTTATTTATCTCACTGCACCATCCCAGCTCAGAACCTGGCTATATGCAAATCAGTCTGTCCCTGGCCCAGTGCATCATGGGAACAGGGCAGACTAAACTACCAAGCCAATTCTTCACCAGAAAGGAGACAAGCTACCGGGGACCGGTTTCTGGCATTTCAGCCGTCTTCGGCCCGGCTTGCTTGAATCATGATGGTGCACTGAGAAAGGGACTCATGTCTGAGTATACCCTGCCACACCTATAGTGGCCAAAAACGATTCAGAAAAGGGGGTGGTGATGAACAGAGTGTCTGAATTAAGCAGACCACTCTTACCCAGTCCAAAGATCAGGGCTTGATCCATCACCGTTATTTGTCTCACTGCACCATCCCAGCTCAGAACCTGGCTATATGCAAATCAGTCTGTCCCTGGCCCAGTGCATCATGGGAACAGGGCAGACTAAACTACCAAGCCAATTCTTCACCAGAAAGGAGACAAGCTACCGGGGACCGGTTTCTGGCATTTCAGCCGTCTTCGGCCCGGCTTGCTTGAATCCTGATGGTGCAGTGAGAAAGGGACTCATGTCTGAGTATACCCTGCCACACCTATAGTGGCCAAAAACGATTCAGAAAAGGGGGTGGTGATGAACAGAGTGTCTGAATTAGGCAGACCACTCTTACCCAGTCCAAAGATCAGGGCTTGATCCATCACCGTTATTTATCTCACTGCACCATCCCAGCTCAGAACCTGGCTATATGCAAATCAGTCTGTCCCTGGCCCAGTGCATCATGGGAACAGGGCAGACTAAACTACCAAGCCAATTCTTCACCAGAAAGGAGACAAGCTACCGGGGACCGGTTTCTGGCATTTCAGCCGTCTTCGGCCCGGCTTGCTTGAATCCTGATAGTGCAGTGAGAAAGGGACTCATGTCTGAGTATACCCTGCCACACCTATAGTGGCCAAAAACGATTCAGAAAAGGGGGTGGTGATGAACAGAGTGTCTGAATTAAGCAGACCACTCTTACCCAGTCCAAAGATCAGGGCTTGATCCATCACCGTTATTTATCTCACTGCACCATCCCAGCTCAGAACCTGGCTATATGCAAATCAGTCTGTCCCTGGCCCAGTGCATCATGGGAACAGGGCAGACTAAACTTCCAAGCCAATTCTTCACCAGAAAGGAGACAAGCTACCGGGGACCGGTTTCTGGCATTTCAGCCGTCTTCGGCCCGGCTTGCTTGAATCCTGATGGTGCAGTGAGAAAGGGACTCATGTCTGAGTATACCCTGCCACACCTATAGTGGCCAAAAACGATTCAGAAAAGGGGGTGGTGAAGAACGGAGTGTCTGAATTAAGCAGACCACTCTTACCTAGTCCAAAGATCAGGGCTTGATCCATCACCGTTATTTATCTCACTGCACCATCCCAGCTCAGAACCTGGCTATATGCAAATCAGTCTGTCCCTGGCCCAGTGCATCATGGGAACAGGGCAGACTAAACTACCAAGCCAATTCTTCACCAGAAAGGAGACAAGCTACCGGGGACCGGTTTCTGGCATTTCAGCCGTCTTCGGCCCGGCTTGCTTGAATCCTGATGGTGCACTGAGAAAGGGACTCATGTCTGAGTATACCCTGCCACACCTATAGTGGCCAAAAACGATTCAGAAAAGGGGGTGGTGATGAACAGAGTGTCTGAATTAAGCAGACCACTCTTACCCAGTCCAAAGATCAGGGCTTGATCTATCACCGTTATTTGTCTCACTGCACCATCCCAGCTCAGAACCTGGCTATATGCAAATCAGTCTGTCCCTGGCCCAGTGCATCATGGGAACAGGGCAGACTAAACTACCAAGCCAATTCTTCACCAGAAAGGAGACAAGCTACCGGGGACCGGTTTCTGGCATTTCAGCCGTCTTCGGCCCGGCTTGCTTGAATCCTGATGGTGCAGTGAGAAAGGGACTCATGTCTGAGTATACCCTGCCACACCTATAGTGGCCAAAAACGATTCAGAAAAGGGGGTGGTGATGAACAGAGTGTCTGAATTAGGCAGACCACTCTTACCCAGTCCAAAGATCAGGGCTTGATCCATCACCGTTATTTATCTCACTGCACCATCCCAGCTCAGAACCTGGCTATATGCAAATCAGTCTGTCCCTGGCCCAGTGCATCATGGGAACAGGGCAGACTAAACTACCAAGCCAATTCTTCACCAGAAAGGAGACAAGCTACCGGGGACCGGTTTCTGGCATTTCAGCCGTCTTCGGCCCGGCTTGCTTGAATCCTGATGGTGCAGTGAGAAAGGGACTCATGTCTGAGTATACCCTGCCACACCTATAGTGGCCAAAAACGATTCAGAAAAGGGGGTGGTGATGAACAGAGTGTCTAAGTTAAGCAGACCACTCTCACCCAGTCCAAAGATCAGGGCTTGATCCATCACCGTTATTTATCTCACTGCACCATCCCAGCTCAGAACCTGGCTATATGCAAATCAGTCTGTCCCTGGCCCAGTGCATCATGGGAACAGGGCAGACTAAACTACCAAGCCAATTCTTCACCAGAAAGGAGACAAGCTACCGGGGACCGGTTTCTGGCATTTCAGCCATCTTCGGCCCGGCTTGCTTGAATCCTGATGGTGCAGCGAGAAAGGGACGCATGTCTGAGTATACCCTGCCACACCTATAGTGGCCAAAAACGATTCAGAAAAGGGGGTGGTGATGAACAGAGTGTCTGAATTAAGCAGACCACTCTCACCCAGTCCAAAGATCAGGGCTTGATCCATCACCGTTATTTATCTCACTGCACCATCCCAGCTCAGAACCTGGCTATATGCAAATCAGTCTGTCCCTGGCCCAGTGCATCATGGGAACAGGGCAGACTAAACTACCAAGCCAATTCTTCACCAGAAAGGAGACAAGCTACCGGGGACCGGTTTCTGGCATTTCAGCCGTCTTCGGCCCGGCTTGCTTGAATCCTGATGGTGCAGCGAGAAAGGGACTCATGTCTGAGTATACCCTGCCACACCTATAGTGGCCAAAAACGATTCAGAAAAGGGGGTGGTGATGAACAGAGTGTCTGAATTAAGCAGACCACTCTTACCCAGTCCAAAGATCAGGGCTTGATCCATCACCGTTATTTATCTCACTGCACCATCCCAGCTCAGAACCTGGCTATATGCAAATCAGTCTGTCCCTGGCCCAGTGCATCATGGGAACAGGGCAGACTAAACTACCAAGCCAATTCTTCACCAGAAAGGAGACAAGCTACCGGGGACCGGTTTCTGGCATTTCAGCCGTCTTCGGCCCGGCTTGCTTGAATCCTGATGGTGCAGTGAGAAAGGGACTCATGTCTGAGTATACCCTGCCACACCTATAGTGGCAAAAAACGATTCAGAAAAGGGGGTGGTGATGAACAGAGTGTCTGAATTAAGCAGACCACTCTTACCCAGTCCAAAGATCAGGGCTTGATCCATCACCGTTATTTATCTCACTGCACCATCCCAGCTCAGAACCTGGCTATATGCAAATCAGTCTGTCCCTGGCCCAGTGCATCATGGGAACAGGGCAGACTAAACTAGCAAGCCAATTCTTCACCAGAAAGGAGACCAGCTACCGGGGACCGGTTTCTGGCATTTCAGCCGTCTTCGGCCCGGCTTGCTTGAATCCTGATGGTGCAGTGAGAAAGGGACTCATGTCTGAGTATACCCTGCCACACCTATAGTGGCCAAAAACGATTCAGAAAAGGGGGTGGTGATGAACAGAGTGTCTGAATTAAGCAGACCACTCTTACCCAGTCCAAAGATCAGGGCTTGATCCATCACCGTTATTTATCTCACTGCACCATCCCAGCTCAGAACCTGGCTATATGCAAATCAGTCTGTCCCTGGCCCAGTGCATCATGGGAACAGGGCAGACTAAACTACCAAGCCAATTCTTCACCAGAAAGGAGACAAGCTACCGGGGACCGGTTTCTGGCATTTCAGCCGTCTTCGGCCCGGCTTGCTTGAATCCTGATGGTGCAGTGAGAAAGGGACTCATGTCTGAGTATACCCTGCCACACCTATAGTGGCCAAAAACGATTCAGAAAAGGGGGTGGTGATGAACAGAGTGTCTGAATTAGGCAGACCACTCTTACCCAGTCCAAAGATCAGGGCTTGATCCATCACCGTTATTTATCTCACTGCACCATCCCAGCTCAGAACCTGGCTATATGCAAATCAGTCTGTCCCTGGCCCAGTGCATCATGGGAACAGGGCAGACTAAACTACCAAGCCAATTCTTCACCAGAAAGGAGACAAGCTACCGGGGACCGGTTTCTGGCATTTCAGCCGTCTTCGGCCCGGCTTGCTTGAATCCTGATGGTGCAGTGAGAAAGGGACTCATGTCTGAGTATACCCTGCCACACCTATAGTGGCCAAAAACGATTCAGAAAAGGGGGTGGTGATGAACAGAGTGTCTAAGTTAAGCAGACCACTCTTACCCAGTCCAAAGATCAGGGCTTGATCCATCACCGTTATTTATCTCACTGCACCATCCCAGCTCAGAACCTGGCTATATGCAAATCAGTCTGTCCCTGGCCCAGTGCATCATGGGAACAGGGCAGACTAAACTACCAAGCCAATTCTTCACCAGAAAGGAGACAAGCTACCGGGGACCGGTTTCTGGCATTTCAGCCATCTTCGGCCCGGCTTGCTTGAATCCTGATGGTGCAGCGAGAAAGGGACGCATGTCTGAGTATACCCTGCCACACCTATAGTGGCCAAAAACGATTCAGAAAAGGGGGTGGTGATGAACAGAGTGTCTGAATTAAGCAGACCACTCTTACCCAGTCCAAAGATCAGGGCTTGATCCATCACCGTTATTTATCTCACTGCACCATCCCAGCTCAGAACCTGGCTATATGCAAATCAGTCTGTCCCTGGCCCAGTGCATCATGGGAACAGGGCAGACTAAACTACCAAGCCAATTCTTCACCAGAAAGGAGACAAGCTACCGGGGACCGGTTTCTGGCATTTCAGCCGTCTTCGGCCCGGCTTGCTTGAATCCTGATGGTGCAGCGAGAAAGGGACGCATGTCTGAGTATACCCTGCCACACCTATAGTGGCCAAAAACGATTCAGAAAAGGGGGTGGTGATGAACAGAGTGTCTGAATTAAGCAGACCACTCTTACCCAGTCCAAAGATCAGGGCTTGATCCATCACCGTTATTTATCTCACTGCACCATCCCAGCTCAGAACCTGGCTATATGCAAATCAGTCTGTCCCTGGCCCAGTGCATCATGGGAACAGGGCAGACTAAACTACCAAGCCAATTCTTCACCAGAAAGGAGACAAGCTACCGGGGACCGGTTTCTGGCATTTCAGCCGTCTTCGGCCCGGCTTGCTTGAATCCTGATGGTGCAGTGAGAAAGGGACTCATGTCTGAGTATACCCTGCCACACCTATAGTGGCCAAAAACGATTCAGAAAAGGGGGTGGTGATGAACAGAGTGTCTGAATTAAGCAGACCACTCTTACCCAGTCCAAAGATCAGGGCTTGATCCATCACCGTTATTTATCTCACTGCACCATCCCAGCTCAGAACCTGGCTATATGCAAATCAGTCTGTCCCTGGCCCAGTGCATCATGGGAACAGGGCAGACTAAACTACCAAGCCAATTCTTCACCAGAAAGGAGACAAGCTACCGGGGACCGGTTTCTGGCATTTCAGCCGTCTTCGGCCCGGCTTGCTTGAATCCTGATGGTGCAGTGAGAAAGGGACTCATGTCTGAGTATACCCTGCCACACCTATAGTGGCCAAAAACGATTCAGAAAAGGGGGTGGTGATGAACAGAGTGTCTGAATTAAGCAGACCACTCTTACCCAGTCCAAAGATCAGGGCTTGATCCATCACCGTTATTTATCTCACTGCACCATCCCAGCTCAGAACCTGGCTATATGCAAATCAGTCTGTCCCTGGCCCAGTGCATCATGGGAACAGGGCAGTCTAAACTACCAAGCCAATTCTTCACCAGAAAGGAGACAAGCTACCGGGGACCGGTTTCTGGCATTTCAGCCGTCTTCGGCCCGGCTTGCTTGAATCCTGATGGTGCAGTGAGAAAGAGACTCATGTCTGAGTATACCCTGCCACACCTATAGTGGCCAAAAACGATTCAGAAAAGGGGGTGGTGATGAACAGAGTGTCTGAATTAAGCAGACCACTCTTACCCAGTCCAAAGATCAGGGCTTGATCCATCACCGTTATTTATCTCACTGCACCATCCCAGCTCAGAACCTGGCTATATGCAAATCAGTCTGTCCCTGGCCCAGTGCATCATGGGAACAGGGCAGACTAAACTACCAAGCCAATTCTTCACCAGAAAGGAGACAAGCTACCGGGGACCGGTTTCTGGCATTTCAGCCGTCTTCGGCCCGGCTTGCTTGAATCCTGATGGTGCAGTGAGAAAGGGACTCATGTCTGAGTATACCCTGCCACACCTATAGTGGCCAAAAACGATTCAGAAAAGGGGGTGATGATGAACAGAGTGTCTGAATTAAGCAGACCACTCTTACCCAGTCCAAAGATCAGGGCTTGATCCATCACCGTTATTTATCTCACTGCACCATCCCAGCTCAGAACCTGGCTATATGCAAATCAGTCTGTCCCTGGCCCAGTGCATCATGGGAACAGGGCAGACTAAACTACCAAGCCAATTCTTCACCAGAAAGGAGACAAGCTACCGGGGACCAGTTTCTGGCATTTCAGCCGTCTTCGGCCCGGCTTGCTTGAATCCTGATGGTGCAGTGAGAAAGGGACTCATGTCTGAGTATACCCTGCCACACCTATAGTGGCCAAAAACGATTCAGAAAAGGGGGTGGTGATGAACAGAGTGTCTGAATTAAGCAGACCACTCTTACCCAGTGCAAAGATCAGGGCTTGATCCATCACCGTTATTTATCTCACTGCACCATCCCAGCTCAGAACCTGGCTATATGCAAATCAGTCTGTCCCTGGCCCAGTGCATCATGGGAACAGGGCAGACTAAACTACCAAGCCAATTCTTCACCAGAAAGGAGACAAGCTACCGGGGACCGGTTTCTGGCATTTCAGCCGTCTTCGGCCCGGCTAGCTTGAATCCTGATGGTGCAGTGAGAAAGGGACTCATGTCTGAGTATACCCTGCCACACCTATAGTGGCCAAAAACGATTCAGAAAAGGGGGTGGTGATGAACAGAGTGTCTGAATTAAGCAGACCACTCTTACCCAGTCCAAAGATCAGGGCTTGATCCATCACCGTTATTTATCTCACTGCACCATCCCAGCTCAGAACCTGGCTATATGCAAATCAGTCTGTCCCTGGCCCAGTGCATCATGGGAACAGGGCAGACTAAACTACCAAGCCAATTCTTCACCAGAAAGGAGACAAGCTACCGGGGACCGGTTTCTGGCATTTCAGCCGTCTTCGGCCCGGCTAGCTTGAATCCTGATGGTGCAGTGAGAAAGGGACTCATGTCTGAGTATACCCTGCCACACCTATAGTGGCCAAAAACGATTCAGAAAAGGGGGTGGTGATGAACAGAGTGTCTGAATTAAGCAGACCACTCTTACCCAGTCCAAAGATCAGGGCTTGATCCATCACCGTTATTTATCTCACTGCACCATCCCAGCTCAGAACCTGGCTATATGCAAATCAGTCTGTCCCTGGCCCAGTGCATCATGGGAACAGGGCAGACTAAACTACCAAGCCAATTCTTCGCCAGAAAGGAGACAAGCTACCGGGGACCGGTTTCTGGCATTTCAGCCGTCTTCGGCCCGGCTTGCTTGAATCCTGATGGTGCAGTGAGAAAGAGACTCATGTCTGAGTATACCCTGCCACACCTATAGTGGCCAAAAACGATTCAGAAAAGGGGGTGGTGATGAACAGAGTGTCTGAATTAAGCAGACCACTCTTACCCAGTCCAAAGCTCAGGGCTTGATCCATCACCGTTATTTATCTCACTGCACCATCCCAGCTCAGAACCTGGCTATATGCAAATCAGTCTGTCCCTGGCCCAGTGTATCATGGGAACAGGGCAGACTATACTACCAAGCCAATTCTTCGCCAGAAAAGAGACAAGCTACCGGGGACCGTTTTCTGGCATTTCAGCCGTCTTCGGCCCGGCTTGCTTGAATCCTGATGGTGCAGTGAGAAAGGGACTCATGTCTGAGTATACCCTGCCACACCTATAGTGGCCAAAAACGATTCAGAAAAGGGGGTGGTGATGAACAGAGTGTCTGAATTAAGCAGACCACTCTTACCCAGTCCAAAGATCAGGGCTTGATCCATCACCGTTATTTATCTCACTGCACCATCCCAGCTCAGAACCTGGCTATATGCAAATCAGTCTGTCCCTGGCCCAGTGCATCATGGGAACAGGGCAGACTAAACTTCCAAGCCAATTCTTCACCAGAAAGGAGACAAGCTACCGGGGACCGGTTTCTGGCATTTCAGCCGTCTTCGGCCCGGCTTGCTTGAATCCTGATGGTGCAGTGAGAAAGGGACTCATGTCTTAGTATACCCTGCCACACCTATAGTGGCCAAAAACGATTCAGAAAAGGGGGTGGTGAAGAACAGAGTGTCTGAGTTAAGCAGACCACTCTTACCCAGTCCAAAGATCAGGGCTTGATCCATCACCGTTATTTATCTCACTGCACCATCCCAGCTCAGAACCTGGCTATATGCAAATCAGTCTGTCCCTGGCCCAGTGCATCATGGGAACAGGGCAGACTAAACTACCAAGCCAATTCTTCACCAGAAAGGAGACAAGCTACCGGGGACCGGTTTCTGGCATTTCAGCCGTCTTCGGCCCGGCTTGCTTGAATCCTGATGGTGCAGTGAGAAAGGGACTCATGTCTGAGTATACCCTGCCACACCTATAGTGGCCAAAAACGATTCAGAAAAAGGGGTGGTGATGAACAGAGTGTCTAAGTTAAGCAGACCACTCTTACCCAGTCCAAAGATCAGGGCTTGATCCATCACCGTTATTTATCTCACTGCACCATCCCAGCTCAGAACCTGGCTATATGCAAATCAGTCTGTCCCTGGCCCAGTGCATCATGGGAACAGGGCAGACTAAACTACCAAGCCAATTCTTCACCAGAAAGGAGACAAGCTACCGGGGACCGGTTTCTGGCATTTCAGCCGTCTTCGGCCCGGCTTGCTTGAATCCTGATGGTGCAGCGAGAAAGGGACGCATGTCTGAGTATACCCTGCCACACCTATAGTGGCCAAAAACGATTCAGAAAAGGGGGTGGTGATGAACAGAGTGTCTGAATTAAGCAGACCACTCTTACCCAGTCCAAAGATCAGGGCTTGATCCATCACCGTTATTTATCTCACTGCACCATCCCAGCTCAGAACCTGGCTATATGCAAATCAGTCTGTCCCTGGCCCAGTGCATCATGGGAACAGGGCAGACTAAACTACCAAGCCAATTCTTCACCAGAAAGGAGACAAGCTACCGGGGACCGGTTTCTGGCATTTCAGCCGTCTTCGGCCCGGCTTGCTTGAATCCTGATGGTGCAGTGAGAAAGGGACTCATGTCTGAGTATACCCTGCCACACCTATAGTGGCCAAAAACGATTCAGAAAAGGGGGTGGTGATGAACAGAGTGTCTGAATTAAGCAGACCACTCTTACCCAGTCCAAAGATCAGGGCTTGATCCGTCACCGTTATTTATCTCACTGCACCATCCCAGCTCAGAACCTGGCTATATGCAAATCAGTCTGTCCCTGGCCCAGTGCATCATGGGAACAGGGCAGACTAAACTACCAAGCCAATTCTTCACCAGAAAGGAGACAAGCTACCGGGGACCGGTTTCTGGCATTTCAGCCGTCTTCGGCCCGGCTTGCTTGAATCCTGATGGTGCAGTGAGAAACGGACTCATGTCTGAGTATACCCTGCCACACCTATAGTGGCCAAAAACGATTCAGAAAAGGGGGTGGTGATGAACAGAGTGTCTGAATTAAGCAGACCACTCTTACCCAGTCCAAAGATCAGGGCTTGATCCATCACCGTTATTTATCTCACTGCACCATCCCAGCTCAGAACCTGGCTATATGCAAATCAGTCTGTCCCTGGCCCAGTGCATCATGGGAACAGGGCAGACTAAACTACCAAGCCAATTCTTCACCAGAAAGGAGACAAGCTACCGGGGACCGGTTTCTGGCATTTCAGCCGTCTTCGGCCCGGCTTGCTTGAATCCTGATGGTGCAGTGAGAAAGAGACTCATGTCTGAGTATACCCTGCCACACCTATAGTGGCCAAAAACGATTCAGAAAAGGGGGTGGTGATGAACAGAGTGTCTGAATTAAGCAGACCACTCTTACCCAGTCCAAAGATCAGGGCTTGATCCATCACCGTTATTTATCTCACTGCACCATCCCAGCTCAGATCCTGGCTATATGCAAATCAGTCTGTCCCTGGCCCAGTGCATCATGGGAACAGGGCAGACTAAACTACCAAGCCAATTCTTCACCAGAAAGGAGACAAGCTACCGGGGACCGGTTTCTGGCATTTCAGCCGTCTTCGGCCCGGCTTGCTTGAATCCTGATGGTGCAGTGAGAAAGGGACTCATGTCTGAGTATACCCTGCCACACCTATAGTGGCCAAAAACGATTCAGAAAAGGGGGTGATGATGAACAGAGTGTCTGAATTAAGCAGACCACTCTTACCCAGTCCAAAGATCAGGGCTTGATCCATCACCGTTATTTATCTCACTGCACCATCCCAGCTCAGATCCTGGCTATATGCAAATCAGTCTGTCCCTGGCCCAGTGCATCATGGGAACAGGGCAGACTAAACTACCAAGCCAATTCTTCACCAGAAAGGAGACAAGCTACCGGGGACCGGTTTCTGGCATTTCAGCCGTCTTCGGCCCGGCTTACTTGAATCCTGATGGTGCAGTGAGAAAGGGACTCATGTCTGAGTATACCCTGCCACACCTATAGTGGCCAAAAACGATTCAGAAAAAGGGGTGGTGATGAACAGAGTGTCTAAGTTAAGCAGACCACTCTTACCCAGTCCAAAGATCAGGGCTTGATCCATCACCGTTATTTATCTCACTGCACCATCCCAGCTCAGAACCTGGCTATATGCAAATCAGTCTGTCCCTGGCCCAGTGCATCATGGGAACAGGGCAGACTAAACTACCAAGCCAATTCTTCACCAGAAAGGAGACAAGCTACCGGGGACCGGTTTCTGGCATTTCAGCCATCTTCGGCCCGGCTTGCTTGAATCCTGATGGTGCAGCGAGAAAGGGACGCATGTCTGAGTATACCCTGCCACACCTATAGTGGCCAAAAACGATTCAGAAAAGGGGGTGGTGATGAACAGAGTGTCTGAATTAAGCAGACCACTCTTACCCAGTCCAAAGATCAGGGCTTGATCCATCACCGTTATTTATCTCACTGCACCATCCCAGCTCAGAACCTGGCTATATGCAAATCAGTCTGTCCCTGGCCCAGTGCATCATGGGAACAGGGCAGACTAAACTACCAAGCCAATTCTTCACCAGAAAGGAGACAAGCTACCGGGGACCGGTTTCTGGCATTTCAGCCGTCTTCGGCCCGGCTTGCTTGAATCCTGATGGTGCAGTGAGAAAGGGACTCATGTCTGAGTATACCCTGCCACACCTATAGTGGCCAAAAACGATTCAGAAAAGGGGGTGGTGATGAACAGAGTGTCTGAATTAAGCAGACCACTCTTACCCAGTCCAAAGATCAGGGCTTGATCCATCACCGTTATTTATCTCACTGCACCATCCCAGCTCAGAACCTGGCTATATGCAAATCAGTCTGTCCCTGGCCCAGTGCATCATGGGAACAGGGCAGACTAAACTACCAAGCCAATTCTTCACCAGAAAGGAGACAAGCTACCGGGGACCGGTTTCTGGCATTTCAGCCGTCTTCGGCCCGGCTTGCTTGAATCCTGATGGTGCAGTGAGAAAGGGACTCATGTCTGAGTATACCCTGCCACACCTATAGTGGCCAAAAACGATTCAGAAAAGGGGGTGGTGATGAACAGAGTGTCTGAATTAAGCAGACCACTCTTACCCAGTCCAAAGATCAGGGCTTGATCCATCACCGTTATTTATCTCACTGCACCATCCCAGCTCAGAACCTGGCTATATGCAAATCAGTCTGTCCCTGGCCCAGTGCATCATGGGAACAGGGCAGACTAAACTACCAAGCCAATTCTTCACCAGAAAGGAGACAAGCTACCGGGGACCGGTTTCTGGCATTTCAGCCGTCTTCGGCCCGGCTTGCTTGAATCCTGATGGTGCAGTGAGAAAGGGACTCATGTCTGAGTATACCCTGCCACACCTATAGTGGCCAAAAACGATTCAGAAAAGGGGGTGGTGATGAACAGAGTGTCTGAATTAAGCAGACCACTCTTACCCAGTCCAAAGATCAGGGCTTGATCCATCACCGTTATTTATCTCACTGCACCATCCCAGCTCAGAACCTGGCTATATGCAAATCAGTCTGTCCCTGGCCCAGTGCATCATGGGAACAGGGCAGACTAAACTACCAAGCCAATTCTTCACCAGAAAGGAGACAAGCTACCGGGGACCGGTTTCTGGCATTTCAGCCGTCTTCGGCCCGGCTTGCTTGAATCCTGATGGTGCAGTGAGAAAGGGACTCATGTCTGAGTATACCCTGCCACACCTATAGTGGCCAAAAACGATTCAGAAAAGGGGGTGATGATGAACAGAGTGTCTGAATTAAGCAGACCACTCTTACCCAGTCCAAAGATCAGGGCTTGATCCATCACCGTTATTTATCTCACTGCACCATCCCAGCTCAGAACCTGGCTATATGCAAATCAGTCTGTCCCTGGCCCAGTGCATCATGGGAACAGGGCAGACTAAACTACCAAGCCAATTCTTCACCAGAAAGGAGACAAGCTACCGGGGACCGGTTTCTGGCATTTCAGCCGTCTTCGGCCCGGCTTGCTTGAATCCTGATGGTGCAGTGAGAAAGGGACTCATGTCTGAGTATACCCTGCCACACCTATAGTGGCCAAAAACGATTCAGAAAAGGGGGTGATGATGAACAGAGTGTCTGAATTAAGCAGACCACTCTTACCCAGTCCAAAGATCAGGGCTTGATCCATCACCGTTATTTATCTCACTGCATCATCCCAGCTCAGAACATGGCTATATGCAAATCAGTCTGTCCCTGGCCCAGTGCATCATGGGAACAGGGCAGACTAAACTACCAAGCCAATTCTTCACCAGAAAGGAGACAAGCTACCGGGGACCGGTTTCTGGCATTTCAGCCGTCTTCGGCCCGGCTTGCTTGAATCCTGATGGTGCAGTGAGAAAGGGACTCATGTCTGAGTATACCCTGCCACACCTATAGTGGCCAAAAACGATTCAGAAAAGGGGGTGGTGATGAACAGAGTGTCTGAATTAAGCAGACCACTCTTACCCAGTGCAAAGATCAGGGCTTGATCCATCACCGTTATTTATCTCACTGCACCATCCCAGCTCAGAACCTGGCTATATGCAAATCAGTCTGTCCCTGGCCCAGTGCATCATGGGAACAGGGCAGACTAAACTACCAAGCCAATTCTTCACCAGAAAGGAGACAAGCTACCGGGGACCGGTTTCTGGCATTTCAGCCGTCTTCGGCCCGGCTTGCTTGAATCCTGATGGTGCAGTGAGAAAGGGACTCATGTCTGAGTATACCCTGCCACACCTATAGTGGCCAAAAACGATTCAGAAAAGGGGGTGGTGATGAACAGAGTGTCTGAATTAAGCAGACCACTCTTACCCAGTCCAAAGATCAGGGCTTGATCCATCACCGTTATTTATCTCACTGCACCATCCCAGCTCAGAACCTGGCTATATGCAAATCAGTCTGTCCCTGGCCCAGTGCATCATGGGAACAGGGCAGACTAAACTACCAAGCCAATTCTTCGCCAGAAAGGAGACAAGCTACCGGGGACCGGTTTCTGGCATTTCAGCCGTCTTCGGCCCGGCTTGCTTGAATCCTGATGGTGCAGTGAGAAAGAGACTCATGTCTGAGTATACCCTGCCACACCTATAGTGGCCAAAAACGATTCAGAAAAGGGGGTGGTGATGAACAGAGTGTCTGAATTAAGCAGACCACTCTTACCCAGTCCAAAGCTCAGGGCTTGATCCATCACCGTTATTTATCTCACTGCACCATCCCAGCTCAGAACCTGGCTATATGCAAATCAGTCTGTCCCTGGCCCAGTGCATCATGGGAACAGGGCAGACTATACTACCAAGCCAATTCTTCGCCAGAAAAGAGACAAGCTACCGGGGACCGTTTTCTGGCATTTCAGCCGTCTTCGGCCCGGCTTGCTTGAATCCTGATGGTGCAGTGAGAAAGGGACTCATGTCTGAGTATACCCTGCCACACCTATAGTGGCCAAAAACGATTCAGAAAAGGGGGTGGTGATGAACAGAGTGTCTGAATTAAGCAGACCACACTTACCCAGTCCAAAGATCAGGGCTTGATCCATCACCGTTATTTATCTCACTGCACCATCCCAGCTCAGAACCTGGCTATATGCAAATCAGTCTGTCCCTGGCCCAGTGCATCATGGGAACAGGGCAGACTAAACTACCAAGCCAATTCTTCACCAGAAAGGAGACAAGCTACCGGGGACCGGTTTCTGGCATTTCAGCCGTCTTCGGCCCGGCTTGCTTGAATCCTGATGGTGCAGTGAGAAAGGGACTCATGTCTGAGTATACCCTGCCACACCTATAGTGGCCAAAAACGATTCAGAAAAGGGGGTGGGGATGAACAGGGTGTCTGAATTAAGCAGACCACTCTTACCCAGTCCAAAGATCAGGGCTTGATCCATCACCGTTATTTATCTCACTGCACCATCCCAGCTCAGAACCTGGCTATATGCAAATCAGTCTGTCCCTGGCCCAGTGCATCATGGGAACAGGGCAGACTAAACTACCAAGCCAATTCTTCACCAGAAAGGAGACAAGCTACCGGGGACCGGTTTCTGGCATTTCAGCCGTCTTCGGCCCGGCTTGCTTGAATCCTGATGGTGCAGTGAGAAAGGGACTCATGTCTGAGTATACCCTGCCACACCTATAGTGGCCAAAAACTATTCAGAAAAGGGGGTGGTGATGAACAGAGTGTCTGAATTAAGCAGACCACTCTTACCCAGTCCAAAGATCAGGGCTTGATCCATCACCGTTATTTATCTCACTGCACCATCCCAGCTCAGAACCTGGCTATATGCAAATCAGTCTGTCCCTGGCCCAGTGCATCATGGGAACAGGGCAGACTAAACTACCAAGCCAATTCTTCACCAGAAAGGAGACAAGCTACCGGGGACCGGTTTCTGGCATTTCAGCCGTCTTCGGCCCGGCTTTTCAATCCTGATGGTGCAGTGAGAAAGGGACTCATGTCTGAGTATACCCTGCCACACCTATAGTGGCCAAAAACGATTCAGAAAAGGGGGTGGTGATGAACAGAGTGTCTGAATTAAGCAGACCACTCTTACCCAGTCCAAAGATCAGGGCTTGATCCATCACCGTTATTTATCTCACTGCACCATCCCAGCTCAGAACCTGGCTATATGCAAATCAGTCTGTCCCTGGCCCAGTGCATCATGGGAACAGGGCAGACTAAACTACCAAGCCAATTCTTCACCAGAAAGGAGACAAGCTACCGGGGACCGGTTTCTGGCATTTCAGCCGTCTTCGGCCCGGCTTGCTTGAATCCTGATGGTGCAGTGAGAAAGAGACTCATGTCTGAGTATACCCTGCCACACCTATAGTGGCCAAAAACGATTCAGAAAAGGGGGTGGTGATGAACAGAGTGTCTGAATTAAGCAGACCACTCTTACCCAGTCCAAAGCTCAGGGCTTGATCCATCACCGTTATTTATCTCACTGCACCATCCCAGCTCAGAACCTGGCTATATGCAAATCAGTCTGTCCCTGGCCCAGTGCATCATGGGAACAGGGCAGACTATACTACCAAGCCAATTCTTCGCCAGAAAAGAGACAAGCTACCGGGGACCGTTTTCTGGCATTTCAGCCGTCTTCGGCCCGGCTTGCTTGAATCCTGATGGTGCAGTGAGAAAGGGACTCATGTCTGAGTATACCCTGCCACACCTATAGTGGCCAAAAACGATTCAGAAAAGGGGGTGGTGATGAACAGAGTGTCTGAATTAAGCAGACCACACTTACCCAGTCCAAAGATCAGGGCTTGATCCATCACCGTTATTTATCTCACTGCACCATCCCAGCTCAGAACCTGGCTATATGCAAATCAGTCTGTCCCTGGCCCAGTGCATCATGGGAACAGGGCAGACTAAACTACCAAGCCAATTCTTCACCAGAAAGGAGACAAGCTACCGGGGACCGGTTTCTGGCATTTCAGCCGTCTTCGGCCCGGCTTGCTTGAATCCTGATGGTGCAGTGAGAAAGGGACTCATGTCTGAGTATACCCTGCCACACCTATAGTGGCCAAAAACGATTCAGAAAAGGGGGTGGGGATGAACAGGGTGTCTGAATTAAGCAGACCACTCTTACCCAGTCCAAAGATCAGGGCTTGATCCATCACCGTTATTTATCTCACTGCACCATCCCAGCTCAGAACCTGGCTATATGCAAATCAGTCTGTCCCTGGCCCAGTGCATCATGGGAACAGGGCAGACTAAACTACCAAGCCAATTCTTCACCAGAAAGGAGACAAGCTACCGGGGACCGGTTTCTGGCATTTCAGCCGTCTTCGGCCCGGCTTGCTTGAATCCTGATGGTGCAGTGAGAAAGGGACTCATGTCTGAGTATACCCTGCCACACCTATAGTGGCCAAAAACTATTCAGAAAAGGGGGTGGTGATGAACAGAGTGTCTG
Organism: Lissotriton vulgaris; assembly: GCF_964263255.1. Lineage (NCBI taxonomy): Eukaryota > Metazoa > Chordata > Amphibia > Caudata > Salamandridae > Lissotriton > Lissotriton vulgaris. The sequence goes on from NW_028252459.1 coordinate 301,841, forward strand.
AATTAAGCAGACCACTCTTACCCAGTCCAAAGATCAGGGCTTGATCCATCACCGTTATTTATCTCACTGCACCATCCCAGCTCAGAACCTGGCTATATGCAAATCAGTCTGTCCCTGGCCCAGTGCATCATGGGAACAGGGCAGACTAAACTACCAAGCCAATTCTTCACCAGAAAGGAGACAAGCTACCGGGGACCGGTTTCTGGCATTTCAGCCGTCTTCGGCCCGGCTTTTCAATCCTGATGGTGCAGTGAGAAAGGGACTCATGTCTGAGTATACCCTGCCACACTAATAGTGGCCAAAAACGATTCAGAAAAGGGGGTGGTGATGAACAGAGTGTCTGAATTAAGCAGACCACTCTTACCCAGTCCAAAGATCAGGGCTTGATCCATCACCGTTATTTATCTCACTGCACCATCCCAGCTCAGAACCTGGCTATATGCAAATCAGTCTGTCCCTGGCCCAGTGCATCATGGGAACAGGGCAGACTAAACTACCAAGCCAATTCTTCACCAGAAAGGAGACAAGCTACCGGGGACCGGTTTCTGGCATTTCAGCCGTCTTCGGCCCGGCTTACTTGAATCCTGATGGTGCAGTGAGAAAGAGACTCATGTCTGAGTATACCCTGCCACACCTATAGTGGCCAAAAACGATTCAGAAAAGGGGGTGGTGATGAACAGAGTGTCTGAATTAAGCAGACCACTCTTACCCAGTCCAAAGATCAGGGCTTGATCCATCACCGTTATTTATCTCACTGCACCATCCCAGCTCAGAACCTGGCTATATGCAAATCAGTCTGTCCCTGGCCCAGTGCATCATGGGAACAGGGCAGACTAAACTTCCAAGCCAATTCTTCACCAGAAAGGAGACAAGCTACCGGGGACCGGTTTCTGGCATTTCAGCCATCTTCGGCCCGGCTTGCTTGAATCCTGATGGTGCAGTGAGAAAGGGACTCATGTCTGAGTATACCCTGCCACACCTATAGTGGCCAAAAACGATTCAGAAAAGGGGGTGGTGAAGAACGGAGTGTCTGAATTAAGCAGACCACTCTTACCCAGTCCAAAGATCAGGGCTTGATCCATCACCGTTATTTATCTCACTGCACCATCCCAGCTCAGAACCTGGCTATATGCAAATCAGTCTGTCCCTGGCCCAGTGCATCATGGGAACAGGGCAGACTAAACTACCAAGCCAATTCTTCACCAGAAAGGAGACAAGCTACCGGGGACCGGTTTCTGGCATTTCAGCCATCTTCGGCCCGGCTTGCTTGAATCCTGATGGTGCAGCGAGAAAGGGACGCATGTCTGAGTATACCCTGCCACACCTATAGTGGCCAAAAACGATTCAGAAAAGGGGGTGGTGATGAACAGAGTGTCTGAATTAAGCAGACCACTCTTACCCAGTCCAAAGATCAGGGCTTGATCCATCACCGTTATTTATCTCACTGCACCATCCCAGCTCAGAACCTGGCTATATGCAAATCAGTCTGTCCCTGGCCCAGTGCATCATGGGAACAGGGCAGACTAAACTACCAAGCCAATTCTTCACCAGAAAGGAGACAAGCTACCGGGGACCGGTTTCTGGCATTTCAGCCGTCTTCGGCCCGGCTTGCTTGAATCCTGATGGTGCAGTGAGAAAGGGACTCATGTCTGAGTATACCCTGCCACACCTATAGTGGCCAAAAACGATTCAGAAAAGGGGGTGGTGATGAACAGAGTGTCTGAATTAAGCAGACCACTCTTACCCAGTCCAAAGATCAGGGCTTGATCCATCACCGTTATTTATCTCACTGCACCATCCCAGCTCAGAACCTGGCTATATGCAAATCAGTCTGTCCCTGGCCCAGTGCATCATGGGAACAGGGCAGACTAAACTACCAAGCCAATTCTTCACCAGAAAGGAGACAAGCTACCGGGGACCGGTTTCTGGCATTTCAGCCGTCTTCGGCCCGGCTTGCTTGAATCCTGATGGTGCAGTGAGAAAGGGACTCATGTCTGAGTATACCCTGCCACACCTATAGTGGCCAAAAACGATTCAGAAAAGGGGGTGGTGATGAACAGAGTGTCTGAATTAAGCAGACCACTCTTACCCAGTCCAAAGATCAGGGCTTGATCCATCACCGTTATTTATCTCACTGCACCATCCCAGCTCAGAACCTGGCTATATGCAAATCAGTCTGTCCCTGGCCCAGTGCATCATGGGAACAGGGCAGACTAAACTACCAAGCCAATTCTTCACCAGAAAGGAGACAAGCTACCGGGGACCGGTTTCTGGCATTTCAGCCGTCTTCGGCCCGGCTTGCTTGAATCCTGATGGTGCAGTGAGAAAGGGACTCATGTCTGAGTATACCCTGCCACACCTATAGTGGCCAAAAACGATTCAGAAAAGGGGGTGGTGATGAACAGAGTGTCTGAATTAAGCAGACCACTCTTACCCAGTCCAAAGATCAGGGCTTGATCCATCACCGTTATTTATCTCACTGCACCATCCCAGCTCAGAACCTGGCTATATGCAAATCAGTCTGTCCCTGGCCCAGTGCATCATGGGAACAGGGCAGACTAAACTACCAAGCCAATTCTTCACCAGAAAGGAGACAAGCTACCGGGGACCGGTTTCTGGCATTTCAGCCGTCTTCGGCCCGGCTTGCTTGAATCCTGATGGTGCAGTGAGAAAGGGACTCATGTCTGAGTATACCCTGCCACACCTATAGTGGCCAAAAACGATTCAGAAAAGGGGGTGATGATGAACAGAGTGTCTGAATTAAGCAGACCACTCTTACCCAGTCCAAAGATCAGGGCTTGATCCATCACCGTTATTTATCTCACTGCACCATCCCAGCTCAGAACCTGGCTATATGCAAATCAGTCTGTCCCTGGCCCAGTGCATCATGGGAACAGGGCAGACTAAACTACCAAGCCAATTCTTCACCAGAAAGGAGACAAGCTACCGGGGACCGGTTTCTGGCATTTCAGCCGTCTTCGGCCCGGCTTGCTTGAATCCTGATGGTGCAGTGAGAAAGGGACTCATGTCTGAGTATACCCTGCCACACCTATAGTGGCCAAAAACGATTCAGAAAAGGGGGTGATGATGAACAGAGTGTCTGAATTAAGCAGACCACTCTTACCCAGTCCAAAGATCAGGGCTTGATCCATCACCGTTATTTATCTCACTGCATCATCCCAGCTCAGAACATGGCTATATGCAAATCAGTCTGTCCCTGGCCCAGTGCATCATGGGAACAGGGCAGACTAAACTACCAAGCCAATTCTTCACCAGAAAGGAGACAAGCTACCGGGGACCGGTTTCTGGCATTTCAGCCGTCTTCGGCCCGGCTTGCTTGAATCCTGATGGTGCAGTGAGAAAGGGACTCATGTCTGAGTATACCCTGCCACACCTATAGTGGCCAAAAACGATTCAGAAAAGGGGGTGGTGATGAACAGAGTGTCTGAATTAAGCAGACCACTCTTACCCAGTGCAAAGATCAGGGCTTGATCCATCACCGTTATTTATCTCACTGCACCATCCCAGCTCAGAACCTGGCTATATGCAAATCAGTCTGTCCCTGGCCCAGTGCATCATGGGAACAGGGCAGACTAAACTACCAAGCCAATTCTTCACCAGAAAGGAGACAAGCTACCGGGGACCGGTTTCTGGCATTTCAGCCGTCTTCGGCCCGGCTTGCTTGAATCCTGATGGTGCAGTGAGAAAGGGACTCATGTCTGAGTATACCCTGCCACACCTATAGTGGCCAAAAACGATTCAGAAAAGGGGGTGGTGATGAACAGAGTGTCTGAATTAAGCAGACCACTCTTACCCAGTCCAAAGATCAGGGCTTGATCCATCACCGTTATTTATCTCACTGCACCATCCCAGCTCAGAACCTGGCTATATGCAAATCAGTCTGTCCCTGGCCCAGTGCATCATGGGAACAGGGCAGACTAAACTACCAAGCCAATTCTTCGCCAGAAAGGAGACAAGCTACCGGGGACCGGTTTCTGGCATTTCAGCCGTCTTCGGCCCGGCTTGCTTGAATCCTGATGGTGCAGTGAGAAAGAGACTCATGTCTGAGTATACCCTGCCACACCTATAGTGGCCAAAAACGATTCAGAAAAGGGGGTGGTGATGAACAGAGTGTCTGAATTAAGCAGACCACTCTTACCCAGTCCAAAGCTCAGGGCTTGATCCATCACCGTTATTTATCTCACTGCACCATCCCAGCTCAGAACCTGGCTATATGCAAATCAGTCTGTCCCTGGCCCAGTGCATCATGGGAACAGGGCAGACTATACTACCAAGCCAATTCTTCGCCAGAAAAGAGACAAGCTACCGGGGACCGTTTTCTGGCATTTCAGCCGTCTTCGGCCCGGCTTGCTTGAATCCTGATGGTGCAGTGAGAAAGGGACTCATGTCTGAGTATACCCTGCCACACCTATAGTGGCCAAAAACGATTCAGAAAAGGGGGTGGTGATGAACAGAGTGTCTGAATTAAGCAGACCACACTTACCCAGTCCAAAGATCAGGGCTTGATCCATCACCGTTATTTATCTCACTGCACCATCCCAGCTCAGAACCTGGCTATATGCAAATCAGTCTGTCCCTGGCCCAGTGCATCATGGGAACAGGGCAGACTAAACTACCAAGCCAATTCTTCACCAGAAAGGAGACAAGCTACCGGGGACCGGTTTCTGGCATTTCAGCCGTCTTCGGCCCGGCTTGCTTGAATCCTGATGGTGCAGTGAGAAAGGGACTCATGTCTGAGTATACCCTGCCACACCTATAGTGGCCAAAAACGATTCAGAAAAGGGGGTGGGGATGAACAGGGTGTCTGAATTAAGCAGACCACTCTTACCCAGTCCAAAGATCAGGGCTTGATCCATCACCGTTATTTATCTCACTGCACCATCCCAGCTCAGAACCTGGCTATATGCAAATCAGTCTGTCCCTGGCCCAGTGCATCATGGGAACAGGGCAGACTAAACTACCAAGCCAATTCTTCACCAGAAAGGAGACAAGCTACCGGGGACCGGTTTCTGGCATTTCAGCCGTCTTCGGCCCGGCTTGCTTGAATCCTGATGGTGCAGTGAGAAAGGGACTCATGTCTGAGTATACCCTGCCACACCTATAGTGGCCAAAAACTATTCAGAAAAGGGGGTGGTGATGAACAGAGTGTCTGAATTAAGCAGACCACTCTTACCCAGTCCAAAGATCAGGGCTTGATCCATCACCGTTATTTATCTCACTGCACCATCCCAGCTCAGAACCTGGCTATATGCAAATCAGTCTGTCCCTGGCCCAGTGCATCATGGGAACAGGGCAGACTAAACTACCAAGCCAATTCTTCACCAGAAAGGAGACAAGCTACCGGGGACCGGTTTCTGGCATTTCAGCCGTCTTCGGCCCGGCTTTTCAATCCTGATGGTGCAGTGAGAAAGGGACTCATGTCTGAGTATACCCTGCCACACCTATAGTGGCCAAAAACGATTCAGAAAAGGGGGTGGTGATGAACAGAGTGTCTGAATTAAGCAGACCACTCTTACCCAGTCCAAAGATCAGGGCTTGATCCATCACCGTTATTTATCTCACTGCACCATCCCAGCTCAGAACCTGGCTATATGCAAATCAGTCTGTCCCTGGCCCAGTGCATCATGGGAACAGGGCAGACTAAACTACCAAGCCAATTCTTCACCAGAAAGGAGACAAGCTACCGGGGACCGGTTTCTGGCATTTCAGCCGTCTTCGGCCCGGCTTGCTTGAATCCTGATGGTGCAGTGAGAAAGAGACTCATGTCTGAGTATACCCTGCCACACCTATAGTGGCCAAAAACGATTCAGAAAAGGGGGTGGTGATGAACAGAGTGTCTGAATTAAGCAGACCACTCTTACCCAGTCCAAAGCTCAGGGCTTGATCCATCACCGTTATTTATCTCACTGCACCATCCCAGCTCAGAACCTGGCTATATGCAAATCAGTCTGTCCCTGGCCCAGTGCATCATGGGAACAGGGCAGACTATACTACCAAGCCAATTCTTCGCCAGAAAAGAGACAAGCTACCGGGGACCGTTTTCTGGCATTTCAGCCGTCTTCGGCCCGGCTTGCTTGAATCCTGATGGTGCAGTGAGAAAGGGACTCATGTCTGAGTATACCCTGCCACACCTATAGTGGCCAAAAACGATTCAGAAAAGGGGGTGGTGATGAACAGAGTGTCTGAATTAAGCAGACCACACTTACCCAGTCCAAAGATCAGGGCTTGATCCATCACCGTTATTTATCTCACTGCACCATCCCAGCTCAGAACCTGGCTATATGCAAATCAGTCTGTCCCTGGCCCAGTGCATCATGGGAACAGGGCAGACTAAACTACCAAGCCAATTCTTCACCAGAAAGGAGACAAGCTACCGGGGACCGGTTTCTGGCATTTCAGCCGTCTTCGGCCCGGCTTGCTTGAATCCTGATGGTGCAGTGAGAAAGGGACTCATGTCTGAGTATACCCTGCCACACCTATAGTGGCCAAAAACGATTCAGAAAAGGGGGTGGGGATGAACAGGGTGTCTGAATTAAGCAGACCACTCTTACCCAGTCCAAAGATCAGGGCTTGATCCATCACCGTTATTTATCTCACTGCACCATCCCAGCTCAGAACCTGGCTATATGCAAATCAGTCTGTCCCTGGCCCAGTGCATCATGGGAACAGGGCAGACTAAACTACCAAGCCAATTCTTCACCAGAAAGGAGACAAGCTACCGGGGACCGGTTTCTGGCATTTCAGCCGTCTTCGGCCCGGCTTGCTTGAATCCTGATGGTGCAGTGAGAAAGGGACTCATGTCTGAGTATACCCTGCCACACCTATAGTGGCCAAAAACTATTCAGAAAAGGGGGTGGTGATGAACAGAGTGTCTGAATTAAGCAGACCACTCTTACCCAGTCCAAAGATCAGGGCTTGATCCATCACCGTTATTTATCTCACTGCACCATCCCAGCTCAGAACCTGGCTATATGCAAATCAGTCTGTCCCTGGCCCAGTGCATCATGGGAACAGGGCAGACTAAACTACCAAGCCAATTCTTCACCAGAAAGGAGACAAGCTACCGGGGACCGGTTTCTGGCATTTCAGCCGTCTTCGGCCCGGCTTTTCAATCCTGATGGTGCAGTGAGAAAGGGACTCATGTCTGAGTATACCCTGCCACACTAATAGTGGCCAAAAACGATTCAGAAAAGGGGGTGGTGATGAACAGAGTGTCTGAATTAAGCAGACCACTCTTACCCAGTCCAAAGATCAGGGCTTGATCCATCACCGTTATTTATCTCACTGCACCATCCCAGCTCAGAACCTGGCTATATGCAAATCAGTCTGTCCCTGGCCCAGTGCATCATGGGAACAGGGCAGACTAAACTACCAAGCCAATTCTTCACCAGAAAGGAGACAAGCTACCGGGGACCGGTTTCTGGCATTTCAGCCGTCTTCGGCCCGGCTTACTTGAATCCTGATGGTGCAGTGAGAAAGAGACTCATGTCTGAGTATACCCTGCCACACCTATAGTGGCCAAAAACGATTCAGAAAAGGGGGTGGTGATGAACAGAGTGTCTGAATTAAGCAGACCACTCTTACCCAGTCCAAAGCTCAGGGCTTGATCCATCACCGTTATTTATCTCACTGCACCATCCCAGCTCAGAACCTGGCTATATGCAAATCAGTCTGTCCCTGGCCCAGTGCATCATGGGAACAGGGCAGACTATACTACCAAGCCAATTCTTCGCCAGAAAAGAGACAAGCTACCGGGGACCGTTTTCTGGCATTTCAGCCGTCTTCGGCCCGGCTTGCTTGAATCCTGATGGTGCAGTGAGAAAGGGACTCATGTCTGAGTATACCCTGCCACACCTATAGTGGCCAAAAACGATTCAGAAAAGGGGGTGGTGATGAACAGAGTGTCTGAATTAAGCAGACCACACTTACCCAGTCCAAAGATCAGGGCTTGATCCATCACCGTTATTTATCTCACTGCACCATCCCAGCTCAGAACCTGGCTATATGCAAATCAGTCTGTCCCTGGCCCAGTGCATCATGGGAACAGGGCAGACTAAACTACCAAGCCAATTCTTCACCAGAAAGGAGACAAGCTACCGGGGACCGGTTTCTGGCATTTCAGCCGTCTTCGGCCCGGCTTGCTTGAATCCTGATGGTGCAGTGAGAAAGGGACTCATGTCTGAGTATACCCTGCCACACCTATAGTGGCCAAAAACGATTCAGAAAAGGGGGTGGGGATGAACAGGGTGTCTGAATTAAGCAGACCACTCTTACCCAGTCCAAAGATCAGGGCTTGATCCATCACCGTTATTTATCTCACTGCACCATCCCAGCTCAGAACCTGGCTATATGCAAATCAGTCTGTCCCTGGCCCAGTGCATCATGGGAACAGGGCAGACTAAACTACCAAGCCAATTCTTCACCAGAAAGGAGACAAGCTACCGGGGACCGGTTTCTGGCATTTCAGCCGTCTTCGGCCCGGCTTGCTTGAATCCTGATGGTGCAGTGAGAAAGGGACTCATGTCTGAGTATACCCTGCCACACCTATAGTGGCCAAAAACTATTCAGAAAAGGGGGTGGTGATGAACAGAGTGTCTGAATTAAGCAGACCACTCTTACCCAGTCCAAAGATCAGGGCTTGATCCATCACCGTTATTTATCTCACTGCACCATCCCAGCTCAGAACCTGGCTATATGCAAATCAGTCTGTCCCTGGCCCAGTGCATCATGGGAACAGGGCAGACTAAACTACCAAGCCAATTCTTCACCAGAAAGGAGACAAGCTACCGGGGACCGGTTTCTGGCATTTCAGCCGTCTTCGGCCCGGCTTTTCAATCCTGATGGTGCAGTGAGAAAGGGACTCATGTCTGAGTATACCCTGCCACACCTATAGTGGCCAAAAACGATTCAGAAAAGGGGGTGGTGATGAACAGAGTGTCTGAATTAAGCAGACCACTCTTACCCAGTCCAAAGATCAGGGCTTGATCCATCACGTTATTTATCTCACTGCACCATCCCAGCTCAGAACCTGGCTATATGCAAATCAGTCTGTCCCTGGCCCAGTGCATCATGGGAACAGGGCAGACTAAACTACCAAGCCAATTCTTCACCAGAAAGGAGACAAGCTACCGGGGACCGGTTTCTGGCATTTCAGCCGTCTTCGGCCCGGCTTGCTTGAATCCTGATGGTGCAGTGAGAAAGGGACTCATGTCTGAGTATACCCTGCCACACCTATAGTGGCCAAAAACGATTCAGAAAAGGGGGTGGTGATGAACAGAGTGTCTGAATTAAGCAGACCACTCTTACCCAGTCCAAAGATCAGGGCTTGATCCATCACCGTTATTTATCTCACTGCACCATCCCAGCTCAGAACCTGGCTATATGCAAATCAGTCTGTCCCTGGCCCAGTGCATCATGGGAACAGGGCAGACTAAACTACCAAGCCAATTCTTCACCAGAAAGGAGACAAGCTACCGGGGACCGGTTTCTGGCATTTCAGCCATCTTCGGCCCGGCTTGCTTGAATCCTGATGGTGCAGTGAGAAAGAGACTCATGTCTGAGTATACCCTGCCACACCTATAGTGGCCAAAAACGATTCAGAAAAGGGGGTGGTGATGAACAGAGTGTCTGAATTAAGCAGACCACTCTTACCCAGTCCAAAGCTCAGGGCTTGATCCATCACCGTTATTTATCTCACTGCACCATCCCAGCTCAGAACCTGGCTATATGCAAATCAGTCTGTCCCTGGCCCAGTGCATCATGGGAACAGGGCAGACTATACTACCATGCCAATTCTTCGCCAGAAAAGAGACAAGCTACCGGGGACCGTTTTCTGGCATTTCAGCCGTCTTCGGCCCGGCTTGCTTGAATCCTGATGGTGCAGTGAGAAAGGGACTCATGTCTGAGTATACCCTGCCACACCTATAGTGGCCAAAAACGATTCAGAAAAGGGGGTGGTGATGAACAGAGTGTCTGAATTAAGCAGACCACACTTACCCAGTCCAAAGATCAGGGCTTGATCCATCACCGTTATTTATCTCACTGCACCATCCCAGCTCAGAACCTGGCTATATGCAAATCAGTCTGTCCCTGGCCCAGTGCATCATGGGAACAGGGCAGACTAAACTACCAAGCCAATTCTTCACCAGAAAGGAGACAAGCTACCGGGGACCGGTTTCTGGCATTTCAGCCGTCTTCGGCCCGGCTTGCTTGAATCCTGATGGTGCAGTGAGAAAGGGACTCATGTCTGAGTATACCCTGCCACACCTATAGTGGCCAAAAACGATTCAGAAAAGGGGGTGGGGATGAACAGGGTGTCTGAATTAAGCAGACCACTCTTACCCAGTCCAAAGATCAGGGCTTGATCCATCACCGTTATTTATCTCACTGCACCATCCCAGCTCAGAACCTGGCTATATGCAAATCAGTCTGTCCCTGGCCCAGTGCATCATGGGAACAGGGCAGACTAAACTACCAAGCCAATTCTTCACCAGAAAGGAGACAAGCTACCGGGGACCGGTTTCTGGCATTTCAGCCGTCTTCGGCCCGGCTTGCTTGAATCCTGATGGTGCAGTGAGAAAGGGACTCATGTCTGAGTATACCCTGCCACACCTATAGTGGCCAAAAACTATTCAGAAAAGGGGGTGGTGATGAACAGAGTGTCTGAATTAAGCAGACCACTCTTACCCAGTCCAAAGATCAGGGCTTGATCCATCACCGTTATTTATCTCACTGCACCATCCCAGCTCAGAACCTGGCTATATGCAAATCAGTCTGTCCCTGGCCCAGTGCATCATGGGAACAGGGCAGACTAAACTACCAAGCCAATTCTTCACCAGAAAGGAGACAAGCTACCGGGGACCGGTTTCTGGCATTTCAGCCGTCTTCGGCCCGGCTTTTCAATCCTGATGGTGCAGTGAGAAAGGGACTCATGTCTGAGTATACCCTGCCACACCTATAGTGGCCAAAAACGATTCAGAAAAGGGGGTGGTGATGAACAGAGTGTCTGAATTAAGCAGACCACTCTTACCCAGTCCAAAGATCAGGGCTTGATCCATCACCGTTATTTATCTCACTGCACCATCCCAGCTCAGAACCTGGCTATATGCAAATCAGTCTGTCCCTGGCTCAGTGCATCATGGGAACAGGGCAGACTAAACTACCAAGCCAATTCTTCACCAGAAAGGAGACAAGCTACCGGGGACCGGTTTCTGGCATTTCAGCCGTCTTCGGCCCGGCTTGCTTGAATCCTGATGGTGCAGTGAGAAAGGGACTCATGTCTGAGTATACCCTGCCACACCTATAGTGGCCAAAAACGATTCAGAAAAGGGGGTGGTGATGAACAGAGTGTCTGAATTAAGCAGACCACTCTTACCCAGTCCAAAGATCAGGGCTTGATCCATCACCGTTATTTATCTCACTGCACCATCCCAGCTCAGAACCTGGCTATATGCAAATCAGTCTGTCCCTGGCCCAGTGCATCATGGGAACAGGGCAGACTAAACTACCAAGCCAATTCTTCACCAGAAAGGAGACAAGCTACCGGGGACCGGTTTCTGGCATTTCAGCCGTCTTTGGCCCGATGCACTGGGCCAGGGTCAGACTAATTTGCATATAGCCAAGTTCTGAGCTGGGACGGTGCAGTGAGCTAAAAAACGGATGATCGATCAAGCCCTGATCTTTGGACTGGGTAAGAGTGGTCTGCTTAATTCAGACACTTTGTTCATCAGCACCCCCTTTTCGGAATCATTTTTGTCCACCACAAGCGTGGAAGGGTATACTCAGATGTGAGTCCCTTGCTCATTGCACCATCAGGATTCAAGCAAGCCGGGCCGAAGACGGCTGAAATGCCAGAAACCGGTCCCCGGTAGCTTGTTTCCTTCCCAGTATAAGAATTGGCTTGGTAGTTTGGTCTGCCCTGTTCCCATGATGCACTGGGCCAGGGTCAGACTATTTTGCATATAGCCAAGTTCTGAGCTGGGATGGTGCAGTGAGCTAAAAAACGGTGATGGATCAAGCCCTGATCTTTGGACTGGGTAAGAGTGGTCTGCTTAATTCAGACACTTTGTTCATCACCACCCCCTTTTCAGAATCATGCCGCTGGGACTGGGACACTGTCACCCTGGACACCTAACTCTCGGCATCGCATCCAGGTACCAGCGCAGCATGTCACGTGCAGTCTGCACTCTGCAGATAGTAACTGCTTGTGTACCTGACTGGAGTGATGCTTCCCGCCTGGCGCCTTCCCGGACGTTTTTTACATATTTCCTAGCCGGTAGCACTGAACACTGCTCGCCATCCGCCCCGTCCTCCCCTTCTCCCCCCAGCAGTGTCACACGATCCGGTGTGGTGTCCAGCATTGTTTCAACAAGTTGTTAACTCAAGCACATTGACTTTTGCCGAGTCATTATGCATAGCTAGGGCTGCCTTCTTGGTGTGAAGTGTTATTTCAAGTTCCATGACAAAAACATCCAGAGTAACACTGTGCAGAGAGGCGCTATTTAAATAATTGACGTGTTCTTTGTAGACCGGCCCTGATAATTAAGCACCGGAAAGCACTGGCACAAATTAAGCGCTGGGTATTGTAAATGACACATTTTGTATTTATGTGTTGGTTTTGAAAATAGCGAAATTAATAGCTTTGTCATTTACAATGCCAATAGTTTTAACTTTCGCAAATGTGACACCTGTAGCATTTGTAATGCAACGTGTTGTATTTACGTGACTTAGATGTATTGATATTACAAATAATAATGGCTTTTAATTTTTTTAAATAATACTCAAATAAAAGTTATTGTAATTTATAATGGCAATAGCTTAAACTTTTGTAAATAACTTGTGTGAAGATTATGTTCAGTGTATTTTATTGTGACGACAATCCAAGAACAGAAGAGAAATATTAACATCTTTTTGTGACATTTTGTAATAAAGCTTGAAACATTGAGAGAACATATTTGAACCAGTTGTTGAATGGTTGCACAGATTGATGCTGTGGTGGCGCTGAGTGATGTTGTGGTGGCGACAAGTGATGCTGTGGCGTTCAGTGATGCTGTGGTCACGCATAGTGATGTTGTGGTGCCCCTGAGTGATGCTGTGGTGCCCCTGAGTGATGCTGTTGTTGTGCAATAGATAGATAGAGT